>NW_012116500.1:1250072-1332220 GCF_000951035.1 Colobus angolensis palliatus
ATCATGCCACTGCACTCCAGCCTGGGTGACAGAGTGAGGCTCTGTTAAAAAAAAAAAAAAACCTTGTATTTTAGTCTTACAGTTTGCATCTGACATGGCAAAAAAATGTGAGAAACTAAGCAGTGTTTTGTAATTCTAGTTTTCTAATTCTACAGCATGAGTTTATTGCAGCAAGGCTACATCTAACTGGTTATTAAGAAGAAGGGGGGTAGATACTTTTCTATTTCAAATGATGGCAAATGGGAATACATACACTTGGAGGCTTCCCTTTTTGGCATTTTCTTTTATTTCACTATAGAAATTATTTCAGACTTTATTTGTTGGATTTAAAATGTTCACCTTGGCTGGACACAGTAGCTCATAGCTGTAATCCCAATATTTTGGGAGGCTAAGGTGGGAGGACTGCTTGAGCTCAGGAGTTCAAGACCATAGCTAGACAACATCTCTATGAATTAATAAAAGTACCCTGGTGTGGTGGCACATGCCTGTAGTCCCAGCTACTTGGGAGGCTGAGGTGAAAGGACTGCTTGAACCCAAAAGGTCAAGGCTGCAGTGAGCCATGACCACGCCACTGCACTGCTGAGTGACAGAGCAAGACTCTGTCTCAAAAATAATAAATAAATAAAATTAAAAATTAAGTAAAATAGCTCCCTCTGCGTCCTAAGACCAAAGATCGTGGTCTCTCTGACATTGTTTGTAGGTAAAAGGAAGTTCTTCCCTCATTCTGAAATTGTGAAGAAGACTAGATCTTCAAGCCCCAAAGACACACAAAGCCATATAGTGGGTCAGGTTTTCTAAAATAGTGTAACGGTGGTTTCAGAGAACTAGGACTTGGGAACTTGCACCTTTATTCCCCATTTCCTGGAAAACACACTTTGCCAAAATTTGTCATCCTCGCTAATTTGGGGGCTGCACATCCTTGGCTGCCATTGACTGGTCCAGTAATGGTCAGTTAGAATCTTTCCCTAGGATTTTCCAAACAGGACTAACTAGAACCAAAGGAAAGAGAGAGAGGGAGAGAGAGAGAGAGAGAACAGAGAGACCATTATTTTCTAGTAGTAGAACTAAAATGTGTACAATTCCTAGGTTGTTAGTGGTTGTGGTGGATGAATTTTAAGGGGACCTCCACATCCCTGTTTCTGGTGTTCATTTGTATAATCCCTTCATTTTGAGCATGGGCAGAACCTGGGACTTGATTCTAACTTTCACTGGGCATGGCAAAGAGAAGGATGCCGCTCTTATGATTCCATTAATTATAGAAGACTCCATCATGGCCTGGTATTGAGAAGTCCCATCCATCATGACCTGGCACTGAGAAGCAAGCTTCCATGAATGCAGCGACTACAAGGAAATGAATTCTAGCAGTGACCAGAGGGAGCTGGGAAGCAGATCCTTCCCCAGTCAAACCTCTGATAAGGATCAAGCCCTGGTTGACAACTTCATTGCAGGCATATGAAGTTCCAGGCAGAAGACCCAGATAAGCCAAGCCGTCATTCTAACCCACAGGAACTCTGAGGTTTATTTATAAAAATGGTTTTACGCCGCTTAGTTTGTGGGAATTTGTTACCTAGCAGCAGACAACTAATAAGATGGCCCCATGTTGCCCACTCTGTAAGGAAAGCTCGTTGGCAGGGTTAGACACAAGTTGATGCGCAGAGAGAACCACATCAACGTGACTAGTTTTTAGTTCCAGTTACTTGTGAATCCTAGCTGCATCTTTGCTCTCTCTGTAGCTTAACTTTCCAAACCTTCCATGCATTCTATGATAAACCAGTCCTCTTTTTCCCCTAAGTCAATTTTTTTTCAGATCTTTTAACCAAATGAAGCCTAATGTACTCCGTTCACAAAGCTACAAAGAATAGTCACAAATAATTAAATCCCATGAATCCTGTCCTTCATTTCCAGGTGAAGGCTGAACCTACGAGATACAAAAATAGCCAGATTAAATGAAAGGGGTTAGATTGTCTTTGGGATGTTTGGAGTCTGAATCTGTTAACCTCCTCTGTGTTTTGGAAAAGCCTAACCATGGAATCATATAGCCAAAACTGCCAGATGTTTCTAGCTATCTGTGTATCAGGTCATACACAGACATATTTACAAGACTAACTTCATGTTTCATCTTTTAAACGGATATTTAGATGTTGGGTATAGGCTAAGTTTAAAAGTAACAGTGTCAAAAACACTGGCTGTACCCATTTGATTTAATTTAATTTCACTTAATTTTATTTATTCTGGCAATTGCCAAATATAACACTTATGGAAAGTCTTATAGCCCTTTCTATTCTCAAATTATTCCTCTATATTCCCTTTTTTTTTTTTTTTTGCTTTGTTTTGTTTTTTTGTTTTTGAGATGGAGTCTTGCTCTGTCACCCAGACTGGTGCACAGTGGTGCAATCTCAGCTCACTGCAGCCTCCGCCTCCTGGGGTTAAGCGATTCTCCTGCCTCAGCCTCCCAAGTAGCTGGGACTACAAGCACGTGCCACCATGCCTGGCTAAATTTTGTATTTTTAGTAGACAGAGTGTTTTGCCATGTTGACCAGGCTGATCTTGAACTCCTGACCTCAGGTGATATGCCTGCCTCGGCCTCCCAAAGTGTTGGGATTACAGGCATGAACCACTGCGCCCGGCCTATTCCTCTATTTTATAAAATTTAATATGAGCACAACTGACCTCAATCGTGAACATTATTTCATCCTTACCATTGAGGGTTAGCAATAATCTTCTGGTTAAAAAATTCCTCAATGTTTTTCTCAGTCTCCTCATGCACAGTGGATAATGGAAGTATTATGAAACACAAAGCCATCATTTCAGCGTGGACCACGAGAATTTAGCTTGATTCTCCAAAGTTCCTTAATAACATTATAGGTTTGTAATTTTATGCTTGTTACACCTTTTATTCTTGGACGTAACAACATCAGCTCATCTGACGCTTTCTTTTTTCTTTTCTGCTCTTCTAATGTCAGAATTCTGGAAGTTGGCCACTCACTATGATATTGTTTGGTTGTGCTAGTAGCAGTGTTAATCTCAAAAGAAAGTTCTGGATGGCGAAAAAAAGGAAATGAGCAAATTTCTTCATTAACTGCATTTCAGTTAATGTACATCAGTGATATGTACATAAGACTGGGAAGAGATGGAATGTGGAAGCCTTCTCAATTACATTCATCTCTTGGTTACAGTTTCTTTTTAAATTTTTTTTAAATTTCCACTTTTATTCTAAGTTCAGGGGTACATGTGCAGGATGCGCTGGTTTGTTACATAGGTAAACGTGCCATGGTGGTTTGCTGCACAGATGATCCCACCACCTAGGTATTAAGCCCAGCATCCATTAGCTGTTCTTCCTGATGCTCTCCCTCCTCCCACTCCCTACCCTCCAACAGGCCCCAGTGTGTATTGTTCCCCGCAATGTGTCCATGATTTCTCATCATTCGGCTCCCACTTTTAAGTGACAACATGTGGTATTTGGTTTTGCGTTCTTGCGTTAGGTTGATGAGGATAATGGCTTACAGCTCCACACATGTCCCTGCAAAAGACATGATCTTGTTCCTTTTTATGGCTGCACAGTATTCCATGGTGTATATGTACCACATTTTATTTTATTTTATTTTATTTTTGAGACATTGAATTTTCTTTTCTTTTCTTTTTTTTTTTTGAGACGGAGTCTCTCTCTGTCACCCAGGCTGGAGTGCAGAGCATGATCTCAGTTCACTGCAAACTCCACCTCCCAGGTTCAAGCGATTCTCCTGCCTCAGCCTCTGGAGTAGCTGGGATTACAGGCACAAGCCAAAACATCCAGCTAATTTTTGTATTTTTAGTAGAGACAGGGTTTCACCATGTTGGCTAGGTTGGTCTCGAACTCCTGACCTCAAGTGATCCACCTGCTTTGGCCTCCCAAAGTGCCGAGATTACAGGCATTAGCCACCGCCCCTAGCCCCCTACCACAGTTTCTTTATCCAGTCCATCACTGACGGGCATTTAGGTTGATTCCATGTTTTTGCTACTGGGTTATACTTTCTTTTATTAAGTTTGTTCTAAAAGGTGATGAGAGAGAGAAATTGTATGAAGATCATCATTTACTCATTTATTAATTCAGAGATTTACTTAATTATTAACACAGACATATGAACCTCATGCTTAATAAATGCTATTTGATGATAAGTGGGGTCTGGAAATGTGTAGAAAGATTGAAATTCATTATGTAGATGTTACTGTGCAGATCTTTTCTATATCTTCGTTAGAAAGATGCTTCTCTTTCAAGTGGTGTAAGGCGAGACCATATCATGCAATAGATCAATGAGATCAATAGATGCTTTGACTCATAACACATTTATTGTTCCTATTACATCAGTGCAGACAATTTGTATCCCCATTTTATAGAGGTAGGGGTTAAAAAATATAAAATCACAAAAACGGTGACCCAGGGCAGAGCTTCTCAAATTGTGTTCCTTAAATACCATTTTTCTGAAATCTCACTGGGTGCTCTCAGAACAAAGTATTTCATGAGTAAATAAGGTTAGAAAATGCCCCTCATGGAATTTTATAATAAACGTGATCATATATTAAAGGTTCTGGGCTGGGCACGGTGGCTCATGCTTGTAATCCTAGCTCTTTGGGAGGCTGAGGCAGATGGATCACGAGGTCAAGAGATCAAGACCATCCTGGCCAAGATGGTGAAACCCCGTCTCTACAAAAAATACTAAAGTTAGCCTGGTGTGGTGGTGCATGCCTGTAGTCTCAGCTACTTGGGAGGCTGAGGCAAGAGGATCCTTTGAATCTGGGAAGCGGAGGTTGCAATGAGCCAAGATCACACCACTGCACTCCAGCCTGACGATAGAGTGAGACTCCATCTCCAAAAAAAAAGGTTCTGAGAAACTAAAATGTATAAAATTATAGTCAAGGAAGGATAGAGAAAGGAGAGAAGGTAAGAAGGAATCTACCTGAAGATTAAGTGAGCAAACTTAATGGTACCAAGGTAGACTCTTTCCCAGTACACCCTAATAAATTTTGGCCCATGCTTGCAAACTCACCTTTTTCTCTCCCTCCACTCCCAAAGCTTTGCTCTGAACAATAGTATGAGAAGCTAGACCTAGGGTCATTCATCAATAAAACAAATATGTACTGAGCCCGTGCTTTGTGCCAGTCTGTGTGGTAGGTACTAGAAGCTTGATGTTGAGTTGGAATGATGGATACCACCTGCCCTCTATGAGACGGGATTAGCAGAAAAATAAACAAGCAGTTGCAGTGAAATATGATGCAGATCACCATCAGGGAAAAGTAAAGGATATTAACAGCGCATCAGTGAGGCTAAGGGATGGAGGTGGGCATGGAAGACTTCCTGGAGGAGGTGACACTTAAGCTAAAACCTGAGTGATAGATTGTTGTTTACCAGATGAAGAAATAGAGGAGAGGTGTCTGTTACAAAAGAGTGACTTTTGCAGGAGAGAAAGGCTGGAGGGAGATTCTTTCGCAATGGCTGGAGATGCCATTGAGAGTGTCGGTTGTTAAGCAGGCCTAGACTGATTGGTAGGAATCAAATTTTGAAGGGCCTTGGAGGATATTTTCTCATGAGAATTTCTTTTAATTGAAATTGGATTTAATTGAATTGGATTACCAATTAAAGTCCCCTCCCATCCCCCACCAAAGACTGGAATTATGAACGTGAATGGATCTATTAGCTTCAGAGAGTTCAGAAAGCAGTAGTGGTGTGTAGAGCTTCAAAGTGTGTTCTGAGCATTCAGAAGACTCACATCAACTGATTCTATTGAGTGGGATTCAGGAGAATCAAGTTATTTTTAAATAGTTCTGCTTCATCCTAAAACTTTATGAAACTTTTATTTAGCACCTTTCCACTGAAGCCACTGGTAGATCTCCATGCTACCAAATATCAAAGCCAGAGATGCCTACATTTTTGTCCGGCATTTGCTATACTTGAGAGTATTATATGATTGTTCATTTAACAGCAGTCTCTAAATAAGAAAATATTGCAACACATGCTTGATTTTTTTTCAATTAAGTTTAAAATGAATGCAGAAATCTGAGCGCTTACCCCTTTTAAATGGTTTAAATTTAACAATACATTTTGCCTTGTGCAATAAAGAAGCAGCTGTAAATGCAATGAATATTTGTTTATGATGTCTTGGTGGTAATTGGGTTTAGCAAGGCATGCAAAGAACCGTTTTCTTCAAATGACTTATTGGAAATGTGAAAGGACGACAAGTTTCCTTTCTACAGGCAAGCTTCCTTTCTTCAACCCCAGCGATGATATTATGAATAAATTGCAGAACAGATTTAATACCAAGCATAAAAGACCCTTGTCCCAGATGCATGGACATAACTTATAATTACTATACTATGTAAAGTATGCTATTACTATTTGACTTACATTTGCTATAATTACTGGGTATTATTCTTCAAGTAGCTAGGAATAAATGATCATTAACATGATGTCCTGTGTAATTCTGATATATGATAACTGGCACAATTTTATTCTTCCCTTTGGAGGTAAAGTGCTTAGCTTATAATAACAAATTAAGACTTGGGAGGGGTTGGGGGATTGAAGCCTACTTTCTAAAGCTAAAATGTTTTGCCGCTTTCATAAAATGCTACTACTTTATTTATTTTCCTTTAACACGCTTATTTTTGACCAGGCTGTGTTTTTCTAGTGAAGAATCTTGATCCATCAGAACTGACTTTGTCCCAGCTGTAATTGAACTTTTTTTTAAATTGCTGTATGAAGACATTCACAGGATGAGACACAATTATCTTTAATGGTAGAGATTTCACCCGTAACAACGAGGATGACTTTTTTCCAGTGACTGAATTTTTACCTTCAGATCCCAAAGGTCACACAAAGGTAATGTTTTCCTTAAAACATACCTATTAAAGTGACCAGCCTTAACATAAACAAGATCTTTTAAAATGCAGACACCTGAAAAATCCAGGATTTCAATCCTGGCTCCAGTGTTTGAATAGGAAAAGGAGAGCCAGGCGTAATGAAATTCCTTTGAAGCGGGACTTCTAACCCTAATTTAAAAGCAGTATTCGGGTTATTTATATTATGTATTTTCCACAAATGGATCCTCGGCTCAGGTTTTCTTATTTTATTGGAAAAAAAATTCCACTGGCCAATGATAAAATCCTAACTCTTATGAGTTATCTTTTCCAAGTCTCATATAATGTATTTCTAGTTTAGTTTCATGTAATATATTTCTACTGGGTCATTAGAAGAAAACAAACCCCCAAACTTTCATGGAACAAACTTTCCCTAACAACATTATCACAATGGCAATGCAAACATTCCTTCCATTTTTCTGACAGTTTGACTCAGATATAAAAGTTTATGAATACTTGTTGTTTTCAGATAGGATTTAAATAAATAAGAAAGAGGAATGGAAACTAATGTGTATTAAATGCCTACTATGTGTTGAGTGTGTTTATAGAAATATCTTAGCTATTAGTCACTTTGTTTTTAAGGAGAGAGTTTCGAAAGCCTACTTTCTCAGCCCTATTTTTTATGTGACTTGTGGTTTTCTGAACTTTGCAAGGCTCTTTCAATCTACCTTGTAAATTCACTGAAGGGCTGTTTGTCTCAAGCTGGAACTGCCCAGACATGATGGACATGGAGCCATAAAAGCTGGATGGTTCGGCTGTGTGCGGTGACTCACGCCTGTAACCCCAGCACTTTGGGAGGCTGAGGTGGATGGATCACGAGGTCAGGAGTATGAGACTAGCCTGGCCAACATAGTGAAACCCCGTCTCTACTAAAAATACAAAAAAAATACACACAACAACAAAAAACCCACTAGCTGGACCTGGTGTGGCAGGCACCTGTATTCCCAGCTAATGGGAGGCTGATGCAGGAGAATCACTCGAACCTGGGAGGTGGAGTTTGCAGTGAGCGGAGATCATGCCACTGCACTCCAGCCTGGGTGACAGAGTAAGACTCTGTCTCAAAAAAAAAAAAAAAAAAAAAAAGAGAAAGAGAAAAGCTGAATGTTCTGATTCATTGCAGGTCATCCTAGAGATAAAACCTGTGTTTCCAGTTCCCGGATATAAGACCAACTGAACAAGAAATGGAATTAACTGAATCTTACCATTTAAAAGGATTCAGCCTTATTTTTAGAGTATGGGCTTTACTTCCACAAACAGGAACTAAAAATATGGAGACTCTTGGGAGAGCTCTCCAGGGTAAGGAAATATCACAATTATTTTTTTTTCCTGATACTATTTGAAAGAAGGACAGTAAAATATGTGGAGGAGGTTGCCTTAGTTCTTGTTCTTATTTTATTTCAAAATATTTTTTCCTGATTATAAAAGTCAAACATGCTAATTTTAGAAAGTATTAAGACATATAAAAAAGAAAATAAATGTTGGACACAATGCTGCCACTAGGAAATAACCACATTCATTTAAGTATAGGTATAAATACATACTTTAATATTGGAAGACTCATATAAATGTTTTTAAAATTGGGATCATAATACAAGCAACACCAAAAAAATTGACTATGCTTGTATCCTTCTCAGAGTTTTATTCACATTGCAATTAGAAAAGCCCCAGAATTTGACTTGAAAAGCTACATAGTCCCAGAGGCAAAGATTTTTTTTCTGTTTTTTTTTTTTTTTCCTGTACATTACTGTGGATATCTTCCAGTGCTATTAAATATATTTGAAAATATGATTTTTCATGGATCCTTAGTATTAAGTTCTTTGGCCATAATACAGTTTATTTAAACATCCCTGCATTGTTGAGCATTTCGTTTGAAACCAGTTTTTCATTATTGTAAATAACACCCTCAGAAAGTCTGACAGGAACGTCCTAGTCTTGCTCACCGCTGTGTCATAGGGTCTAGCACACTTGGCAGTACAGGTATGGTGCGCACTCAATCAAAAGGCTTTGAATGAATAAATAATTCTTTTCTTCTGAATGTCTTCCAATTCCTTGGTAAATATTTCTAGAAATGGAATTACCTGGTCAAAGTTTACGAACTTTAAAATAAGGTTCCCTGTAGAAACCTGATTTCTTACTTAACATTAGCACCCATGAAAAGAATGGTTTACTTCTCCTGAAGCTTTTTAATAAACAGAAGTATGTACATTGTGTATTACGAAGATGGCCTCAAACCCTCCTACAGCACTGGAAACCCTTCTGATCTTCAAATGCTACCTGCCAGACAAAAATCAAATCAACTTTATCTTCTTTTTAAAAATTTTTCTTTCATCATTTTGTAAAATTTCTTCTCTTGATCTCCTTAAAACTCTTAGTAATGGTTATTCTATACTTCCTTTCCAAGTTATTATTTACTTATGCTATTTAAAAAGATAGTATAGGAAAAAGAAAAAAAGAATCTTTGTATGTGTTTTGATTTTTGGTGTCTTATTATTGTTATTCTTTTGCCAGTATTTCACGTGGCAATATTTTATCTCTTCAACTAGACTGTAGGTTCACTGAAGAATGGAGATTGTAGTGATTGAGAGCACAGGTTTTAGAGTCCTTTAATATGACTAACACTTAATGGCTCTCTGACTTCATGTGAGTAACTTAATCCTTAGTTTTCTCATCTGTCAATGAGGCTAATGATACCTCCCTCTCGTGATTGTTTTAAGGCTCAAATGAGACAATGTGCTTGGCACAGAGTCTGGCATACATTAAGTGCTGAACAGGTTTTATAACCCTGTGGTTGTCTGGAAGAACATAGACATCATTTTGGAGATTATTGCTTGACTCAATATAATGAAAACATGACCTGCAGGATGGTGTTTCCGGCCCTGTCAGAAACAAATGAATGGGAACTGGGAAGAGGACAGTACATTTTCTGGTGTTTACATTCTTACCTCTGGGATGTGCACCATTACCGTGACAGACAAATCTAGGATTCTTTTAGGTGTCTCAGTGGTAATCTGTACCAGAAAAATGGGAAGACAAGAATAGTTAGTGCTGTCAATTGAGTTCTCAAAGGATCTCTGAATGCACCCCTTGAATCAAAGTTCCTACATGGGAACAACACGGAATTCACATTGAGATGACCCTTTCATTGGGAGAAAACATCTTCTTGCATTTCTCCTGGTGTTTTTCATAAACCGTTGGTAATACGTGCATACTGGTTTTGTAATCTGGTACTATTCATTGCTAAGACCTGTTTACCAAGATCTGTTTTGATGAGACTTTGGCAAAGTTTGATTAGTCATGAGAACCCTGTTTTGCACTCTTTGCCTGTGCTGTCAAAGTACACTACTGTTCAAGAACTAGGTCAGCTTTAAAGCTCCCTCAGCCTACGTCCCTCTCAGACTTTTATTCTATCCCAATAATAGAAACCAAACTTACAGCCTAGTAATAGCCATAGTCTCATGGGGAAGGAGCTATGATACTTCTAGACCCATTGATTTATCAGTGATGTTGGGAGGTGAAAAGGCTTTTTGACAAAATAAAACAATGGAAAGTTTAAAGAACTTCCCACTTTTTAATCATAAAAAAAACTAATTTTCAGAAAAGGATGCAAAAATCTTCAGCACCAAAAAGGATAAAGAAAAAAAGTAGAAAAATGACAAAAGTATCTAAAGACAAAAATGAACTCAATTTTATCTTCTTTTAAAAAAATTATCTGAAATAATTTTAAAAATTCTCCCCTCTTGAACTCCTCAAAACTCTTAGTCATGGTCAAAAGAAAAGAAAAATGGCCAATATATCTAAAAAGGTATGTTCTTTAAAGTTAGAATGCATATGATAATAAAGATTTTGAGGTCAAATCTTAGATTTTGCATTTCTCTATTTTGCTTTATAGCAATAATTACAAGCTTGAACAAGAAAGGAAGTTTCAACAGACTTATTTTTTCCTATTAGTTTCAAGTAATTTTTCTCCAGTGGAAAACTTGTGGATGTACACAAGCCATACATATGTGTCCAGCTTTCATGTGTTGGAATCACTGCAAGGACCTCTAGAATTTGAGAGCTGAGGGGTCGCTGAACATTCACGAGAGAAAAACCCAAGCGAATCTTTGAGATGCAGCCGTAGGGGTGGCATTCACCTTTCAGCGATATCTGTACTTCCCCTATCCCACTTCTTTTCTTCCCCTTTCTTCTATGAAAGTAGCATCACAAAGGCAAAAGCAAGTTTATTAGGAATAGAGAGTACATTGCATTTGGGAACAATTTTTGCCTAAGGGAAGGGAGTGCAGAATGGCAGGAAGAAACTTTTTAGCCTGTTTTTTAAATAGGTAGATGTGCTGTTGTTCACAAAAGACTATTTTCCTGGAGGAGAAATTTGTATAGAAAGATAAAACATCAAAGTTACAGGACAGTTAAACCCATCTGAAAACTTTTGCTACGCTATCGGGTGAAAAAGGAAACAACTTTAGGAGGTAGAACTCAGAACACTTGGGAGAAGGCACATTTCCTAAATTGATCAGAGGTCTTTTTACATTTGCAGACTTAGTGATCAAAGGTCTTCTTAAAATAGCAGTGGTAATAGGCACTGTGCAGGGTCACTCATAGGGCCATTTCACAGATGTGCAAATAAAATTAGAACAAATTTTTGTGTGGTCTGATTGAGCCTTATATGCATAGACACTACCTATAATCTTTCTGTTTGTGACCAGATTTAAAATTCCAGAATTTTGAATTAGGATATCAAAAAGAAAAACAAACAAACAAACAAAAAAACAGGGAAAATTGTTGCAGTATGGTGCATACCACCACGTAGCAGTTACATGGTGATTCCAATTCTGCAGCTCCGAGGGTTCCACTTGGAGGAATTCCACGTTGTATTTCCTCTCCTTCACCTGTTTCCCAAATGATAACACTGAGGCCAAGAGGGGCAAAAGTCTGACACCAACAAACAAACAAACAACAAACAAATAAACAACATAAAACAACTCTTACTAATGACGTGGAAATAACCTGAATTCTCCAAATACCTGTTTGGAGATAGATGGTGGGCTGTGTTTGAATCTCCTCTCTGCCACTCATTTGTGCAAACTTCAGCGTGTCAGCTAATGCTCCAAACCTGCTGCCTTTTCTGCAAAATGAAGCTAGGATGTAAGGGCTCCTTAAAGAGTTGTTTTTTGTTTTTGTTTTTGTATTTGTTTTTGAGACGGAGTCTCGCTCTGTCGCCCAGGCTGGAGTGCAGTGGCCGGATCTCAGCTCACTGCAAGCTCCGCCTCCCGGGTTCACGCCATTCTCCTGCCTCAGCCTCCCGAGTAGCTGGGACTACAGGCGCCCGCCACCTCGCCCAGCTAGTTTTTTGTATTTTCTAGTAGAGACGGGGTTTCACCGTGTTAGCCAGGATGGTCTCGATTTCCTGACCTCGTGATCCGCCCGTCTCGGCCTCCCAAAGTGCTGGGATTACAGGCTTGAGCCACCGCGCCCGGCCTTGAGTTGTTTTAAGGAGCAAACGAAATATACCACAAATGGGCATGAAGTGCTTACCTTGGTGTCATGTGTATAACGGACACTCAAAAAGATGGTGGCGATTATGATTACCTCTCTCACCTTTAATTGATTATCTTTAATCAATATAAACAGGCCCTTGGGTTGCAGGTGTCTGAAAACACATTCTTGGTCCTTTGGTGACAATCATTACATTTTTAAAAAACGAGATTTCTTTCTTTTTTTTTTTTTTTTGAGATGGAGTCTCGCTGTGTTGCCCAGGCTGGAGTGCAGTGGTGTGATCTCGGCTCACTGCAAGCTCCGCCTCCCGGGTTCACGCCATTCTCCTGCCTCAGCCTCTCGAGTAGCTGGGACTACAGGCGCCCAAGGCCACACCCGGTTAATTTTTTTAATTTATTTTTTATTTTTATTTTTGGCATTTTTAGTAGAGACGGGGTTTCACCATGTTAGCCAGGATGGTCTCGATCTCCTGACCTCGTGATCTGCCTGCCTCGGCCTCCCAAAGTGCTGGGATTACAGGCATGAGCCACCACTCCCGGCTGAAAACGAGAAGTCTTTTTTAGAATGGTAAGAAAATCCCATCTTCTGCCACCGTTTTTCTAGATTTTGAACTTAATGAATTTCCTCAGAGAGGAGCTTGGGCTACAGTTTGTTGGTGGCTCATCATGGATGATAAGTTAGGAACGGGTGGATATTTTATGATAACATCACAACAACTGCTATAGCTATTGAGCCTGCCTGCGCAATACTTACCAAAAAAACTTGTGTAAATTCAGCATGTATGATCAGAGGACCTTGGCAATGCAAAATGTACTTATTGGGGAGCATGTCAATTTGCAACGAATGTTTAGTGAACTTAACTCTGCTAAAAATAAACTTTAAATGACGTTATAATGGTGCAATGAACATTCATGTACATATGTCTTTATGGTAGAATGGGCATATACTCAGTAATGGGATTGCTGGGTCAAATGGTAGTTCTGCTTTTAGCTCTTTGGGTAATTGCAGTACTGCTTTCCACAATGATTGAACTAATTTACATTCCCACCAACAGTGTTCCCTTTTCTCTGTGACCTCGCCAGCATGTTATTTTTTGACTTTTTAATAATGGCAGCCAGCTGGGCGCGATGGCTCACACCTACAATCCCAGCACTTTGGGAGGCCGAGGCAGGTGGATCACGAGGTCAGGAGTTCAAGGCCAGCCTGGCCAAGATGGTGAAACCCAGTAGCTACTAAAAATACAAAAATTAGCCAGGTATGATGGCAGGTGCCTGTAATCCCGGTTACTCGGTAGGCTGAGGCAGGAGAATCGCTTGAACTTGGGAGGCGGAGGCTGCAGCGAGCCAAGATAGGCCACTGCACTCTAGCCTGGTGACAGAGCAAGACCCCATCTCAATAAATAAATAAATAAATAAATAAATAAATAAATAAATAAAGGCAGTCACAAAAAAGAATGAGATCATGTCTTTTATAGGAACATGAATGGAGCTGTAGGCCATTATGCTTAGAAAACTAACACAGGGACAGAAAACCAAATATCATGCGTTGTCACTTGTGAATGGGAGCTAAATCATGAGAACTCATGAACACAAAGAAAGAAACGACAGATATGGGGTCTGCTTGAGGGTGGAGAGTGGGAGGAGGGAGAGGAGCCGAAAAGATAACTAATGGTACTTGGCTTAATACCTGGCTGATGAAACAATCTGTACAGCAACCCCACGTGACACAAGTTTACCTATGTAACAAACCTTCACATAGACCCTCAAACCTAACATCAAAGTTAAAAAATGACATTCTTTGGAAATATCACAAGCATTGTCTCACACAGTTGTCAAAAGGGAAACCTGCCCAGCCTACTGTGAGAAAGCAGAAAGAGAGGATCACCGAGTCCAGGAGACCCAGAACAGCTTACATTCAGCTTTGGCTCAGTTAGAGACATTGACTAAGAGGCTAGTTCTCACCTTTTTAAAATATACTTTCTAACTTTTTTGTTTTTAGCATATGCATTTTTCTCAACACTTTCTATTTTTTATTTCTTTTTTAAAAATTAATACTTTCACATTTAAATTTTAGATTCAGGGCGTACCTGTGCTTGTTTGTTACATGGGTATTACATGCACGATGGTGGGGAGTGAGTTTCTCCTGTACCCATCACCCAAACATTGAACGTTGTACCCATCAGGTAGTTTTTCAACCCCCACTTTCCTCTCACCCTTCACTCTAACTTTGTATTTCTTTTGTGAAACATAATAAACACGTGCCTTTTAAATTCATGGACTTTGTTATTATTTTTATTTTGTAAACAGAGACGATTTTTTCATCCTTTTAAAAACGTTGAAGTAATTTGCCATTCTTTCCGTATCATCTTTCTCTTAGACTTGTTAATCCTTTTGGCTTTGATTATTGCAAACATTCATGAAATTAGCATTTTAAGTGGCCATTTTCTACAAGTGTCTGTTTAGTTTATAACTGCAAATAAAGCTTGGGGAAAAAAATCTTTCTAACAGCTGCTATTATTTTTTACAGGGTAGAATAATGTCACTTGCACTTGTAGTGAAATCCATTCAATGGTATTTATTTTCTCTGGGACCATAGATCAGATCAAAGGGAAATTGTCTTTTCTGGGTGTGAGACCTACCATTGCCTATGGGATTAGGTTCAAACTCCATAAAACTGACCAAATCCTGCAAAGTTGTTTGTATTCCATCTATACTATTTTATTATAATTACTTACACAAATCTAGATATACCTTCCTTTTTGCCTTCCTTGCTTCCTTCCTTCCTTCCTTCCCTCCCTCCCTTCTTCCTTTCTTCCTTCCCTCCTTCCTTCCTTCCTTTTTTTCCTATCTGTTCATCCACTTTTATAGAGAACTGTGCATTCCTTAAAGGCAGGGACTGTGTCCTATTTGGCTTCATAGCTGAAGAAACAAGCACCATATCTTGTTCTTGATAGAGACAGAAATCAGGACGTTCTTCATGAATTCTCAGATCCCGACTACTGTGAGCCTACTGGGAGTGGGGAGTAAATAGTGTTCCTTTTTAAATTCCTAGTGTCTAGTATAGTATCTGACACATATGAGATCCAGAAATTACATCTGAGTTAAATACATAAGCAAATACGTTCAGTATATGTAGAAATAAAGCATTGAATTCAAGTGTCATAATTACTTTTGAAAGCTATTTCATTTCTAAATTTTGTTACACTGTTGGCTTTTCATCTTTGTTTGTTTGAGACAGGGTACCATTCTTTCACTTAAGCTAGAGTGCAGCGGTGTGATCAGAGCTCATTGCAGCCTCAACCTACTGGGCTCAGGTGATCCCCCCGCCTCAGTCTCCCTAGTAGCTGGGCTGCAGGTGCACACCACCATGCCTGACTAATTTTTTCATTTATTGTAGAGACAGGATCTTACCATGTTGCCCGGGCTGGTCTGGAACTCCTGGGCTCAAGTCATCCTCCTGTGTTGGCCTCCCAAAGTGCTGGGATTATAGGCATGAGCCACCACTTCCAGCTGGCTTTTCATCTCTTGGTGGGACAAGAATTAATTAAGATATTCCTAATTTTTCTTTTTCTGGTGATTATATACAGGGATTATTCTGAGTGTGTATAATGATGAGGCTGGTCTTTGAAAAACACCTACATAAATGAGTTAATTTCCATGATTGACTTTTGTTATTTGGTTAAAAGAGAGGAGAATTTTGTATTGGCATCTGGAAAAAAGTAGAAATAATTATTTAAAAATGGGAAACAAACCTGTCCCTTGGGTACTCCCTTTTCAAAAACCAGTTGTCCATATAAGGATTTATTTCTGGACTCTCAATTCTATTCTATTGACCTATATGTCTATCTTTATGCCAGTACTACAGTATCTTGATTACTGTAGCTTTGTAGTAAGTTTTGAAGTAGGGAAGTGTGACTTCCCCAAGTTTGTTCTTTGTTAAGATGTTTGTTTTGTTTTGCTTTACTATTCTGGGTCTTAAATTTCCATGCATGTTTTAGAATCAGCTTCTCAATTCCTGTAAAAAAGAGTACTTGAATTTTGATAGAGATCGTGTTGAATCTCCAGATCAATTTGGGGAGTATTATCATCTCAACAATATGACATCTTCCAATCTATAAGCACAGGATGTCTTTTCATTTATTTAGGTCTTCTTTAATTTCTTTTGGGATTTTTTTTTTTTTTTTTGAGACGGAGTCTTGCTCTGTCACCCAGGCTAGAGTGTAGTAGCGAGAAATCGGCTCACTACAAGCTCCACCTCCTGGGTTCACACTATTCTCCTGCCTCAGCCTCCCGAGTAGCTGGGACTACAGGCGCCCGCCCGCCCGGCTAATTTTTTGCTTTTTTAGTAGAGACGGGGTTTCACCATGTTAGCCAGGATGGTCTCGATCTCCTGACCTCATGATTCACCTGCCTCGGCCTCCCAAAGTGCTGAGATTACAGGCGTGAGCCACTGTGCCCGGCTTTTTTTGGGAATTTTTTCAATGTACACATTTTGCAGTTCTTTTGTTAAATTTATTCCTAAGTATTTTATTCTTTTTGATGCTATTATAAATTGAATTGTTTCCTTAATTCCATTTGCAGATTGTTCATTGCCAGTTGATAGCAATGTATTTGATGTTTGTATGTTGCTTTTGTATTCTATGACCTTGCCACACTCATTTTTTCATTCTAATAGTTTTTGGTAGATTCCTTAGAATTTTCTATATACACAATTATGTCATATGCAAATAGAGATAGTTTTACTTCTTCCATTTCAATCTTCTTGCCTTTCATTTCTTTTTCTTGCCTCATTGCTAGAGATAATTTTGAGAAGTAAATTGAATGTTGAAAAGTATGCTTACTTTGTTCTCTGGAAAAATTGTACAACTTGTTTATCATTTTTTTTTTTTTGAAAAGTAAGACATGCTATCTTAGTCTAAACACCTTCCAATCCTGAAGAGGATTTTTTTTTTTTCATGTGCTTATCGGACATTTGTACTTTTTTAGTACATTTCTTTTTATATTACATATCTATATGTATTATTTCAGTTTCTTGTATTAATTTGTTAGACATCTTTATATATTAAGAATAATAACCCTTTGGCTGTGAAATAAATTACAAATATATTGCCTTAGTTTGTTGTTATTTCATTTATATGATGTATTGTATTTCTATGTAATCATATGTATGTAGGTATTCTAATCATATGTATGTATGTAATCATATATATGTATGTATGTAAATGTATTGCATTTCTATGTAATCATACACAGCAGTCCTGTAATCTAGGGATCTGTGGTGTGTATCAGGCCTAGGGGTGTTCCCTCCCCCATCTCTTAAATTATACAACTATTTACCCATGTTTTTCGTGTCTTTTCGTAAGTGCTCTATTTTTGAGAATAGACATTAGAATACCAGTACACTAGCTCAGATATTTGATTCTGTAAGCCTTCATGATAAATTCGTTGGACTTTCATTACGTAGGAAAAATGAGTTGTCTGTTGCCTCTTGAGGCGACACTTCCTGACGCCATCTTGCCCCGTGGCAACAGCTCAAAAAATTCTCCCAGATGGAGGCTCAGCAGCTTGCCTTGCAGTCAATTTCCTCTGAGAGAAGGCCACCTTTGCTGACTCCAGTCACAAATACAATCCAATTAAAAGCTATTATGTTAATGTGAATAGAGCGGGAGATAAAACAAGACAGTAAAATGTTTCATTTAGGCCCAAATGAGCTGATTTCTCAGGGCATAAAGAATCCCCATTAGGTTGGTTGCCGCAGTGACACAAGAAACATGCAAACCAGGCTGCTGATTAAAATCTGGGAAAGCAAGATAAAAGGTTTATCGCTGTGACAAGGGCTGGTTGATGGACTATTAGATGACGCATTTGTATGTTTGCTTTAAAACCTTTTGGCTTCTGTCATGCATTGTCATTGAAAAAACTGCTCTTTTCCGTTAAGTTCTTATAGTGCTTATCTGGAAAACAGAATTGATGTATTCTCAGGAAAGTGGCAGCATGATTTCTCTGAGCACATATTTGATGAAGGTGGCCTGAATTTGGAACTTAGAGCAGTCAAAGAAGTTGAATCCTTTCTCAGGATCATTAAATTTAGTGAGCTGGTATGACTTGTGGAGGGTAAAATCTGCATTGAAGAATGAAAGAAGTAGAGTTTAGAAGATCACATTTTTTCTCTCTAAATTTTACATCATTGCTATTGGTTTGGAAGAAACATTGGAGTTTTTCATAACTGAGGTCTAATGACATAAATTCAGTATGATGATGTTACTTCTAAGATCATTCATTTTTGGGTCTCTTATGTAACCCTAATTCTATAAGATTACAATTTCCGGTAGGTTAAGGAAACAGGTTTGTCATGGCACAGCCTATTTTATTATGTAACATTAAAAAGTATTTTCTATTTACTTCCATCTTCTTATGGCTCCTAAGAGTAAGATACCCTAAGCACAGTAGCTGGCATTGGGGAGGGGACTACAGTTGTTCGCCAAAGTCCATGTTTACCTTTCTTCCATTTGTCATAGAAGTACCAAGCACATGGCTGGCTGACTAGAATACATTTCCCAGCATCCGTTGTGTCAGGTGAGTCTCCATTACTAAGTTCCAGACAGTCAAATGCTAGTGAGAATGAGTGCGCTTCTTCCAGTTCAGACCCAACCGGGCTTCCCACATCTGGTCCTCCAAGTTCTCTCCCATTCAGTCTGACTGCGCTGTTGAGCTCCATCCAAGATGACTTTGGAAGCTGTATATTGAAGATGGAAGAGCCACTGTCAGCCTAAGTCCTGGAACAATCCGTTAGACGAGGGACACTTTGTGGACATGACTACAACCCCCAGCCTGTTTCATGAGCAAGAAACAAGTTTCTGTTATTTTTGAGTGTTTCTTGGTTAGGTCTATGGGTTACAATCCCAACTCATATGGCCTTATCTCCAGTTTATCAATGAGTCAAAAGTAAGATGGGGCCGGGTGCGGTGTCTTACTCCTATAATCCTAACATTTTGGGAGGCTAAGGCTGGTGGGTGATTTGAGCTTAGGGGTTAAAAGCCTGAGAAACAGCTAGACCTTGTCTCTACTAAAATTCAAAAAATTATCCAGGCATGGTGGCATGCATCTGTAGTCCCAGATACTAGGGAGGCTGAGGTGGGAGGATCACTTGAGCCCGGGAAGTTGAGGCTGCAGTGAGCTGTGACTGAGCCACTGCACTCCAGCCTGAGTGACAGAGCGAGATCCTGTCTCAAAACCAAAACCTCAACAAACAACAAAAGGAAGTAAAGTTTGGGAGGCCAAAGTGGATGGATCACCTGAGGTCAGGAGTTTGAGAGCAGGTTGGCCAACATGGCGAAACCTTGTCTCTACTACAAATACAAAAATTAGTCGGGCATGGTGGTACACGCCTGTAATTCCAGCTACTCGGGAGACTGAGACAGGAGAATGGCTTGAACCCAGGAGGCAGAGGTTGCAGTGAGCCGAGATCGTGCCCCTGCACTCCAGCCTGGGCAACAGAGTGAGACTCCATCTCAGAAAAAAAAAAAAAGGAGGTAAAATGATCTTGTGACTCACCTCATGTCCCACAGTGCTCTTCCTATGAGGACTTTATTTCTAAAAATCCTGCACTCCATTACTTTCATTCTTTTAAAACCCCAATGAAACAAGTGTAAGATGGTGTCTGGAATAAAGTCTGATTCACTGGTCTTTATGTGGCTCACATTCCTGATATTCTTGGTAGAGCAATGACTCATTTTACTCTTAAAAGTAAGGGTTTTTTGTTTGTTTGTTTTTGTTTTTTTAAAGAATTGTGAGGTATACTCAGACAAGTATATTGTGATTCTATTCAGGTGGCAAGAAAATCGTTTTTGTGTGACAATAATTTTTTAAATGAAAAAATTTTGGAATGAAAACGTTTGATAGAACTTATTTATTTTGCTCACGAGAGCTACAGTGGCAAAACCTCAATGATTTTTCTCCATGTTCAAGGTTTCTTAGGTTCCTGTTTCCTTGACTTTTTTTCTTTCTGAAAAGCACTATGTTTTTATGTTATGGCTCAGCATCAAAGGATCTCATGTTTCTTATTTTAAAAACATTTGTAATTAAAATGATACTTAAAGTGCAAATGTAATCTTTTTTTTTTTTAAAACGAAATAGTAAGTCATGGATCTCACTTCCACATCAATGCCATGTCAACTCTTACAAAAAATAAGTATTTTCAACATTATTTGTAGAAACAACCGTAGCAGGCTGGGCGCGGTGGCTCAAGCCTGTAATCCCAGCACTTTGGGAGGCTGAGACGGGCGGATCACGAGGTCAGGAGATCGAGACCATCCTGGCTAACATGGTGAAACCCCGTCTCTACTAGAAAATACAAAAAAAAAAAAAAAAAAAAACTAGCTGGGCAAGGTGGCGGGCGCCTGTAGTCCCAGCTACTCAGGAGGCTGAGGCAGGAGAATGGCGTGAACTCGGGAGGCGGAGCTTGCAGTGAGCTGAGATCTGGCCACTGCACTCCAGCCCGGGTGACAGAGCGAGACTCCGTCTCAAAAAAAAGAAAAAGAAACAACCATAGCAGTCACAGATGTATTCCTTAATTCAACAAATATTTATTGAGTACTTATCATATAGCAGGCCCTGTTCTAGGCACTATAGCTAAAGTATTGACCAGGGCAGATACATTCCCTGAAATCCTGGGATTATCATCATATTGGGAGAGAAAAATAATACTGAAGTTAGAAAAAATATCAGATAGTAATATAGGCTCCTAAGAAATGTAAATAGGTTAAAATGATGGTGACTATAGATTAGGAGGTTGAGGAAGAACTTTCTGAGAAAGAGATACATAAATTAGGAGCTGAATAATGAAAAGGAAACAATTTTGTAAAGATTATTAGGCGGGTCTCCCAAATAGAAGAGCTAGTGCCATGATCTGAAGAAAAGAATAGGCTTGCTTATTCAGCAACAAGCAAGCTAGCCTCATAAAAGACGAGAAAAAATGGCAGAAGATGAAGTTTGAGGTGTAAGTAGGCGCCAGTTCATGGTAACCTATGGTCAGGAGTTTGGGTTTTATAGTTATCGTGATGGACTTTACAAGTCTTGAATTAGCAGGGTGATACAATTCGTTTTAGGCTTTGAAAAGATCTAGCTTGCACTGGGGAGAAAGTTTGCAAGGTAGGGAGGCATACAGAATGGTTACCTTGAAGGCTTTGGAGTCTGCCAAATTTTGGGTTGAATTCTACTTTACTTGAGTAACTCTAATCAGGTGATTAAGACGTTTAAGTCCCAGTTTTATCACTAAAACAAATACAGCAATTTCCCAGGTAGGTCATTGGAAGAATGAAATGAGCTATTTGATGCATATTATTTAGCATGATGTTTGGTTGTTAGCAAATATTCAATAAATGGTGACTGAAATTACTGTCTGTAAGCATAAAATTATAAACTAGAATTTTAAACAAATGAAATATAGGTTTACTTGAAAAATATTAGCATTGTCTTTTTATTTTTTTAATTGATCGAACTAGGAAAATATGGGGATAGTGTTGAGAAAGGGAAATTTTAAAAAATGAGAAAAAAATTAACTCGTTTTTTCAAAAAAAGGATAAAAAACAACTTTTAAAAAGTAATTTTTAATATAATAGAGTGAAGAGGAAAAAATACAAATGAGAAAGGCTACTAACTATGCTGAAATAATCAAGTGACTGTTGAATGTTTACTGCAATACCAACCATAATACTAAATGCTTTATCTACATTATTTCATTGAATACTTGCAGCCATACTGTGAAATAAGTCTGATTTTGTTGATTATATTCATATTACAAATGAGAAAACAGAAGAGCATTTAGTGGCTTGTCCTAAAGTTAATAAGTGACTGGGATTGGATTCAAACTCAGATACCTGGTTTCACATAATTCTACTTCTTGTTTCTGATGTGAATGTCTGTTATTTGTCTTTCTTGCCTAATTGTTCTGTCTAGGACATCCAGTACTATGTTAAGTAGACCTGGCAAGCATTGGCAACCTTGTCTTGTTCTTGACCTTAGGGGAAGAGTTTTCTACTTCTAGAGGTGAGTATGATCTTAGCCATGGGCTTCTCATATATGACCTTTATTATATTGAGGTGCATTCTTTCTATACAAAATTTATTGAGAGTTTTTATCATGAAATAAGGTCAAATTCTGTCAAATGCTTCATCTGCATTTATTGAGATGATTATATGATTTTTATCCTTCATTCTGTTAATGTGCTGTATCACATTTATTAATTTACTTACATTGAACCATTCTTTTATCCTAAGGATAAATGCTACTTGATCACGTTGTATAATCCTTTGATGTACTGTTGAATTCAGTTTGCTTACGTTTTGTTGAGTTTTTTTGCATCTATGTTCATCAAGGATATTGGTCAGTAATTTTCTTTTCTTGTAGTGTCCTTGTCTGCTTCGGTATCAGGGTAATGCTGGTCTTGTAAAATGAGTTTGGAAGTGTTCTCTTTAACTTTTCAGAAGAGTTTGAGAAGGATTCGTATTAGTTCTTTTTTAAATGCTTGGTAAAATTCATCAGCGAAGTCATCTGGTTCTGGGCTTTTTGTTGTTGTTTTTGGAAGATTTTTAATGACTGTTTCAGTCTTCTTCCTAGTTATAGTTGTATTCAGATTTTCTATGTCTTCATGATTCAACCTTGTTAGCTTGTACGTGTCTAGGAATTTATACATTTCTTCCAGGTCATCTAACTTGTTGAGGTACAATTCTTCATAGTAGTTTATTATGATCCTTTACATTTCTGTGATATCAGTTGTAATGTCTTTTTCACTTATATATGTTTGTCGTGTGTGTGTGTGTGTGTGTGTGTGTTCGTGCGTAAGAGACAGGGTCATGCTCTGTCACCCCGGCTGAAATGCAGTGGTGCAGTCATAGCTCACTGCAACCTTGAACTCCTGGGCTCAAGCAATTCTCCTGCGTCAGTCTCCCAAGTAGCTGGGACTATGGTCACGTACCACCGTACCTGGCTAGTTTTAAATTTTTTTCTGTAGAGACAAGATGTCGCTATGTTGCCCAGGTTAGTCTCAAACTTCTGGCCTCAAGCTATCCTCCAACCTCAGCCTCCCAAAGTACTGGGATGACACACCTGAGCTATTGTACCCAACCAGTCTTTTCTCTTTTTGTCTTAGTCTAGCCAAAGGTTTAGCGATTTTATTTTATTTTTTTTAAATCAGCTCATAGATTTGTTGATCTTTATTATTGGTTTTCTCATCTCTATTTTATTTATTTCTGTTCTGATCTTTGTTACTTCCTTTTTCTGCTAACTTTGGGTTTAAGTTTTTCTTCTTTTACTAGTTCCTTAAGCTGTAGTGTTGGGTTGTTTATTAGATATATTTTTTTCCTAATGTAGGCATTTATTTTATAAACTTTTCTCTTAGAGCTGATTAGCTGGATTTATGTTTTGGTATGTTGTGTTTCCATTTTTGTCTCATGACATTTTGTAATTTCTGTTTTAATTTATTTTTTGACCTATTGGTTGTTCAGGAGAGTGTTGCTTAAGTTATACTATTTGTGAATTTTCTGTTTTTCCTCTTGTTGTTAGTTTCTAGTGTCATACTATTGGGGTAAAAAATATTTGATATAATTTCAATTTTCCTAAATTTGTTAAGACTCATTTTGTGACCTAACATATGATCTACACTAGAGATTGTTCGATGTGTGGTTAAGAAGAATATGTATTCTGTTGCTGTAGGATGGAATGTTCTGTGTACGTCTATTAGGTCCATTTGGCCTAAAGTGTAGTTCAAGTTTAATATTTCTTTATTGATTATCTCTTTGGATGATCCATTACCAAAAGTGAGATATTGAGGCCCCCTATTATTGTTGCATTGTCTGCTTTTGCCTTCATGTCTATTAATATTTGGTTAGTATAGTTAGGTCCTCTGGTTTGGGGTGCATATATAATTATTATATCCTCCAGATAAATTGACCTCTTTATCTTAGTATAATGACCGTTTTGTCTTGCTATAGTTTTTGACTTAAAGTCTATTGTGTCTGATATGAGTATAGTTATCCCAACTCTCTCTGGTTTCCATTTGCATAGAATTCCTTATTCCATAGTTTTATTTTCAGCCTATGTGTATCCTTAAAGCTGAAGCAAGTCTGTTCTGGACAGCACATAGTTGGGCTTCAAAAAGTAGTGATAATACAATATATATATTGCATTGATATTTGTATTTTACATATATATAGAGGGGGGGGAGAGAGAGAGAGAAGGAGAGAAAGAGAGAGAGAAGAGAGAGAGAGAGATGGAGTCTCTCAGCACACAGCAACCTCTGCCTGCCAGGTTCAAGCAATTCTCCTGCCTCAGCCTCCAGAGTAGCTGGGATTACAGGCACGGGCCACCACACTCATCTCATTTTTCATATTTTTGGTAGAGTGGGTGTCTCACCGTGTTGGCCAGGCTGGTCTTGAACTCCTGACCTCAAGTGATCCACCTGCCTTGGCCTCCCAAAATGCTGGGATTACAGACATGAGCCACTACACAAGGCCTAAAAAAGCACTATCTATTAGGTCATTCTATGCCTTTCGATTAGAGATTTGATCATTTACATTTAAAGTAATTATTAGTAGGTAGGATCTTACTATTGCCATCTTGTTAATTGTTTTCTGGCTGTCTTGTAGTTATTTTGTTCCCCTTTTCCTCTCTGACTGTTTTATTTGTGAATTGATTATTCACGGTTGTATACTTTGATTCCTTTCTTTTATCTTTTATGTATCTACTGCAGGTTTCAGCCTTTTGATTACCATAAGGCCTACTTAAAACATCTTCTAGTTATAACAGTATATTTTAAACTAATAACAACTTAACTTTGATCATATACAAAAATTCTACCCTTTTACTTCCCCCTGCCTCAGATTATGTCTTTGATGTCACAATGTGCATCTTTTTATGGTATGTTGTGCATTCATTAAGAAATTTTTGTAGCTATAGATACTTTGAATACCTTTGTACTTTAACGTTTAACTTAGATGTAAGTGATATACACACTACCAACACATAGTAGAATATTCTGAACTTGACTTTATACTTTCCTTTACCAGCGAGTTTTATACTTTTATATATTTTTGTGTTACTAGTGGACATCCTTTTATTTCAGCTTGAAACTGAACTTCCTTTATCATTTATTGTAAGGGAGTTCTAATGATAGTGAACTTTATTAGCTTTTGTTTGTCTGGGGAAGTGTTTCTCTCCTTCAATTCTGAAGGACAGTTTTGCTGAGCAAAGTATGTTGGTTGGCAGTTTCTTTCCTTTCAGTAGTTTGAATATATTTTTCTGCTCTCTCCTGGTTTATAAGTTTTCTACTGGTAAATTCACTGATTGTGTCATTGGGGTTCTCTTGTATGAGATGATATTTTTTTCCCTTGCTGCTTTCAAAATTCTCTTTCTGTCTATGACTTTTGACAGTTTAAATATAATGTGTCTTACTGAAGTCCTCTTGGGGTTCAGTCTGTATGAGGCCCTATGAACTTCATACACCTGGATGTTCATATCTCTATCCAGATGTGGAAAGTTTTCAGCCATCACTTCTTTAACAAAATTTGTGACCCTTTTCTCTCTCTTTTCCTTCTTCAACTCCCAAAATGCAAATATTGTTTGCTTTATGGTGTACAATACTCATGTAGCCTCTCTTCACTCTTTTTCACTCTGTTTTTTTTTTTCTCTCTCTTCTAACTGGGTAACTTCACATGGCGAGTCTTCAAGTTTAGATTCTTTCCTCTACTTGATCAAGTCTGCTGCTCTCTACTGCATTTTTTATTTCATCCAATATATTCTTCAGCTCAAGAAATTTTTTATATTCTATTTTTCTGTTGAACTTCTCATTTTGTTCATATAATTCTACTTCTTGTTTCTGATTTGAATGTCTGTTCTTTTTCTTTCTTACCTAGTTGTTCTGGCTAGGACATTCAGTACGATGTTATTGTTTTCCTGGTTTGTTTTCCTGGTTTCAGTGACTTATCTGTCTATACTATCTTATAGCTTACTGGGTTTCTATCTTATAGCTTACTGGGCTTTATAAACACTTATTTTGAATTCTTTGGCAATTCATAAATCCCCATTGTTGGAAACTGGTCATTGGAAAATTACTGTGTTCTTCTGGCGATGTCATATTTTCTTGATTTCTCCCTTCTTGTAGCCTTGCATCAATATTTGCATATTTGAGTGCAGCTTTCCAAGGTGCTTTCCAGTGCTTATGAACTGGTTTTGTTGGAGAAAGTCCACCTGAGGGTGGTGCAAGGGTACTAGCAGAGTGAGGTGTGGCAGTTCTAGCTCTGGGAAGGGCCTGTGGCAAACTCCCTGTGCATCTTTGTCAGCCGAGATCAGCATTAGTGAAGATTGCAAGAGTTTTCAACAAACAAGGCTGTGAGCATCCACAGCAGCAACACCCTAGCAAAGGGTGCTAGGGACCCCCTGATGTCTTTTTCTTCTACAGGGATATCATGTCTGAAGGGATCTTTCTTGATATCAGGTCTAGCTTGCAGGTTTCCTTATTGCAATAGTGCCACTGTTTGACTGTTTGAGCTGCTGGCACCTGTGCAGTAACCACAGAGCCAGGTTTGGAGCACAGGTGTGCATGAAGCCAGGGTCTGAAGTGCAGGTACACATAAAATAGGCACAGTTCTGAAGTCAGGGGCATGTGTGGGATTGCAGGGGTGACATCCCTCGTCCCAGGGCAGTGTAACAGTAGCTCATTCTGGGGGAGCATGGAGTAGAATTATCTCCCTTTCTTTGAAGTCTGTGGTAGCAATGGCTGTTGTTTACCCAGTGGTGAAACCTGCCAGTGCCCCCTGCAGAGTAGGCTGCTGGCGTTTGCTACCCAAATTCTGCATTTTACTTTCATTTGATGATACCTATTAGCTTTTGCTAATATTTTAATTGCACAGCTTCTACTTTGTTTTACTAGCACACTGTTAATGCAAAGTGGTAATCATCCCTGGTAAGGAGCCACCGGTGGAAAATGCAGAACAAGGCAGACGAGGCCCTAGTATGGATCCAACCTGTGGATAACTGTCTGAGAACATTTGTGCTCAGCTTCTTTGGTATATTGGTTAGCAGTGTTTGACATGAGGCATTTAGTGTGGGAGCTGGCCAAAGACATATTTGGTGAGAAATACTGACCGCCAGAATAAAGCTCGTGGAATCGTTCTGGATTAGATTTGAGTCAAAGCATTCATTCAAAATGATTTGCTGAGCAGAAAATATATACAATGAATTTTTCTAGACATTCCATAGCAATACATTCAGTAAGATATGCTAGGTACAACGTCGTTGCGTTGAAGTTGATGAATATCAGGTAAAGGAAATATTCATACTACTAGATGGAATTTCAAAGGATCTTAAGAGCTGTATGAAAAAGAGCTAAAGAGGCTTGGAAAAACAAGAGGTCCCATCCAGTTGAGTGTGATGGTTGGTGTATGTGTAAATAATTATTTTTAAGTTGAACTTTTGTTTTTCAGAGATAGAGTCTCATTGTATTGCACAGGCTGAACTCAAATTCATGCCATCCTCCTGCCTCAGCCTCCTGAGTAGCCAAGGCTACAGCTTCAAGCCACTGTGCCTGGCTGGAAATAAATGAGAATGCATACTCTGAGGATGTTCTCAAGGGAATACACAAAGGCAAAGAAGGACTCCAGGCATACATACTCTTTTCCTTTTCTCCCCACTTCATTGCCTAAACCTGAGAAAACACCTTTCTAAAGCTTCTGTCTTGTTAAAACGTAGCCTCTTGAGTGTGGTCTGAAACAGTGGAATATTTCGTTCTGTACTTGCAATGAAATATGTAACTAGGAAATATGTAACTCTGGACATCTTAATATTTACTGTAGTATGTAGTTAATATTTATTATTCAGAATATCAGTGTACGTTGTGTCAGCTTTATCCTAGGGTGAAGGTGACCACTGTGTACCCGTGTTGATAGTTTTTTAGGAGAGCGCTGTGGTACTAGCACACTGGGCTGGTTACTGATAGATCTTAGGACACTGTTCCGGTTTCAGAGTCACATGCAAAGCCTGCTTTGTAAAGTCCTCAAATAATGTGAGCTAGGTACAAATACAGCGGCCTTTCACTCTACTAATCACATACTAACAGGACATAGTCAGTTTTAAGGCTGGAATGTGATACTTGCAAATTGCTTCACAGAAGGCCAATTGTCTCTTTTGGGATTTGGGCCACTGTTTTAACAAGTTTGCCTCAATGTGCATTCTAACTGCCCAGCCACGGACTGCTAATCCCACTCCACCACTGAAACAAGACCCAGTTTTGTAGTTTGTATCAAAATGGGAAAGGACCACAGGCCTGTAGGTTTTTATGTGGTTCACCTCCTGTCAAAGGGATGGGGAATTTGTGGATTTCCTGAAAAAAACTGGGCGTGGAAAGAAAGAAGAGAAGGCACCAAGCCGCCAACTAAGAAGTGTCGCAATGTATTTGATGACAGTGCAGAGGAAAATAAAACACAAGGCACGCAGAGAAGGAAACCTAGACTGTCCAAAATTTCCACTGAGTGTTTAGGGCAAGGAGTGAACGGCTAAGAGCCATAATACGGTGATATATACCATACAGTTGAAGAGGATGAGCTACTCTTTGCCCCAGTCACCTAACTTTGGCTTCGCTCCTCGAACTTGCTTAGGGTATCTCTTACAGAGTAGCTGTACTCTATCGCGTATCTATTATAGTCATGGAATGTTAGATCTGGAAGAGGCATTGGAGATCACCTGGTGACAAAGAGTCGGCAAGGCCTTGTGTGAATGCAAAGTGTCCCCTGTCTCTTTCTGAAGTAATTTTGCAAGAACTCCAGGATTATTCCAGAGCTCCAGGCAACCCAAGGATGTATCTCATGTCTTTTGCACCCTCAGAGACCTCTTGCTTGTTCTTTTTTCTTTTGTTTTTTTCTATATGTAACTTTTATTTTAAGTTCAGGGGCACATGTGCAGGTTTGTTCTATAGGTAGACTTGTGTCATAGGGGTTGGTTGTACAGATTATTTCATCACCCAGGTATTAAACCTGGTACCCATTCATTATTTTTCCTGATCCTCTCCCTCTTCTCAGCTTCCACCCTCTGGTAGGCCTCAGTGTGTGTTATTCCCCTCTATATGTCCATGTGTTCTCGTCATTTAGCTCCCACTTATAAGTGAGGACACGTGGTATCTGGTTTTCTGTTCCTGTGTTAGTTTGCTAAGGATAATGGCCTCCAGCTCTGTATTAGTCTGTTCTCACATTGCTATGAATAAATACCTGAGACTGGGTAATTTATAAAAAAAGAAAGAGGTTTAACTGACTCAAAGGTCTGTATGACCGGGGAGGCCTCAGGAAACTTACAATCATGGCAGAAGGCAGAGAAACAGCAGGCACCTTCTTCAAAGGGCAGGAGGACAGAGTGAGTGCAAACAGGGGAAATGTCTGATGCTTATAAAACCACCATGTCTCATGAGATTCACTCATTATCATAACAGCATGGGGGAAACTGCTCCCCCGATCCAGTTACCTCCACCTGATCACACCCTTGACATATGGAGATTATAAGTCAAGATGAGATTTTGGGTGTGGACACAGCCAAACCATACTGAGCTCCATGCATGTTCTTCCAAAGGATATAATCTTGTTCTTTTTGATGGCTGCATAGTATTCCACAGTGGGTTTTTTTGTTTTTTTGTTTTTGTTTTTGTTTTTGACAAGTTCTCACTCTGTTGCCCAGACTGGAGTGCAGGGGCACCATCATGGCTCACCGCATCCTCAACTTTCCAGACTCAAGCGATCCTCCCACCTCAGTCTCCTGAGTAGCTGGGCCACAGGTGTGCACCACCAAGCCCAGCTAACCTTTGTACTTTTTGTAGACATAGGGTTTCACCATGTTGTCCAGGCAGCTTTCAAATTCCTGGGCTAAAGTGCTCCTTCTGCTTCAGCCTCCCAAAGTGCTGGGATTCGAGGTGTGAGCCCCTGTCCCCAGCTCCCATGCTTGTTCTGATGTACTGCTACTATGAATGAGAGAGGCTCTGTGAGACATTTTCCTTCTCCAACACTCCTTCCTCCAAAGATCCTTCCAGGAGTTGAGGTACAACTGATCTTACCATGCTCTCAAAGCTTTTGCAAGGCCTAATATCTGCCCCTTTTGCATTGAGACCCGAGTCAGGTGCTGCTAATGGTGGTCACAGTGGACTCCAGGAACCCAGTCGAAATCACGTTTTTGGATACCCTGGGTACAGAATTGGGTAAAGAGCATGCCTGGCATGGTTTCACCAAAAACATCATGCCTGAACTGAGTAGATCAAACACCTTGAGAAGAATGTGAAGGCCTGTGTTTCAGGCCCCCACGCTCCTCAGCATCTTGTTGCTTAAGACAACATAACTATTGTCAGGAACATTCTAAGAACTTTCCTGCTTTTGCTGCTGAAGTTGAAGAGAAGCAAGTACAGCATTCCTAAATCGCTGCATTCCTTTTTGCTGTGTCTTGATGGATAGTGGTTTATTTTTTGGCAAGAGTGAGTTTGAAGAACTAATAAAGAAATGGCTATTTTGCCCAATGGCATAAAGATCTTTCCACACTAAAAATAAAGCAAATTTATAAAAGATTAAAAAACGAGTAGACTAAATGGACTAATTTCTCCATAAAGAATGTAATGGCTCCAGCTAGTAAAGGGATGTTCCAGCTAGTAAAGGGATGCTAACTGGAGGGAATTAGACCTGAGACTGAACAAATATTTGCCTGCCTCCAAAATATTCTTAATTCTTCTCAGCCACATATTCACCCTGGATTTATTTTCTGGTGCATGCAACAAATCAGTACTTTAGCAGATTATATGATATAGTTTCGATCTGTGTCCCCCACCCAAATCTCATGTCGAATTGTAATCCCCAATGTTGGAGGGGTGCCCGGTGAGAGATTATTGGATCTCTGGGGTGGATTTCTCATGAATGGTCTCACACCATCCCCTTGGTGCCGTTCTCATGATAGTGAGTGAGTTATCGTGAGATCTGGTTGTTTGAAAGTGTGTAGCACCTGCGCTCTCTCTCTGTATTATTCCTGCCATGTAAGATGAGTCTACTCCTCCTTGGCCTTCTGCCACGGTTGTAAATTTCTTGAGGCCTCCCCAGAAACTGAGCAGATGCTGGCAGTATGCTTCCTGTATAGTCTGTGGAATTGTGAGCAGACGAAATCTCTTTTCTTTATAAATTATCCTATCTCAGGTGTTTCGTTCTAGCAATATAAAAATGGACTAATACATTATATAATAAAAAATGTATTATCTCACAGTTTTCACTGGTCAAGAGTCTGGGTACAGCTTAGCTGGGTCCCCTCCTCAGGGTCCCACAAGTGTGAAATCAGAATGTCAGCCTGGTCTGTGGTCTGATAAGGACATTTCAGCCTGCGTTTAAGCCCACAGGTTGCTAGTAAAATTCAGTTTCTTGTAAAATTCTTGCTTGTGGGACAAAGGCCCTCAGCTTGCCCATCAGACCCAGTCTCTGGCCCTGTCCACATATGGCAACTTGCTTCTTCAAGGCCAGCTTCTCTGCTGTTTCAGATCTCTTTGGATTTTCGATCTCTGACTGCTAGACTGTCTTTTAAAGAGATCACCTGATTAGGTCAGGTGCACCCAGGATCATTTCCCTTTTAATGAACTCAAAGTCAATTGGTCAAGGACTTTAATTATATCAAACTATCCCCTTTACCCTTGCGATGGAAGTACTCAACGATGGAGGTGATGCCGCACCTGATTCACAGGTCCTGCCCACATGCAAAGCGACGAGAGGCAGAAATCTTGAAGGCTGTCTTAGAATTCGGTTTACCACACCTTCCCAGGTCTTATCCTTGCTGATGGCATTTTAACCTCATACTTCATCCTCATCTCAACATTCACCCTACCCATGGGTCAGCAGAAGCCTCTGCTTGAAGACACTCTTCCTTTGAGGACCCAAACATGAGCTCATTCTTTTCTTGGTCTTGGGTTTTCTTTATTTTTGAGGAGAATTGTTACAAAAACAGAGTTTCACTGTGTCTGGGGACTCCTGTGTTTTAGGACAAAGAAGATACTATATTTAGTTAAATGCCTAACCTGGACTTCAAAAGGGAAGAGGGGATCAAACCTTATTTGAGTTCAGGCACACCAAAGGCTAAAGCAATTTTGCACTCGATCTTGTCTTACTTCACATGGGCAAATGTATTGGGCTAGTTGTCATTACTTTTTACCTTTATTTGTTTGTTTTCCATTGCACAATGACTCAGCAAATGAGAATACTGTCAGAATGTCAGCCTGTACCACATTTGGAGGTCAGGCTCTTGACATTATGGAAAGTTCATGACCGCTTCTCAGCACATTTCCCAGAAGAAACCTTCTGAACTCCTGCTCCTCATTCTTGAGAAATGTAAATGTTTTGTAAAATAGTTTTAGATTGTGTCATGGTTGTCAATGGCTCATAAAATTCATCCAGGATGGTTATTAGATAACATTCTCCGCTTCACCTGTTTCTGACTAAAATGGTTTGGGATGGTGTCACCGAGAGACCTGATACCCCTTAAAGCTGGGAAAACAATACATTCTCCTAGAGTGGAGTGTGTGAGTAAATGAGATGAACTTTAAATTTCTTCTGGAACCTAAAGCTGTATCTAGATTACGCCCTTGCAGATACAAAGAAATTATGATTGTGTCATGGTGCTAAAGAAGCTGGTGTGAAAAAAGCCAGTCCATGGTCTGTTTGGATATTTTATTTATTTAGCATCGAGTGCCTAAGTATTGCAAAATATCTTTAGCTGCTTCTACATCTATATCTGTATCTGTCGCCAACCTAAAATGTCTTTCAGAGAAAGCATCTTCTGAGTGGCTTCGGTTGCAGTTTGAAAGACAATTAGCAGTTTCTTTGGAGCCAAGAAGATTTCAAAGAAAATAATGGCTCTTAATACTCACATGTGGTCTCCCACACATATTTTTTCCTTTATCAGCTAAGTACATGATCACTGCCAGCGAAAATGCTCTTTGCTGCCAAGGTAAGTTCAACAAATGTAGCTACTCTGCTCATTCTTTCCTTTGAGATTGTAACTGTGGTGAAATACATAAAGGCAATATCTATTAATCCTCCAGCATTAAAATAGTCAATTACCTACTTTCAAGATGAATATGTTTCCTTTTTTAAATGGGGAAGAACTTGGATTTTGTGACTGTGTGGCTGACATAGCAGCTCAATAAGTTGGCAACACAAATACTCGCCTTCTGAACAAGATGTGTCTGTCTTTATTAGTATTAACTAGAATGGTAGCCTTGGCAATACCTAAAACCTGGGCTAATGTCTAGACATCGCTCTCCATGACCAGGCATAGCGTGCAAATTTCTCGCCATTAAAATTATTTACATGAATTTAAAAAGATCTTTAAGCTTCTCTCTAAAACCTATAAAGGGTGTTGGAACAGTATCCTTCCAAATATTACATTAATATTACATTATATTTGTCTATGTCTTTAAATTAACAAAGTTTTTTTATTATTAAAGCAATGCACACTTTAGATAAAAATTTCAAATAGTAAGATGCAAAAAAAGAAAAAAAAAGAAGAAAAAGTTCACTGCTTCTCAGATTCCTCTGTTCCACTACCCAGAAGCAGCCACGGTTAACTGTGTTTCTTTGCAGAAATAAAAGTCTCTCTCTTTCTCCTTCTTTCTCTCTCTCTCTCCTTTCTCTCTCTCTCTCTCTTCTCTCTCTCTCTCTCCTTTCTCTCTCTCTCTCCTTTCTCTCTCTTTCTCTCTCTCGCTCTGTCTCACACACACACATGTACTGCACTCACATAAATAGTATCATATGTTTACAAGTCAAAACTCATCAGATAAGTCGTTCCTATTCATGACTCCTTTGAATGTTTCACTAAAATTAAACAGACTTATTTAAATTCTAGGACTTCTCAATTTCATTCTATCCTGGTAAAGAATGTATATTCATTCAGTACAAAAATGCAGGATCATCTGAGGTTATATTCGTCAAGTTGAGATATTCCAAAGCACAGTTTAAAACCTCAAAAGTAAATCATGTATACAGTTTATCCCTCAACACTTAATCATGTCTTCCTGCTTACAAATACTGTTATCAATAATTTTAGTTTGCTAAAATCTAAATTGTAATTTTTTTTGTTGCTTGATTTGCTTAAAGTTCTTCAACTGATTTGGAATAAAATGTAACCAAAATTTAGATGGGTAATTTACCAAAAGTTCAATACAATTGTAGAACACGTAGGTTGATTTATGAAGTGATTCTTAAAAGACACAAACATTTTGAGAATCCTATAGTGATGGCAGTAATAAAGATCAAGGATTTACTGCCATGCTAAACTCTGTGTGTGTGTGTGTGTGTGTGTGTGTGTGTGAGATCAACATCAGCTTCACCAGAAAAAAAGTTTTACTATTGCATAATATGGTAAAAGCCTTTGTAAATTTTAAGAAGTGTGGCTTACATTTCATTTGGTAGAATATCACTGATATTGTTAATTTAGTAGGAACGTAACTTTTAAAATTTTAGATTTCTTAATTTAGTAAGGACATTACTTTTATCATATTATACTTCACTAAAGTTATTTGCTCTTTAGTTGTGAACTTTTCAACTGAAATTATAATGACATTTATAATAGTAGGAAATGTTTTGCCACAAACAATATAACTTCCATCTATAAATGTCTAGAAAAACTGAACTAATTTTCAAAGTAACTGACTTTTATTGGAGCATCTTACAATGCCGGTACACCAGTTTTATTGTTTAAGTTCATTTTTTTAGCAAGCAGATCCAAAATATTAATAGTTACCACTTTTGTACATGTCCAAGAACACTTGGAATTCAAAATGAGCACAATTAATTTAGAAAAAGTTGTCTTATCTAAATGAAAAGTCGTGCTTCTCAGAGGGGTATACAAGCTTACTTCCTACAGACTGCATATGAATCCTCTGTCTTAAACACAGTCTTTCCCACCTAACTACCCACATTTGAAATACCTGTTGGTGCATCTTCACAGAGTGGTGTCTTCTGTGTTTCCTATAACCATTTCATAGTGATATTACTGTGGTGATAAGAGTACGGTAGGTACATTGAATCATTTTGTGCCAGTTACACATGTATCATCAACTTCTTTTGTTAGATAGAAATTCAATCATTCATTTTTCATGAAATACGCTCTCTCATATTTTGAACCCATTACTGCCTAAAGGGTTTATTACAAAATATACAAGTATAGCCAAACAATAAAGCAAATCAATAATAATAGATCCACACATGGCATGATCTGATTTGATGACAGAAGTTGGAAGTATAGAGATCTAGGTAATCTACCCTGACTGAATGTATGTCCACTATTAATACAAATGCATTGGAAATGAAGACATCCACGACAAGTGCTGAGCCTTTCAGGATTCCAGGACAGCAGCCATGACCCAGGACTGCCCTGGGCTAACTGAAATGCATGGTTACTATACCTACAGTGGACGCCTATTAGTTTGTCTCCTGCTGATCTGTTTTCTTATTTTAGTAATAGTGTCTTCATTTCTTTTTCAGGGAACTGTACTTTTTCAGTCTAAGCTCCTGTGTTTTAGGTCATGGTAAATGCACTCAATGACTTCAGGGACAGGTACATAATTGAGGAGATAGCCAATTGGAATGCTGAATCTCTTAACCTCAAAGATTGGTTCAAAAATAGGAATGTGACCAAGGCCAGGTCAATCTGTGCCCTCTCATAGGGAAGTGCTTGGCTGGGACTCCCAAAAAGGGAGCACGGCCTTCTTCCGGGAATGTAGGTGCCCAGCAACACGGATGCCTAGGATCCAGATGGCTGTTCTTGTAGCTCAGTGGGAAGAATCTGCCCAAGAATAAAACCCAAGCAGAGAAAAGTAGAAGCTGAGAGATGCAGGACTAAAAGGAATAAAATAACATCCCTGAATCCAAGAATTGCTGAAAATGTTTCTTTTTCTTTTGATTCTCCTAGTTACAGGAGACAATAAATTTTACTACTACCCGTTTCAAATCTAGTTTAAATTTTATTTTCATCACTTAAAACCAAACCAACAGAAGCCGGTCTGATACAAAGCTACGAGTGGCTATAGTGATGTCATCCACAGAAAACTAACCAGGTAATTTAGTTTGTATTTATGGAAAAACTACCTGGTTCTCCTAGGCAGGAGGAGGTGGGAGGGGAAGACTCTCTGCGTTTGGGGAGGAGTAAATGGGAGAGATGTCAAGTTTGATTATGGGATAGCACCTTGAGTCAGAAGATGGGTAGGCAATAAAATTTATTTTTTTTCATTATGGTGATTTGTATCCTAAAAGAATGGCTTAATAATAGAGTACCAATTGTTTCAACTGAAAATGGGTTATTTTTGAAACACAAATTAAAGAAAAATAAACAACTAAAACATATCCCCCCCAACCGAAGGAAAAAGCAATGTAATCAATAACAATGAAAAAAATGGAGGAGCTATTAGAGGTTTTCAATTAAGATGTGCCTAGGTTAATACAGATGTTAACGCAGTTGTGAGTTTTTTAAACCTGAACAACAGGGATAGTGAGCAGTGGGCTTGACTTCTTGAGACTATTTTTTTAGCGAATGAAAGAAAAAAAGCGTAAGAGAAATTCCTTGTGGGTGAAGAGCAACTGTCCCCTTTAAAAGGCTTATGAAAGTAAGCTATAACAATAATAGATATTTTAAAATTTCTATTATTTTATTTCTGTGATACTTTAAATAAGGAAATGTTGGGAGCAATATAATTCCTGAATGAAGAAAAACCATTCAGTAAATTATAGTACCTCCCTAGACTAAAATATGAAAACTCTTTTTTTTAGGAGAAAAATTAATGACGCGACAAATGTACATAATACAATGTTAAATTAAAATAATTAGGTCCAAAATATGTAAACATGTTTGATTTTCATGAGAAGTAATTATTAATAAGTTTAGAGTCCACCTCTGAAAGGTGAGATAATTGGTGCTTTTTTCTTTCCTAATTATAATTTTTCTGTATTTCATATTTTCTACAGTAATAGAAAAAAATAAATTTTTAAAAATAAATCTAAAAAAAAATTATCATGAACTCCAATTCTTAAATGTCTCCAAGGAAGACTATTTAATTATCTTCTGAGTTCATTCCAAATGTCTTACAATATTTCTAATCTGGTGAGAAGGAGGCAAGAAGAAGTTCAGAATGTCTTTAAATGCAAGATGAGGTGGCAAATTGAGACTATGGTGAGGATTAATCGAACTGTAAATGACTACAATGGGAGTCATGGAGCCCCTGGTTGCCTGCCTAGTAGGGTTCAGGGACCAGCAGCAGAGGGCTCACCTAGGAGCCTGTTAGAAATGATGAAATTGGTCCCGCCTCAGACCTACCCAGTGAGAATCTGCATTTTAACAAGAGCCCCGAGCGATGTGTAAAACATACATTTGGAGACCACTGATGCAGAACTTTGGGTTGTAGGAATTTTAGTCGGCCTGTTTTATGCTGCCCTGGGGGTTGCATTGTTGGGGCAGGCACTGTTAAGTCACAGCTATTTTATTTTTCTACAGCCATCCGTGGAAGATTAAAAACAAGTGCAGGTAATCATTTCTCAACTCTTTTCTATGTTGAGTTATTCTAGATTGAATATTCATAATTTCAGATGATTCAGCTTGGAATGTTACCGGAGAAGAGTCTCGCCTGTCATTTAATGTCTTCATTCCAAACAGGTGTTTTCTTTCTTTTGCTCTGCTATGCAAAGTTAAGAACTTCCTATAAGGGAAAACACGGAGACAAAACTCATTGCAAAATTAGTTTGCTTCCAAGCTACCATGCTGCTTAATCTCACAGGCTGGAATTCCAGCAATGCTGTCTTCATGATTTTGTTAGTATTAGAAGCATACCTTTGTTTTGTTTTGTTTTGTTTTGTTTTGTGTTGTGTTGTGTTGTTTTGCTTTGCTTCATTTTTGCCCCATCCTGAACACAAAGTTGGGTTATACTGGCAGTTGTCATAACAGCTCATTACACCCCTATTTGGCCAAGGATATGGGTTAAGGAATAAATCAGAGTCTTGATGGTTCAGTTCGTGCCACTCCTGGCTATTAGACGTGTGTCACTGAGCAAAGTTCCAATCAAAGCCGGTGGGGAGGCAGCGAGGGATCACAGAGCATGCCTGTGCCTAATTGCCGGGTGGCCGACTAAAGGAAGTTTGTAATAAAAGGCCATTAACTACCAGCCTTTGCAATCAGTGAAGCAAGAATACTAAGAAATTATGTTTATCAACTAACAATTTGAAGGAAAAGCCTTAATGTAAATGTTTTTTCATTCTCCACTCCCATCCTAAAAAGAAAACAATAACAACAACAACAACAAAAAAAAAACACAACCAATCAAACAACCAAAACCCCATAGAACATACAGTCAGTTTAATCTTAAATTAGATAGTATGGAATTCACAAAATTTACCTTTTACAGGGTAAAGGATAGGGAGGTTTTTTTCTGATCATTAAAATGTTCTCCCCTAAAGAACCCGATTTCTTTTAAATATGAATTTGTGAAGGAAGATTATTACTGTATTTATTTAAAAATGTACTTGGCATAGAAGAAATTAATTCTATAAATCAAGCCTAGTTAGCCATTATATATAACATATAAAATATCTCTTCAATAGCTTTCCTGGGCATTTTCTCAAAAAGTCTTCTCTGTATTGATATCCTTTCTATTTTTCTATCTCCCCCAACACAAAACTGCTGGGAGAAAAAGTAGATTGAATCTTGGTTTTAGACACAATGGTGTCTGTGGTCCCAATTGTTAACTGCTAGGTTACTTGCTATTGTAGCTATGAACCTCAGCCCCATTAGTACACAGCGGGGCAGGAGCTGAGCAGCCGTGGACAGAGCATGACCAGCTCTTGTGGCAGCCTTATGAAATGCTGGCCGTCATTTTGCCCTTTGACGTAAGTGAGTAACTGCCCAAAGTTTGACGGACTCCTGGCTAATCTTGTTTATTACCCAAATCGTAGTTGTTATTTTCCTTTCAGCGTTTATTAGGGAATTCTAATAGTATTTATAGCATCCTTTTCCTAAGAGCAACAGCAAACCAATTCAAAGGCACATACATACGAAGTTTTGTTTTCAGTTTTGGGGCTTCATGCGTCTGACCTGCTAAACGTGTTCTGTGAGCTGTTATGTGTTCATGAACCACAGGTAAACAACCTCTGGTTGTTTAAACGATTAGAGGGAAGGAAGACTAAGATGTGGGACCCTGGGACAAGTACCTACAGACATATTTTTCTGCTCACATAGCTCCATTGTTAATATAATGTTTTTTTAAAATATAATAAGCCTGGGCACAGTGGCTCACACCTGTAATACCACCACTTTGGGAGGCCAAGGCAGGTGGATCACCTGAGGTCAGGCATTTGAGACCATCCTGGCTGGCCAACATGGTGAAACTCCGTCTCTACCAAAAACACAGAAATTAGCTGGGTGTGGTGGTGCGTGCTTGTAATCCCAGCTACTAGGGAGGCTGAGGCAGGAGAATCGCTTGAACCTGGGAGGCAGAGGTTGCCTTGAGCCGAGGTTGCACCATTGCACTCCAGCCTGGGCAACAGAAGGAGACTTTGTCTGAAACATATATATATATATATATATATATATATATATATATATATATATATATGTAATTAATTTGTGTTGGTTTTTGTCTAGTTCAGCACTTAATCCCAATCACCATAGCACTTTCACATGGTTACAATTACCAGCATCTAACAATCTTAAAAAAACATAGCTTTAGCTGAAATCTTAGTTTGATTTCACAGAGGCAATTTGTAACAGGACAGTTAAACAATGACATCCGTGCCCTAAAAGTCAAAGCATTGTTTAGCAGTGAAAGCAGTTTGACACAAGTACATACACAACATGTTGTATAACTGAAGGCATGTCTTAATTCCTTTCTGCATTCATTTACTTTTTTTTTGTTTTGAGCACTGACACAGCAGCACATTCTGGTGGAGGCACTGGGAGAGTCTTCTCTTATTGGGAAGGAAGCTTGCATTCCTACCATGGGGGAATCTGTCAAAGGTGAAGAACTCTGTCTAATGAATATTTGACAGAATTATCACTACACATACACAGACATATAAAGAGTAATGTGTATAATCGCTTCAAAATAAGTTCTTACTAGAATCCAATGAAACTAACCTTGCTGGTACCTCTTCTCCCACCTTGCTTTCAACTTTCCTTGCCCTTCTATTCCCATCTCAATTTAGAAAGAAGAAAAAACACACAAAAAGGAAGAATAAATAAGAAAATAATCTTTGGCCTGTAGGGGATATTTTATCCATCTCTTCTAAGGGATGGACTTTTATGCAGAGAGAGAATCTTTGGCAGCTGCTTATAGAATATGCATGTCTTGAAGACAGTAACTATTTTTCACTGGAAGAGAATAATCGTAGATACATGTTGAAGAATAATGTAAAATAATTTATTTGTGTAACAACTACAACAAATGCTTACATAGCACTAAGAATCACATACGTTTCTAAATGCTTTACATATATAGTGCAACTGATGCAAAACTGTGGATTAGCCCTTGAAATATAGAGGGTTATGTTAGGAGAAGAGAGTTTCTGGTGAGAAGATCAGTTCTAGCAAGGCTGTGTGATCAAACCAAAGACTTTAAACTTCATCAAATTCTGGAATTATTATTATTATTATTATTATTTCTTTTTTTGAGATGGAGTGCCACTCTGTTGCCCAGGCTGGAGTGCAGTGGCGCAATCTCGACTCACTGCAACCTCCTCTGCTGGGCTCAAGCGATTCTCCTGCTTCAGCCTCCCAAGTAGCTGGGACTACAGGTGCCCGCCACCATGCCCAGCTAATTTTTTTTGTATTTTTAGTAGAGACAGGGTTTCACTGTGTTAGCTAAGATGGTTTTGATCTCCAGACCTCATGATCTGCCCACCTCAGCTTCCCAAAGTGTTGGGATTACAGGTGTGAGCCACTGCAACCGGCCTCTGGAATTATTCCAAGTAGAGCAGTGATTTGACAGTATGTCCTTTGGAAATAGCTCCCTGGCTGCTCTGTGGGAGGCACTGGGTCTGGGGGTAAGGAGAGGACCGTGTGTGTGGAAGGAGGCTGAAGGAATTCAGGTGGAAGAGGGGAGATATAGATGATTGGGGGTGAGATGTGTACATATGTGGGTATTTAGGGGGAAATTCAGGACAGAAGTCATGTTTTTGGCAAGCACAACTGCGCAAAAACCAGTAACCTACAGAGGTGAGATGGATGGTGAAATGACGGAGGCTGACAGGGCAGGACTCTGGTAACTGAAGAATCCTTGCCTAACAGACGACAGACAATGTTCTGAGCCTGTTGGATGTTGACATGGGAGATTTGGGGTCCAGGCTGGATGGATTTTTGCAAAGAACTGGAATATGGATTTTTCTGTAAGATGTTCTTTTTCTTGTTGCTTTTAAAATATTGACAGCTAATTCAAAAGGTGTATATAACATTAAGTTAGTCAAAGAAAACACAGGCAGGGGCAGCTTGAATTGGGCTGGAGTATCACAGTTTGTTGTTGCTTTTTGTTTGTTTTTTTCCAAATCTCTGGGGTAGCTGCTGGTATTACTCACTAAGAAAGAAAACAGGGACAAAAATAACTGCATAGGAGTGTTTTTATTTTCTCTCTGACTTCCCCTATTTTCTGGGCCCGAAGACATTAGCGTATATTTAATTTAGTGTGCATCTGTGTCAGGCACTGTAATCATCTCTTCAGTTGCATTAGCAAAGCATGAGCTTAAAAAACCTTCCAACAGAACATCTACTCAATAATTATTTATTGGTTCTGCCAGGAGTCTAGAGCCTAGATAAAAATTTTCCAATATTATCCTTCTATACAGTTTATATCTACGTGATTCTTAGGACAAAATGCATTATGTGGATGTGTGTTTGGGTGTGCTGGAGAGTGGGAAGATCTTAAACAAGGCTTGAGTCTTTATTGAGCAGGAGCTAAATTTAGCAAGAATTTATACCTACCCGAAGGTTTGGAGGATTACCAAGATGGTGGACAAGGACCACTGGGGAATTTAGTGTCTGACTTATTCTGGTTCTTCATAAAAATATGTTTATTAACCGCTACTGGAAAAAACATACCTTTACATTCATTTTCCTTAGTGTCTTGTCTCATGTCTTGTAGTAAAAGGAATTTAATAATCCACATGGGAAACTTCCATTACCACTTGTGGGAGAGTGTTGAGTATTATTTTGAGAGAAATGGTACTTCTGTTGCAATATAATTCCAAAGCAGAAGTTATGAATTCTGTATCCATATGACATGAGAATTCTCGTGATCAATGATTGAAAGGTCTAAACCTGAAATAGTAAGATGAGTTTTAATTGTTTAAAAAGATGACAAGATGATCCTGCTTTGTATTGTATTATTTCCAAACAAACTTTTGACATGCCTGAAGGGATAAATACACAGATTTCAGTTTAGGAATTTCATTAGCCAAGCGGGTGATAAACTCACAGTATATAGTACTTTTTTTTTTCACTTTTGTTAGGAAACATTAGTCTTCAGAATAGAAAGATGAAAGAGAAATAAAAATGATGGCAATCAAAAGCACAGGTTAGCAATATACATTTTTCACTTTTCTCTGCTTGTTCAATTTTGGATAATATATTGATCTGTGGCCACCAGGAACACATTGCCTGAGGGCCACCAGAAGCAATACGGAGGGTGGAAAAGTATTAGGATTAGACTAATCTGGGTTTAGACCAGTGATCTGCCATTTACCTACTGTGTGGTCTTAAGCAAGACATTCAGCAATAAATCATACCACCTCACAGGATTGTAGTGACGACTGCGCGTGATGCGTATTCATGGCTTAAAATGTCAGTTGGGATTAATTAATGATAGTCACTCCTATTATTGTTATGATTATGATTTAGGGAATAATGCTTCAACACCTTTTTGAAAACTGATATATCGGATTTGACCAGTGCGCCTGTGAATTACCTTAAAAATTTAAAAATCTTTAAAAGTCATCTGAAAATCAGAGATATGATTTTTTATCTGTTTTTTAATTTTTTTGTGGTTTAATTGTGTTTTAATTTTAGCCTTTGGTTTCTGTTATTTTAAAAACTTGAATAACTATAAACTATGAGATCAAAATACCTGGTCTGAATTTAATGAGCATGTTACTCTGGCTGTAAATGGAGGTTAAAATCTCCATTTTACTATTAAACAGGTGACTTAGAAGAAGATTTCATTGTTGAGGAAACCAACTGGGTAAAAAACTTACCTCCTGATGGTTTTGCAATGTGAATAAAAATGTTGGTTTACCTCCTATTAGAAAACATTTAAGTTGTGATCCCTCTAAATATTTTATTTTCTACATATTTATGGGTGTTTCAAGAATCATATGTAACATGATTTCAATAGAATCATGTCAAATATATATGTTTATATTTAAGATTGTTCAAAAGAGGGAAATTTGTTTATGTACTAAAGAGCTAACTGCTAGTTAAAGAAGACATATATATCTTTGACATAAATGGTAAGCAGGGCAATAAAGTTCTTATGTACAAAATTGGAAAGTCAATTACAGTGTCAGAATAATCTGTTTTAAATAAACAGTAATTAGGGAGATACTTCTCTATTTCTACAAATTGGCTTGCATGGATTTCTTTCATTCACCTAATTGTAATTTCTAGATGAATGCTACTGATGATATAGCCCCACGCTTTACAATGTGTACTAGGTTACGTTTTCTTGCTATTGCCATTTGTAAGCAGCATCAGGGTCAAAGTTTGACCCTAGTTTTGCATAGATGAATCCCCAGAGAATTTTACTATCCTGAGGGCATCATTTTGTCCTTGAAGCAACATCAAAGTAAATGTGCTTTATTATAGCATGAAAGGTACGTCTTTACACGCCAAAAAATATATTCTAAGAATGTCATGGTAAAGATGAATTACCTATTCTGAATCTCTGTTCTCTGGAGCCTTTATAACATTTCAGAAGAACTGAACTGATTATAAATTTGAAATGAGTGATATCAAACTTCTTAATTTTGGCTATCATTACAATCTATTCAGTTGATTATGTGGCAGCCTTTATGGATTTATCAGGCGGGCAACCTGAAAAAGAAACTTTTCTTCTTACTTTAAATAAAATGTATGAACATAGTTTTGAGATATCCCATAGTTGTTTTATTTTTATTGCTATCCAAATGAGAAAAGTTAATGTGTATGGTCTCATTATTATGAACTTACAGATATTAAGTAGATGGCTAGAAAAACCAATTTAATTTTACTGGTGAATGTTAAAATGTCTTTCCACCATGAGTTTTTAGTAATACAAAGAAAGGAAGAAGGAAAGAAGGAAGAAAAAAAGGATGAAAAGAAGAAAGGAAGCAATAAAGGAGGAAAGATTAGTCTTATTTTAATCATTCAGTCATGTATAATGGATAAGGGCATCTCATTATAAATAAAAAAACTCAGTGGGATTAACTAGAAATGCATGTGAAGAGCCTGAAGAAAGAAAACGGGGCAACATATGCAGGTTAAACTGTTACTGCAAGTAACTTTTTAGTTTTTTATGATTTTCAAATAATTTATTACTCTCAAATAAATAACCCAGGAAGGCATTTTCCCTGAAATGAACATTTATTCTAAAGCATTACAGTGTATCAAAGAGTTCTTACATTTCATGTCAGAAAATGCTTTCATATAGCATGAGTAAGTACGTATGTATCAGTGTCATTTATAGTTGACAGCTATAGTTATTTTTTTGATATTTAATATAAAGATGTTTGTGTGTGCACATGTGTGAAATATTTGTTAGTTGTAGGTAGGTACAGCACTGCTTATGTGAAAGTCGGGTCAGTAGAAGAGGCTAAGAGACATTTGACTCAACTTAAGAACTGGTTTAATTCAGCATGTGAAGAACTAACATAAGAAAACAAAACAAAACAAAACAAAAATGCTGGGCTCAGTGGCTCACACCTGTAATCCTAGCACTTTGAAGGGCTGAGGTGGGAGTACAGCTTGAGGTTAGGCATTTCAGACCAGAATGGGCAAGTGAGACCTCTGTCTCTACAAAATAAAAAATAAATTAGTCAGTTGTGGTGGTGTGCACCTGTAGTCCTAGCTACTTGGGAGGTTGAGGCAGGGGGGATCACTTGAGCCCAAGAGTTTGAGGCTGCAGTGAGCTATGATCACACCACTGCACTCCAACGTGGGTGACAGAGTGAGACTCTGCCTCTAAATAAAATAAAAAATAATAAAAAGGAAAAAAAAAACCAGTATAGGTTTAAAAAAAAGAATTAACTAATGCCAGGAGCAGGGATAGAATTGAACACAGGGACACAACCCAGAGAGCATCACTCTTCAGGTATCTGGAGTCTGCCAAGGGCGAGATCCAGACGCACTTAAGGTAAGTCCTACAAAAAACAGGCAGAACGAGATCTTCACTTCGCCGGAGAGCTGAGAGAGGGGATGTCAGATCGGATTTGAAGGAAAGCAAGGGGCCTCCCTTGGACAAGAATTGGTGACTTCGGAGAAGCCAGTTAGACGGGGAGAGCACTAGGTTGGAAGAGACAAGCTCAGGGGAATAGAATAATGCCTGGTATCAAGTACTCATGTAGTTTTATGTCCTAAATGGCTGATTCCCCCCCCTTTTTTTTTAAGAGAGACAGTCTACTCTGTCATCCAGGCTGGAGTGCAGTGGTGTGATCTCGGCTCACTGCAAGCCACCCGCTCCACCTCCCGGGTTCAAGCAATTCTCCTGCCTCAGTTTCCTGAGTAGCTGTGATTACAGACACACGCCACCACGCTGGGTGTGTTTGCTCATGCCTGTAATCCCAGCACTTTGGGAAGCAGATCACGAGGTCAGGAGTTCGAGACTAGCCTGGCCAACATGATGGGTTCCTATACTACTCTCTCATGCATCTCACTAACCAGCCTGTCTGCAGCTCCAAGTTACTCCCACTGAAGTTGGCGTTCACATCACAGTTTGCCATGCAGTTGAGGTCTCACTGTGGACATGTGGTGCATGAGAGTTGAGAGGCAAAAATGCATCTCAAAGCCCAAGTCTTAAGAGAGTCTTCTGCCTTGTAACCTGGCACCAGCAGAAATGACAAGTGGTTAAAAAAAAAAAAAAATGCCTCTTTCCCAGGCACCTGTTTCTCTTTTTGCGGCAATAACTATAACTATTTAGCTAAGCTAAAAGGTGTCTCTGGGTACGTTAATGTTTTCGCTGACGTTCTATGGCTACTGTTCTCTGTGGCTCAATTGTGTGGTGCCTAGTTTTCTTCATTAGGGCTTAGAAAACCAATGGGAGAAATCCATGTCTTGCAACATCAATTAATTTTGTTAAAATAATCTTTGAGATGTAAACTGGCTTTGCTAATGAATAACCTTGGTGTAATATCTCTAGGCTTTGGTTTCTCATCTGTAAAGTGGAAATAATATTTACCTTACAGATATATTGTAAGGAATTAATGAGACGAGTAAAGCACCTATCTTAATTTCTGGCATATGGCAAGCAGATAATAAATGGTAGCAATTGTTATTGTTAAGACTGAGTGTATGGTAAGTGGATTTATTTATTCCATTAGCTAACTGTTTCCCAAAATAAAAATTTTAAATTGGGAGTAGTAGATAAAGTTGACTTGAAATAATAGGCAAAGTTTGCCCAGAAGCTTCTCTCTAACAGAACATCATTCTATTCTGGATTTCACAATTTTTTAAAAGATAAAAAAGGTTTAATTAGATCCCATTTGTCTATTTTGGCTTTTGTCGCCATTGCTTTTGGTGTTTTAGTCACGAAGTCCTTGCCAATGCCTATGTCCTGAATAGTATTGCCTAGGCTTTCTTCTAGGGTTTTTATGGTTTTAGGTTTAATATTGAAGTCTTTAATCCATCTTGAATTAATTTTTGTATAAGGTGTAAGGAAGGGATCCAATTTCAGCTTTCTACATATGACTAGCCAGTTTTCCCAGCACCATTTATTAAATTGGGAATTCTTTCCCCATTTCTTGTTTTTGTTAGGTTTGTCAAAGATCAGATGGTTATAGATGTTTGGTGTTATTTCTGAGGCCTCTGTTCTGTTCCATTGGTCTATATATCTGTTTTGGTACCAGTACTATGCTGTTTTGGTTACTGTAGGGTTGTGGTATAGTTTGAAGTCAGGTAGTGTGATACCTCCAGCTTTGTTCTTTTGGCTTAGGATTGTCTTGGCAATGCCAGGTCTTTTTTGGTTCCATATGAACTTTAAAGTAGTTTTTTTCCAATTCTGTGAAGAAAACCATTTGTAGCTTGATGGGGATGGCATTGAATCTATAAATTACCTTGGGCAGTATGGCCATTTTCATGATATTTCCTGGATAGAATCCATGATACTTCATGGATTCTTCCTATCCATGAACATGGAATGTTGTTCCATTTGTTTGTGTCCTCTTTTATTTCGTTGAGCAGTGGTTTGTAGATCTCCTTGAAGAGGTCCTTCACATCCCTTGTAAGTAGGATTCCTAGGTATTTTATTCTCTTTGTAGCGATTGTGAACTAAAGAGCTTCTGCACGGCAAAAGAAACTACCGTCAGAGTGAAGAGGCAACCTACAGAATGGGAGAAAATTTTTGCAATCTACCCATCTGACAAAGGGTTAAAATCCTGAATCTACAAAGAACTTAAACAAATTCACAAGAAACAAATAAACAACCCCAGCAAAATGTGGGCAAAGGATCTGAACAGACACTTCACAAAAGAAGACATTTATGCAGTCAATAGACACATGAAAAAATGCTCATCATCACTGGTCATCAGAGAAACGCAAATCAAAACCACAATGTGATACCATCCCATACCAATTAGAATGGTGATCATTAAAAAGTCAGGGAACAACAGATGCTGGAGAGGATGTGGAGAAATAGGAATCTTTGTATATTGTTGGTGGGACTGTAAATTAGTTCAACCATTGTGGAAGACAGTGTGGCAATTCCTCAAGGTTCTAGAACTAGAAATATCATTTGACCCAGCAATCCCATTACTGGGTATATACCCAAAGGATTATAAATCATGCTACTGTAAAGACACATGCACGCATATGTTTATTGCAGCACTATTCGCAATAGCAAAGACTTGGAACCAACCCAAATGTCCATCAGTGACAGACTAGATTAAGAAAATGTGGCACATATACACCATGGAATACTACACAGCCATAAAAAAGGATAAGTTCATGTCCTTTGTAGGGACATGGATGAAGCTGGAAACCATCATTCTCAGCAAACTATCACAAGGACAGAAAACAAAACACCACATGTTCTCACTCATAGGTGGGAATTGAACAATGAGAACACTTGGACATAGGGCGGGGAACATCACACACTGGGGCCTGTCAGGGGGTGGGGGGCTGGGGGAGGGATAGCATTAGGAGAAATACCTAATGTAAATGACAAGTTGATGGGTGCAGCAAACCAACATGACACATGTAGACCTATGTAACAAACGTGCATGTCGTGCACACGTACCCTAGAACCTGAAGTATATATATATGTATAAAGATAAAAAAAGAATACAGAGCAGGAAATAGAGTGTACTGATGATGTTCATGGTTGTCTATTTATAAATTATGCGTGATTACAGAAGGACAACATAAAAATATATGAAGAACAAGACATATTTTAATAAATTAAAAATGAAGTTTGAAAACTATTTTGTAAAAAGGGACAAAAAAAGAAAAAAAAAAAACACAAAAAACTGTCCAGGAGCATAAAGTAAGATCCTTATTGCAATTTTGAAAATTAAATTTACTTCAAATCTTCTTAGTATCTAAAGGAAAAACATATATACTGATGGAGCAACTCTTCTGAAAAATAACTCAACATTACGGTTATTTTGTGAAACGGCTTGAGAACTTCTCTTGGAAGTTTTTCACTATTACATTTAGATCTGGCTACAAACTTCATACTGCTCTTCCTTCTGTGATGTCAAAGGGCATGCGGCTGAGATGTGCATGGCTTACATGCAAGTGAAGTCTAAAGAATAGTGTTGGTTCACATGACTTTCCCCTGTTACTCAGATAACTAATTATAATCTGATAACTAAGTTATCTGAGTCTTATTAACAATGAGGACAGCACTTTTGTTTTCCTTTTTTTTTCTTCCTGAGACAAGATCTCACTCTGTCTCTCAGGCTGAAGTGCAGTGGCGTGATCAAGGCTCACTGCAGCCTTGACTTCCCTGGCTCAAGTGATCCTCCCACCTCAGCCGCCTGAGTAGCTGGAACCACAGTGTACACCACCACACTTGACTAATTTTCGTATTTTTAGTAGAGACGGAGTTTCCCTATGTTACCCAGGCTGATCTCGAACTCCTGGGTTCAAGTGATCTGCCCACCTCAGTCTCCCGAGTGCTAGAATTACAGAGTGAGCTACTGCACCCAGCCAGCACTTTCTATTAATACTTTAGCTTCTAGTCATGAGCTACAAAGGGATTGAGTACAACCACCCAGTTTCACTTCTCTGGGGCTCTCTGACTCACATTCATTTGGTACAGAACCTTATAGACAGCATATGGGGAAAAATTTGTTGAACTGAATTGAAAATGTAATAAAATGCTTGGGGAAGTAATTCAGTGCTACTTGAAAATATTTGTGTTGACATAACCTCAGGAATTGCAGGTTCTCATAGTCATGATAAAGTTCTCCCTTTGATAGCTCAGACATAAAGTAATTGAAGTAAGTTCAGATTTTGCTTCTGCTAATTACTAGCCATGTGACCTTGGGCAAGTTTCTTAAGTTTGTAAAAAAATCCAGTTTCCTCATCCATAAAACCTGCAAAATAATATTACCTGCCTCATAGAATTGTTGTTTATGTTAAATGTGATCATTTATGTAAAATGTTTCATATAGCACCTAGCACCTAGTAAACAGTCAAAAATCTAATTTTTACTATTGCTAATTGGATGTTTAATACAGTCTATTACTGAGGTCATCTTTACTGGATTCGAGTGACAATTTAAAATTTTAGATCAAATAAATATTAAAAATATGCAAAATGTAAAATGGTATGATCAAGTAAATATTTATATGGAAGACTTGCTTTATTAAGATTTTAGCTTGCAATACATAATTGAGAATTTTATTTGGCCAGAATCCTCAATTGTGAAAAGAGGGGTTCAGATTCAATAATCACCAAGGTGCTAATATTTAAATTCTGCATAGTACTAATTTTTAATTGAGAAATTTAGTAAGAAATTTATATTTATAATGATATTCAAATTAGATGTCTGATTCATTACTTATATTGATGATTTAGATTCATCCAAATATTCAAGGCATAAATATCTTAACCTAATACAAAACCAACTTGTTGAGATAGAACATATAACACATATTGGGAAAATGTTGAAATAAACTCTAATTATCATTGCAAAACTGATTTTTTCCTCTTTAATTTTTGTGGGTAGACAGTGGGTGTACATATTTACGGAGCACATGCGATAGTTTGGTACAAGTATGCGATGCAGAATAATCACATCATGGAAAATTGAGTATCCATCCCCTCAAGCATTTATCCCTTGCAAAAACCTTTTTTGAGTTTGTTTCCATTGGGTATGTCCTTTAAGTGTACCATTGTGCTTCCTTTATTTTAGAGGGGAAAAAAAGGGAGCAAAGGAAGTAAGACGTAGTGAGAGAGACCAAAATAGAAGACTCTGGAACTCTTGCCAAAGAAATCACTGTGGTAGATTTGCAACCTGATTTCTAGACTGGAATTGTTCAGATGAAGTCAGATAAACTTCACAGAAACATCTGTACTTCATAGCGTTGATCTGAAACACCAACAACTCTGGCAGTTCTCCCATTCCTCTCTCTAGTTTTCTCCAAAGTGAGTGTATGAAAGCTCTGTCCTCCACCACTGCTGCAAACCTCTAATTCCCAATTATATAATGATTCCAACAGGCATACACCATGTGACTCTGTGCAAGTTGGATTGAAAGACAAAAGTTTGACTCTTTAAATTTATGTTTGGTTATTTATTGTCCAACATCTATTTTAGAGCATAGTCCTTCTACTTTAGGCCCTCCCTCAAATCACCCACCTGATACCTAAGTCATATATTGAATGATTTTTTAAAAAATATAAAGTAGTATTTATTTATTGAAGAAATCATAATTGCCTATAATTATGCAAAGTGATGTTATGATAAATGCATTCAGTGTGAAATGATTGAATCAAGATAACATATCCATGACTTAAATAATGATCATTTATTCCTCCTGTCTAACTGCAACTTCATGTCCTTTGGCCAACATCTCCCAATTCTCTTTACCCCCAGCCTCTGTTAACTACTATTCGATATTCTGTTTCTATGAGTTCAATTGTTTTAGCATCCAGGAATAAGTGAGATCATGTGGTATTTGTAGTTTTTTGCCTGCATTATTTCAGTTAGCATGGTGTCCTTCAGGTTCATCCATGTTGTCACATATGACAGGATTTCCTTCTCTTTTATGGCAAAATTGTATTTCATTTTATGTGTGTACACACACACACACACACAGAGACACACACACATATCCTAAGGACCTGAAGTCAATATTCAAAGAGATATATGCGCTCCTATATATATAACAACATTTGATTGTTATATATCAGTGATTGATTCAGTCATTCCACACTGATTCCAAATGTTATACATATGTGTGTGTGTGTGTGTGTGTGTATGTGTGTATATATATATATTCTTTTTTTCTTTATTATTCATCCATTGATGGATACTTGGGCTGATTCCATAACTTGGCTATTTTAAATAATGAGGCAATGAACACAGGAGTGCATATATCTCTTTGAATATTGATTTTAGGTCCTCAGGATAGATACCCAGAGGTGAGATTGCCAGATGTAAATTCTTTTTAACATCCTCTTATTCAAACACTCATAGTCTGCGTTGTTCCTCACTGCAATGAATAGTAAACCCAGGTTTTTAGATTGAAAATTGCTCCCAGTATTTAGTATACTATTTTTGTTTTTTAAGATTTGGGATTTTCCTTTCATGAGACAGTTAGGGAGTGATAGAGCCTGGGATCCAACCCTGCCTGGGTTCATAGTCTCTACCTTAAAACACACAGCGTAGTTGGTGCAATGGGAAACACTGACATCACTCAGGAATGAGGTGCACGTTATCATGAGACTGGGCTTAGAATAAAACCCGATGGAATATACAAATATAAAGGGAGCTTAGTGGAAGATAAACTGGCAGAAGAACCTGAGAACAAAGAATAGAAGATGTAAGATAAAGTAAGGGAGAAGTGGTGTCAGGAAATTTGAAAAGTGTCACAGGTTGCAGAGAGGTGCAATGAAATAAGTAATGAAAAAAGAAATGTCTACTGGATTTCACAATTGGATGTGTTGGGGAATTCCAGGATGGACTTACAGGAGAAAGCCAGCATTTGTAGAAGTGGAGGAGCACGTGGAGGGTGAGAGGGTAGGGTAAGTGACTCTCCACTGGAGGCAATGAGAGATGGGCTGGAAATCACAGGGAGGCAGAAGTCAAAATTTCTATTTCTCTATTTCTAACAGAGGAGAAACTTTCGCATTCATACAAATGATGGCGAAAGAGGAGAGAGAGGGAGGCTGGAGCTAAAGGCAGAGATAACCACAGAGAAAGAGTAGAGATCTCAAGAGAGAGGAGGAAAGTCCGTCTGGGACATGCATGGAATGAGAGGGCTTCTACTAAGGAGAACCAGCCCTTTTGTGGTCTGAAGATGCCATGATTCTGGACACAGGTTATTTTATCAGAGCTCAAGAGGGAACAGGCAGGAAGGTAAGCCATTTTCCACCTAACGGCCTCATTCTTCTCTGCGACACTGAAAGGGAAGCTGTTTACTGAGACTATTGGAATACGGGAATTAGTAGCTATAGGAGAGTGGTGGAGACATTTTAGTAAAGATTTATGCTTTTGTTTTCTAGCTGAGTATTTTATTTCCTTCTTCATAGAATTTACTTAGGAGGTAGGAGATAAAAGCTGCTGGAATGAAGTTGGATGAGCCCATTTCTTCTATTAAAAGGCTTTACTGGCTGTGCAGTCTCTGAGATTGAAGTTACTCATGTGGGTCATGAGCAGGCAACTGCTTTAAGGATTTGATCTTGGGTTCTCAGGACCTCTCTGGTGCCTCCTTGGAGCAAGTCCCTGCAGTGACAGATGAAATCTGTAGCAGAGATCAAGTCTGATTGGGAGAACAATGCCTCCTGTCTCCTCAAGATGCTCAGGAGTGAAAAATACAGAGACGTAAAAATGTACAATTACACTCAGGTAGTGATTAACAAAGCATCAATAAATCATTTAACGTAACTCATTGGAACCTGAATTTAAATCCAATGTTATGGGGATTGCACAACTTTTCTATACTTTACAAACCTTCCCCTTGGAAATAATTATTTGGAAATCATTATTTAACATGATAAAATTAGGTCATAGGTCACACTCATACATGGTCACATGTACTCATTACTTTAATTGCAAACCTATGATAATTTGTTGGTGAAATAAGAAGATGTGAAAAGATGCCCTGGAACAAATTTTCCTTCTATATTTCAATTCAAGCCATCATTGTGAGTAGACTAAAATAATTCATATTTCTGCTGAAAAACTACATAAGGTTATCAAATAAAATTCAGGACATTCAAATAAATTTGAATTTCAGATAAACAACAAATAGATTTTTAGTGTTAAGTGTGTCCCAAATATTGCATGGGACATAGCTATAGTAAAAATATATTGTTCTTTATTTTAAATTCAAATTTAATTGAGTATCTCATGTTGTTATTTGCTAAATACGATTACCCTAAAATCTCATTGCTCCTAACTTGGTTTTATGGATATAGAACCATTGCGGGAAGGTGGATGGCTAAAGCAGCCTTACTAAGACCTCTCCTAATGTTCTCCTGAAAGAGAAGTGCATATTTTAACCAGCTTCCTAAAATATGGACCCATCACTGTCATTTTCCTTTTCGAAAGATTCCAATGTGAGTAAAACATTGAATTGGAATATTTCGGATTCCCATTTTGCTTCTGAGCTTATTAGCAGGATTCGTCTGGATCATCTCTAGCCTGAGATACCTGAGGAAGTAGATTATATCAAGGGGAGAATTCACAGCATCAACAACAGCAAGCATGATGATTTCTTCAGATATGCTGCAGTACAACTGAAGGCACAGGAATCTAAGAAGAAGAAGATCCAGTCTCTCTATTGTCTTGCCTTTGCACCCAGAACCATGCTTGTTTTGAAGTGAAATTGTTCTAGGAGTTTATGTTCTGCTTTTCCCGCCTTCCCTTGCTCCACAGGCATACATACACACATGCACACACGGACACACACACACACACGTGCGTGCGTAGTCATAGAGCTGGGAATTTTGATTTAGAATACCTTTTTTATTTTTATTTATTTATTTAGGCACACGGTCTAGGCCTTAGCGGAATACGGCCCAAGATGTCACCAGTGCTGGTGATTTTATTTGCAACCGTAGGCCCTTGGGGTCTGGGCCTTGCTCCTCTTGGCTAGTATTATGTTTGTAGGCAGGGTTTCCTCTTTCCAAAATGATGACACAAATGAAGCTTATTTTTCTATTCATTATCCTTTATATGCTCTTTATACCTTCTTGTGCTTTCTTTCAGTTTGATGGAAATCATGAGTCTTTTCTTAAAACCTACCCTCCCCAACACCAAAGCTGTTACCTTCTTTCCCCTATCAACACATGCTCTCAGAAAAGGGTTCTACATCGCCTTCACTCAGAGGCGTGAGTCTTGATCAAGCTTAAAATGGCAACTTATTCAGGTGGGTGCAGTGGCTCACGCCTGTAATCCCAGCACTTTTGGAGACTGAGGCAGGCAGATCACCTGAGGTCAGGATTTCGAAACCAGCCTGGCCAACATGGTGAAATCCCTTCTCTACTAAAAATACAAAAATTAGCTGGGTGCAGTGGTGGGTTCCTGTAATTCCAACTACTTGGGAGGCTGAGGCAGGAGAATGGCTTGAACTCAGGAGGCGGAGGTTGCACTGAGCTGATATTGAGCCATTGCACTCCAGCCTGGGCCACGGAACAAGGCTCCTTCTCAAAAAAAAAAAAAAAAGCAACTTATTTTCATGCTTCTTCCCTTACAGACCTCACAAAAGAAGCAACTCCAATTCTGAAGAAGGTGTTTCTTAGCAGCTGTTGGGAGGGGAGAATTTACAAAGAGGAAAAGTCTTCCGAGGACGTGGGAGACAGTATTTGGATGGCTCTATATTCTCTCTCCATACTATGCTGCTTCAAACCCGAGTCTGCAGGAAAAATACAGTCTGTGCGCACACGGGCTCAGATGCTTATATTTTTGACTTGTTCTATTGCTGCTTAATTAGGCATATCATGGCTGAGGACTGAAATGCTTGATAACTACAGTGAGTTCTCACTTCACGTCATCCACAGGTTCTTGGAAACTGTGACTTTGAGTGAAACCACATATAATATAACCATTTTTAAAATAATCATCCACACTCTAACTAAACAACATCGAACCAAAGGGCGTTATCTGAGGACCTGCTGAACATTTCGGCTACAGTCATGGTTTCCAAGAACTTACAGATGATATTAAATGAGGACTTACTGTGATTACTTCTTTTTTAAAAAATAAATTGGTTTTCATAGGTTTTGGGGGAACGGGTGGTATTTGGTTATATGGGAAAGTTCTTTAGGGGTGATTTGTGAGACTTTTGGTGCACCCATCACCCAAGCAATATACACTGTACCCAATTTGTAGTCTTTTATCCCTCAGCCCCCTCCCACCCTTTCCCTCTGAGCCCCCAAAGTCCATTGTATCATTCTTATGCTTTTGCATCCTCATAGCTTAGTTGCCACTTATGAGTGAGAATTTTGGTTTTCCATTCCTGAGTTACTTCACTTAGAATAATAGACTGTTATTTCCATTCCTGAGTTACTTCACTTAGAATAATAGGCTCCAGTTACATCCAGGTTGTTGCAGATACTCAAACTCTGCATACACCTGATGGTGAGAGAAGAAGTAACTTAGGGGACTTCAGACAGTCAGTGTCCTGGCATGAATGGTGAAAGGTGAACAATAATTCAGGCTCCTAGAGCCGAAAGAAATATGTGACTTACAAAACAGAAAACCGAAATCTAGAAACAATACGCAACTTATCCAAAGTCGGAACTGTATAGTAACAGAAATAAAGATAAAATACAGGCTTCTAAATTGTCTTGTTTAGTTCTAATTTAAAGACTAACCTATTTTATCATACATGCACCAAAAAGTTTATTAAAAAGCACAGCAAGGTAAAAAGTAATTTTCCAAACAGTAGGGACATGTAAAACAAAAATATCGTTTCAAGGAAACAAAACAAAACCCTTTAGAATAATATTTTAGGTTGGTCAGAAATGCAACTATTTCAACACAGTGCATTTAATTACAGATAATTTTATAATTAAAACTTATCTTTACTCCAAATAAATAATGGCCAAACTTTGCTAATATGGATTAAGGCCCAGGCAATTGGACTTGTATTTAAAGAAATGTCCAGATTTGTCATTAATTAAGTTGAAATTATTACAGCCACTTTTTTCCTTTAATTTAGTAATGACTAAGAATGGCATGTTGCTAAGAGCTAAGGAACAAAGAACAGGTATGCTGTCTTATGATTAGAGAACCAGACTAGGAGCCAGAACTTGTGAGCCTAATTAGAGAATTTTGTAAAGCACTTTGAAGATGAAAAGAACTATAAAATCCCAAAGAATATTGATATTGCCAGTCTCACTCTTAGTTCTGCCACTAACTTGCTGTGTGGTCTTGAGAAAGAAGAGAGAGAAAGCAATTGTTAACTTTGAACACAAGGATGCAATGGTATATTTTGCTTCAGTTTTACTGTTTTTTTTTTTTTATTTTAAATACCAATCTAATGAGCAAAAAAAAAAAGAAAAAAAAATAGAGACAAAACACTTTTTTCACCTTAAATAATATAGTAGGTTTTTAGTCATAACCATTTGTCTGGAAAACTCCAACTGCATTTCACTTAGTTTTTTTTTCTCCTAACATAGGCAGGTCTTACTTTTTGTCACAACATGCTCCTTGAAGCTGACACTTAGCATCTCATGTTTCATGAGAATTATCTACTACTTATTTAAAAAATACAGATTTCAGAGCTATTATTCTAACATAGGTATTCCAAATACCCTAGTTTAAGGAATAATGTACAAGAAACATCTTAAAGTCAATGGTCAAAAGTAGCCAAGTGGACAACGAGTTTGCACAGCTGCAATCCAGGCATGCAAACTTATTGTCTTCATTTGCCTGAAGGGTATTTGAGGTTTTCATGTTTGCACAGTGGCGTTGTGCTGACTAGCTACTAATTTCTAGTCAAATGGTTTCAAAAATAGGTTTAAAACATGATTATTACAGAAAAAGGCATTTTTATACCTTAACATTTCCAAACAACTGAAAAAAATTGAATTCATTTAAACTGTGTAAGACATCTTTAACATGGGAACGCATTTTGATATTCTTTTCTATTTATCTCTTACTCTTATTGGTTTTCCACTGACCCTGAGTTAGGAGGTCTGATGTCCACATGTGACAGGGAAAAATCCTCCTTGCACTCTGCCTAACACTTAGGGATGACTTCTAGTTTTTCAGAAGCAACCCGGAAAGTGATGTGGAGGAAAAAATTTAAGTCGATGCTTTCTTTCAGAAATAAATGTTTCAAAGATAATACCCAATGGGCCGTAGGACAGTACCATCAAAATATTACGATCATGACTCCTCAGCAAATTGCAACAGGTGTGCAAGACATTTATCCTCAGGGACTGAAAACTCGCTTTGAAACGACACATAAAGCTCCAAATTTCAGAGACCACAAGCTCCTTGGCTTACAGTGCACCTAACGGGGCAATTGAGGGGTGTGGAGTTCACAAGCTGCGCAGAAAGCAATTTTGCTTTCATACCTGGTGTTCTTGTGCACCCTGACTAGAGGAATCCAAGTGCATAAGTTGTAATCTTTCCAAGAGCAGTAGGCTGATATCAAAGACTCTTCAGTGAAGCAGAGAATTGTGGCAGTACTTCAAGGAGCGGGATTGCAATTAACTCTTAAATACAGATTGAAGGAATGCCCTGCTTGGTTGCTGCAGGCTTTGCTTGTGCTTCAGAGATGAATGAATGGGAAGCACAGAGCATGCACAGATGATAACCTGCCAGGCTGCAGAGAGTGTGGGCAGAGAGAAAAGTCAGAGAGTTGATGGGAACATGTACTCGTTGAAATGGGTTTTGAAATCGGTCATACAAAATATTTTATACGATGTGGTAAACCAAGGCTCTGTTTTCCAATCATATTGACCAAAAAAAAAAAAAATTAAAAATCCTTTTCATGTTATTTTTCCTGTGTGAATGTGTGTGTGGAGTGAGAGGCGTGTATGTGTGTGGAATGTGTGTGTGTTGGCGGGGTGGGGAGAGGAATGTGGTTCTGCTAACAAGGTGACTCTGACCCTGTTTTGTGTGGGCAGCAAGATGTGAATAAATGTCACCTAGTAGGGAACTGTTAGTGACTTCCCTTAGCACAAAGTGGGTATAGTGGCACTATCTGGGGGACTGTAGACTCATAGGATATAGAGAAATTGAGCTAAGGAATATATTGTCTTATAGGAAATGCATTCCAGCTTCTTGGGAACAGGAGATAACAATAATAACAACACACACACACAGCATTATTCTTCCATGAAGAGAGTCCAATTGGCTAAAGAGAGCTTCCCTTAACTCACAGCAGGAACTGAACCTTTTCAGAAAGCAAACTTGATTGCATATAATAAACTCAAATTACTTTCTTAATTAATAACCACTTAGAAAAGCAACTCAGTAGACATAAACAACTGTAGGTCACTTTATCTCTGTCTCAGGCTTTGCAGTTTTCAACCATGACAACATCATCCAGTTCATGCAGTTGTCTTATGTTGCCTTGTCTTCTTGTGTCTGGCTAGAAGTGGGACTTAATTAAGGGGAACTAGTTTCTTTTGGGGGCATTCTAGCCTTGTGCCAGGGATGTAGCACCAGCCAAGAGTTTTTTGGTTTTTTTTTTTAATCATTTTCTGGGTCCAGGCACGTGTTTCTGCCTTAGCTGTAAATCCCAGGTAAGAACACTCTGTGTGTGGGCATATATGTATGTATCTGCATACGTGGTTGAGAGCAAAGCACTCCGTGTCGCCATTCCACTAACATGTCCAGGCAAGTGATAACAAAAATACACCCAATCTAGAAGAAAAAGAAATAGGAAATATAATTTAAAAGTCATCTTGCATTCTGAATGGTGTGTAGAGATAGAGAGCATGTTTTTCTAACCCACAATTGGATGTTACGGACAGCCAGAACGTATCATATGATTTTGGAACAGCGTATTTTATGTTTTGAAAATATTTTAAATTTGTAATTCATGACCATTGAATATATAAAAATGGGGTGTGTTTCCTAGTGCCCCATTTAGTTTTTTCTCTATCAAACTAATGTGACAATTGTATGAGAATTTTTATTGCCAACACTGGGAAAACTGCCTTTTTTCTCCACTGGCTGCTTTCTGCATTTCCGGTGATGGGTGTCGGAATTTTCTCACAGAACTCACTGTGCCTTCTATCTCAGGTTCATCACGAAGCTGAGGTTCCATTCCTAGGAAGGGTATTCCGACTCTAGTGGTGTCAGGACTAGGCTTGGTTCTGTAGTAACAGAGACTCAGGTATAGTGGATTAAATAACATCAAAGTTTACTTAGTTCTCATACAAAAGAAGTCCAGGAGAGATAATAATGTAAATTTCAAGGCAGTAACCATCCTATAGCTAACAATTTTAAATGCCTAAACAAAACTGAAAAGAATAAAGCAATTATTTTAAGGTATTGGAAAGAGACCAAATGCAGGCAGAAATTGGAGGGGATTCAATCATTGAGATAAGGAAGTTACACTGGGATAAAACCATGTTGATACAGCTTTTCCTCTGAGCGGATCTCCAGTTCACAAGCAGCAACATCTAGAACTCAACCAGAAACTTCAACCTTATGGGTTTGAGATGTTCAGAAAACAGAATTCAGAGCGGCCAGACTGTTTGTGTGTTTATTTATATTATTTTTCCTTTTTTCCTAACTACTTAATTGTTTGTTTATTTGATTTTAGTCTTGCTATGTTGCTCAGGCTGGTCTTGAAATCCTGGGCTCAAACAATCCTCCTATCTCAGCCCGTTGAGTAGCTGGGATTACAGACATGTGCCACTGCTAGGGCATTGGCAATATTTAGAAATGAAAGGGGAAACCTTAAGTAGAAGGATAAAACAGAGGAGAGGAGCTTCAAAAATATGCATCCGAGTACTGAGCAAATCCTCTTTTGGCACTGTGCATTCATGAGGGAATGTAAGGAAACCAGTGGAAAGCCACAACTGGAAACCCGAAAGAGCTAAGCAGAGATTTCAGGTATTGTCCACCGCAGAAGAGGTTTGAGTTCTGACAAGTTAGAATGGCTTGGTAAACATCTCAGGAATGGATTGAAATTCCAGAAGGGTTATTCCTTAAGGAATAAAGTCTTGGTCTCAGGATTGAAGGACTCATTTCAGAACAAGAGCAAAACCCACACAGAATCACATGAGCGAAGTTAAGACCATCTTTCCACAAGTACATAGTAATCAACCAGAAATTTAATCGCCTGCAAGATCGAAATTCAAAACTCTTCTGAGGAATCTATGGAATCTCCAAACTTCAATGTTTAAAGAGTATCATTTAAAATTTCAAGTCTAAATGAAGATTATTAGACGTATGAAGAAACAGGAAAATGTGATTCGTTTTCAACAGCAAACTAAGTCAATAGAAATAGACTTTAAGAAGACCAAGATGCTGAGATTATCCAATAGGACTTTCAAGGAATCAAAGGAAAAGAACAGTTGTAATTAATGAAGAGATGAGAACTGTCAATAGAGATATAAAAACTATAAACAAGAATGCAAGGAAGATTTTAGAAGTGAAAAGTGAAAAATTTGTTGCATGAAAATAACTGATAGGATGAAAATTTATTTCAATGAAAAATGTATTTAACAGTTCTAGGAAACTGATACAATCTCCATCCCATCCCCATCTGCACCATTGCTTCTAGAGTGAAGATCCTAGGAGCAAGTAAAGATCTTTGGCTTAGGATCCTGTAGTGTTTCTATCATTGAAATCTTTAGTTGTTTTTAATACTATCCAACCTGACTTTTTATTCAGTGGCTCTAAATGGTTTAATGCAAATTTCCTCACTAGACATGTTTCTAAAAATATTTCATGCAATGTAAAATTGTATATTAAATAAAATTTTTGGAGAACTTCTTGACTTTTTATAACATTTAATAAAGGTGGTTGGATAGAAGAAGAAATTAAGAGATGGCTATGGTATATGATCATGTCGAATATGACCACTGCATTTGTCAATATACATTTACATTTTGCTAATTTTTAAAATCATTCACAACTAAATTTAAAGATATCTTCATACTTAGCAGTTCAGTGTATTCAAAAGTAGCGTAAAATCAACCAACATGCTGGTACTATGTTTTTATGAGTCAATTAAAACTTCAGTATTAGCCAAATCTAAGGATATGAGAGTTTGTTTATTTGTGTCAAATATTTTAAATCAAACAAAATAAATATGGTGGGAATGGAAAAGCATTTTACAAGCATTTGTATGGTATAAAACAAAGGAAATTTCTGGTTGTGTTTTTCTTTTCTGTTATTAAAATGTAGTAATGCCTTTTTTTCAGGGCTGAACAAACTGAAGTGATTTTTAAGAAACGAAACGGAACACTCTTTAGTTTTGAAAACATTATGCAACTCTTCACTTGCGGTATTGGTAAGAGAGCAAGATTTTAAAAATGAAAGAAAACAATTTGATGCTTTAATCCTAAAACTGACATAATCTGGGTATTGGAATTAGAAACCATGATGATCATCCCATGATTTGAACTAAAAATAAAACACAGTATTCCAAAGAATGATTGGAGAGGATGTAAAACTAACATGACTTAATGTCCTCATTGTCCCTGAAAACAGGAGAATTCGTAACAATTGGCCAGGCAGTTAGACAACTTGAATTCTAATTCTAGTTCTATTAACTGCAGTTCCGTCCCTGCCCCTTCAAACAAAAACAAAAACAAAAACAAAAACCAAATCTTAAGCCAATTGTGATTTAGTCTTCTCCTTCACAGCATGAAGCAGGTAGATTCACCAGATCATCTCAAGGCCCTTTTCATGTTCTGTGATTCTATGAATTTGCACAAAATAGTAATTTTTCAAGGATGGTTTTAGGATAGGAGTTAAAATACTTGAATTTTGATTTATGTAAAATGTAGTCAAGAAGTTTTCTAGTGACCATTCAAAGCAATGACAGTAGATTGAGTTCATTTCCCTCTCTTGTCATTTGCTAACTCTAAGTTCATGAAGCCTGTAGTGATTTCTTTCAGCATAAATATAGGGGGCATATCTGGGTTGAATACTGAAAGTCCTCTGGTTGTATGGAATTCAAGTTAAGCTCAATGCAGAGAGATCTGATGTTCATATCTCACTTTTAGGTTTTTGTTGTTTATGTCTCTGTGGAAAAATCTTAAATCATAAGCAGGAGTGAAACTGACCCTTAGTAGGTGTAAATGATGTAATTTTGAATAGGGGAAATAATATGGAATCGTTTGTGAAGGAATGAACACTGCATAACAAATCCCAGGTTGCAATTTCAGCTATTATTAACTTTGCAACCTTAGCATTTTATTTGCTTACCTGTACAAGGAGAGTCCTAAATCCCTTTGGTTCTTTAAATCCCTTTGGTTCTAACACCATAGGGTTTGGTTTCATTTTGATTTAACCTGTCACTTTGGCAATATTCTTTGTATTGCAATTTAAAATTAAAAACCTGACTTAAATATCAAGCATTTCATGAGCACCAAATAAAAGTAGTCATAGCAATTTGAGATCAGCCTGGTCAACATGGTGAAACCCGGTCTCTACTAAAAATGCAAAAATTAGCTGGGTGTGGTAGTGGCCACTTGTAATCCCAGCTACTTGGGAAGCTGAGACAGGACAATCACTTGAACCCAGGAGGTGGAGGTTGCAGTGAGCCGAGATTGCGCCATTGCCCTCCAGTTGGGTGACAAGAGTGAAACTCCGTTTCAAAATAAATAAATAAATAAATAAATAAAGTAGTCGTAAAGATGGCAAGAATGGGCCCTCACTCTGAAGGACTTGGCATAGTTTACCCTAGATGGAAATTTAACAAGCAAAGCTGAGCTCAATGTAGATTTCACACAGTAATCAATATCATGTAAGATATTTGCATTAATGTTTCATGGGGAGTGCTTAATTCTTACTTTTGGAAGGTCATTTTTAACATGTTCCTGAAATTTCTTTTCCAGGTGTGTATATTATGACAAAATAACCTGGTTAATCTGGGAAACTAGGACACTCACAGAGAAATGGTATAGTTTACGCTTAAGTTACATTAGTAACGACATTAGAACTATTGAAATGACATTGTACCTATTATTATATTTTGGGGAACTCATATTTACATAGAGTTTTATACAAAAAGAGAGCTTATTCAAAGTTAATAGCTCATATTATTTGCAATATCTTTTTTGTTAAGAGTTGGTTATGAAATGCCACCACAAATAAGCTGTTTAGCTTTCCTAGCTCTAGGTATGTAGATAGAAAGGAAACTTTATTTGCCTTAAAGACACTGAGGCAGGATCTCTAGGGTGAATAATTAGATTCTTGTAATTAAATCTGTTTGGAGCTGTTGCTGGTCATGGCATTTTAACCTCAAACCTTTTGCCTACCTAAGGCAGGAATGACTCACTTGGATGCAATGCAGGAATGAATTGTGCAATTGCAAAATTAGGTTGTGATTGTTCATTCATGGGAAATCATTATGCAAGTCAAGAAAATGTAATTTGCAGGTGAACAATTGTTTCTCACTGGGTGGATATGAGTGTGTCTGGGGAGGTTACACTGGGATTTTCCATTTATTAATTTGCCTTTTTCCAGCATGTTCATTTTATTCACAGTTCAAAAAGAGCTTGCCCTTTTCAAATGCCATCATTCTATCTTCAGTTATGGAAAAAAAATATTTTTGCAAATATCAGGATGATATAAGTAGTAGATACATTGGACTAAAAATTCCTCTTGCAGAATTTTACAGATATATTTATTCTAGTACTTGAAATGGTATAACCTCACTAAAACATAAGCAGTAGGCACAGTATTTATTAATTAGTTGATTGCCTTCAGGACAAAAAATATGCTGTATAAAAGTGAGGTTGATTTTAATTCCTTGGCTGGAAGTACTCTAGGAGCCTAGGCTTGCTTGCTGTTTTGCTAAAAACAGCTAAACATGCTGAAAATATATGGAACCATGTTCTTAAGTGCCTCAATAATTTGGCAAAAAAGTGCAGAAAGCACTCCATGAAAAGGTGAGCACTGCAGATGACTTATAACTTGAGGGCAATGGTACACTTACATTTTAGTTTTCACGGTTATTTGTGGGCTTGAAGGACATCAGATAAAGCTCAGGGTCCTCTCAATGGGAAAAGTTAAAAAGAGACCTCCTAGAAATAGGAATGATTTTACACTGTTGGTGGGAATGCAAATTAGTTCAATCATTGTGGAAGACGGTGTGGAGATTCCTCAAAGATCTAGAACCAGAAATACCATCTGACCGACCCAGCAATCCTATTACTTGGTATATACCCAAAGGAATATAAATCATTATATTACAAAGATACATGCACATGTATGTTCATTGCAGCACTATTCCCAATAGCAAAGACATGGAATCAACCCAAATGACCATCAATGATAGACTGGTTAAAGAAAATGTGGTACATATACACCATGGAATACTGTGCAACTATAAAAATGAATGAGATTATGTCCTTTGCAGGGACATGGATGAAGCCAGAAGGCATTATCCTCAGCAAAGTAACACAGGAACAGAAAACCAAATACTGCGTTTTCACTTATAAATGAGAGCTAAACAATGAGAACACATAGACACAGGGAGGGGAACAGCACATACTGGGGCCTGTCTAGGGGTGGGTTGAGGGGAGGAAGAGCATTAGGACACATGGCTAATGCATGCTGGGCATAACACCTAGGTGATGGGTTGATGGGTTCAGCAAACCACCTTGGCACACGTTTACCTATGTAACAAACCTGCACATCCTGCACGTCTACTCCAGAACAACAACAAAAAAAAAAACCAAGAAAAGAGCCCTCCTAAAGTTGGCACTCAAAGTATACACTCTCAGTTTAATGAACTAGAAATAAACTTATCAATCCTCCCAACAATGGTCTGAAACAAAGGGAGACTGTATTACGAATAGGAAAAAAAACCTTCCTTAATAATTCATTGCTATACAGTATCCCTCACACAGGTTTGCAGCACAAATCCATACTAGTTAATTTGTCCAAATAATACCTCTCTAAATGAGCCTGGGCTTATTCTCTCTCTGGTTTTTTGAAGAAGTAAGCCAAATCTTCTTTGCAAAAACACACAACTTCATCTTCAGTTCCAAAGAATTTTCACAGGTAAATTCCAAGAAATCATGAGCTCTTAGGCAAAAATTATGAGACATACACACAAAACCAAGGCATTATGAATGGGAGGTAGCAGAAAAACTATATATTCAGAAAGATTTCTAAAGCTGTAATTATGAGAACACCGTAATTCCATAATATAAACTGTGTATGTATAATATAATTATAGAATCAAGAAAGCATTGGCACTATTTGTGCCAATAAGCATTAGAAAAATGTACAGTATGAAAAATGACCAAGCCTATTTTATAAAGAACTAAATAACACTTTAAGAAATAAAAGATCTCATTAACATGAAAATCTCAATGAGAATATTTGACAACATATTATTTTAATAAAAAAAATTAGTAAACAGGAAGTTAGCATTGAGAAAATTATCCAGAATACAGTACTAAGTGTCCCGTCCTGCAGGACAGTCGAACGGACCCTGGAAGGGGGAGTGGGAATGGAGGAGACAAGAAAACACGAGAAATGGAGACAAGACAAATAGCCTGATCAAGTCTCGTTTAATGGTGGCAGTGCAATGCCTTATATAGGCTGGCAGGGGAAGAGGTTGGGCCAGGGCAGTGACGGGGGGCTGTGTTTTCTCAAATTACAATCGCGCATGCGCCATTAATTGGTATTTTTCCCGGGCATGGAACTGCGCCTGCGCTGTAGGCTGCATTATCTTCCTGGGCGCGAAAAAGTTTGGCGCGCGCGGGAAAAGTTGTTAATGAAGAACCCAGAAATACGCCATCTTGTCTCTGATGATATGGAGCTTAAGCAACAGAAGCCGCGGCAATTTCCGGGCCTCAGGGCTCCGGACAACTAAGGTGGAAAATACAGAAGAAATGTAAGATAATTTTAACTGATATTTCAAAGGGGAAGAAAGAAAAAAAAAAAACACATGCAAGCAATTTTGAAATCCAACTAGAAAAATTCCATTTAATTTCAAGGGGTTTGCCCAGTTGGATTTCAATGATCCATTAAACCCCATTTGATTTCAATAATCTTCTGTAGTCTGAGCCTCTGCCCTCTGGGCCCACAGCTCTATCCTTGAAGTCATCATTTCTTCCTCATGAAGGGTACCATGTGCTTGAAGCTGAGTAGTTTTAATAGCCTGTTTTCTGTTTGTGTATTTTGAGAGTCTGATGTTTTTTGTTTTGTTTCATTTTGTTTTTTTCTTTTTCATTTTGTCTCCTTTCTCATTCTCTCAGTCCAAGTTGTCAGGGCATTTATTGACATGCTTAAAAACCTTGTGGGTCTCCTGTGTATGTCATAGGGATCACTCTGTTAGATAAGAGGTTTCTCCACAGATCTTTCCTGGATACTCTCATCTATATTTTTAGCTTCTGCTGAGATAGCTTAAAAGATCCATGAGACAATGGCTAATCTTCCTTGTGATGAAATATTTTGACTTTTTGATTGATCTTTCCAAGGTGCTAGCAAAAGCTGTCTGAGTACACCTTGGCCTTCTCTCTAGAGTATACATTGTGGATAGCAAATCTTCTAATTTAGGATTTTGTTATAATCTGGAAGGTTGATAATTTCTCAATTCATCAAGTCTTGGTTACTTTGGATTTAATGCTTTTTCCTCAAATGAGTTCTTACCTCTTACATTTTTCTATCAGCAGCCAGAGGAAACCAGGTCACGTCTCTAACATGAGGCTTGGAGATCTCCTCTGCTAAATGCCCAAGTTCATTGCTTAATAGTAGTTTGTTCTCCACGTAAGTATAGGGCACAACTCAGTGAGGCTTTCTGAAACTATGTAAAAAAGGATCTCCTTTCTTTCAGTTTCTATGAGCATGTTCTACATTTCTTTCTGAGTCTGTAACAGAAGAGCTTTTCACATTCTTACTTCTACCAACAGTCTGTTCGTGATGATTTACCTATGCCTGGAGATTATTTAGGTTTCCCCACCATGCTCCTCACTTCTTTCTGAGTCTTCATCAAGAGTCTTAACATCCATACTTCTTCTAACTGTTCTTTCAATACAATCTAGACTTTCTATCACAGCCCTCAAAATTGCCCATTATCCTATCCCAAAGCCAGGTTCACATTTGTATTTGTTTTTGTTTTGGTTACAGCATTTTTATTGTTATCATGTATTTGTTACAATAGCACCCCACTCCCAGGTACCAACATCTGTATTAATTTCATATGACCTCTGTGACAAAATACCAGAAACTTAGTGGCTTGAAACAAAACAAATTTATTCTCTTCCAATTCTTGGGGTCAGAAACCCAAAGTCAATATCACTAGAGTAAAGTCAAGATTCTAGTAGGGCTGCTTCTTTTGAAAAGGAGTAGGAGGAGAAACTGTTTCCTTGCCTTTTTTAGTGTCTAGAGGCTGACTGCATTCCTGGATTTGTGGTCTCTTCCTCGCATCACTCCAATATCCTGTTCCCATCGTCACACCTACTATTGACTGTGACCCCCCTGCCTCCCTCTTATAAGACTTTGTGATTATATTGAACCCATCTGGCTAAAACAGGAAAATCTTCCCATCTCAATTTACTTAAGTTAATCATATCTCTAAAGTCCCTTTTACTATGTAATGTAACATATGTATGGGTTTTGGGGGTTAGGATGTGAACATCTTGGGGCTGCCTTTATGCAGTCCACCATAGTAGATAAAATAAAATACTAAAAGTACTCAATTCAAAAAAAGGCAAAAAAACAGAGAAGAATAGATGGGGCAACTGGAAATCATATATAAAAATTTAGGCTACAACTCTGACATATTCATAATTACATTAGTGGAAAAGGCTCTAGACCTTCCCAATGACCAACAGAGAAAACCAGACTGGAAACAAAGCAAGAATCAGCTATGTATTGGCTACAGGAAACAAACTTTAAATAAAAGGCAATGACAGGCTAAAGGTAAAAGGATGGAAAAAGAGATATACCATGCAAAAGCAAATCATAAGAAATCTGCAATCACTATGTTAGTAGAAGTTAACATAGTCTTTATTATAAAAATTCTCCCTTTCTGCCTACTAATATTCCTTCTTCTGGGTCATAAAGACATAATCATTTTAAACATGCATACACTTGGTAACAGAGCTTTCAAATACATGCAGAAAGCCAGACACAAAAGATCTTAAAAGCAGAAAGAGGAAAAAGACCTATTGCCTTCAGGGCAGGAATACAAACCCTGACAGCTAATATCTCACTTTAAATAATTGAAGCCAGAGAAGATGGAATGAATGCTTGAAGTGATGAAATAAACAGCTACTAACCTAGGATTCTATGTTCAATTAATTATTCTTTAAAAGTGAAGGAAGAGCATAAAAAATACTTTCCTGTAAGCCTGCACTATATGTGTGTGTGTGTGTGTGTGTGTGCGTGTTTGTATGTGCACGTTCATGTGTAATTCTTCAAAAGACAAGATTCCAGATCAACTCATAAAATACAGGAGTGTAAGAGGAAATCTATAAAGAAAGAAAATTGAATCTTGACCATAGCAACAATAATGCCTCACTGAGTTTAGAAAATTTTTGACTAATCTCAATCTCAGAAAAAGATGCAAAAGTCCAATAAAATTATTAGCTGATCAAATCAAGATTAGTACTCAAACTATATCTAGTTGAGTACATTATTCAATCAAAGATGGCTTGAAAATTAGAAAATCAATTCATATTATCCATCTCATACAGCAAGGTGATTAGTTTCTCACCAAATTTATACTTACTTCTTCCTGAGCACCAAGCCATAGAATATTTCCTATGTGGCTGAGTTTTATCCAGAAGGACATGAGACAGACTGGTGTGTGCAAATTCCAAATCTGATCTAGAAAACCTACCATGTGTATTTCTCCTTATTCCTGGGTTGCAGTGGTGATAACTAGTATCAAATTGATGTTGAAAAACAAATGTCGAAAGGATCACTGTCAGACTGCCTCTAAATGACTCTTCAGAGGAGAGAGATGTCTTCAGCAACCTCATTACCTATCCTGACCCTAACTTGGATCATGTTTGAACTACTATACATTTGGTTAATTAGGAGTTAACATACACCAACTCACCATATTCACAGATTGAAGGAAAAAATCAAATACAGAGATAGTTTTGTGACATTTAACATCCAGTCATAATAAAAATTGACAAGCTAAAAATAGGCATTTTTTTAACTTTTGTAATTGTTGCATACACTATCCCTCTCAAAACAAAACAAAGTGACAAAAAAAGTAGAGCAAACATCTTATTTTATGGTAACAATACTGATCTCACTAGTGTAGTGAAAAAATAAAAGAATGTGAATAACATGAAGTCTGAAAAGGATGACATGAAAATAACATTTTTTATTGTAAAAAGGGATAGTTTTTTTTTTTTTTTTTTTTTTTTAAGATGGAGTCTCGCTCTGTTGCCCAGGCTGGAGAAAAAAGGATAGATTTTTAAAATTTATAAAACGTCTTTATTGTGACTAGATTAAAAAATCATGTACAAAAATCAGTTATATTTCTGAGTAATCACCACAAGCAGCAAACATATTTGCTACCTCTTCTAATGGCTTTGGATATTAAAATAACATAGGAATAAATCTTACAAAATGTTTTTGAAACACTTTATTTAGAACATTTTATGAAAGAATGTTTTCACTTCAGGAAAAAGAAAGCCCCAGAAACATGGCAGTTTCCACCAAAATTAATATAAACACTGAATGCAAAGTTAATCAGGACAGGTTTGTGCATGTCTCTGTGTGCATATAAACTTAACAAGCTGATTCTAAAATTGATATGGGAGAGCAGAAAGCCAAGAGTGGTACAGACAGTTCTGAAGAACTAAAAGGTGGAGGTAATTTACCCTCCAGATGTCAAGATTAATTTTGAAGCTATAGTAATTAAGACTATGATATTGATTAAGGAGTAGATTAATTGATCAATAGGACAAAATATAGAGTACAGATACAGATCCACTAACATGGAAACTTGATTTATGACAAAGCTGTTATTACAGATCACTGCAGATTGATGGCTCTTTTATTAAATGAGGCTGGGAGAATTGGCTATTAATACTAAAAAAAAAAAAAAGTGGACCATTGTCTCACATTTCATAAAAATTAATTCCAGGGAAATGAAAGACCATTATGTGAACGATAAAACTATACAACTTTTATAAAGTACATTTTACAAAATATTAGAAAATATTTTCAGATATATTGGTGACCTTGGGATAGAAAATGATTTATTAAGAAGCAAAAAGTGCAATCAATAAAAGAAAATATGATACATTTTAACACATAAAATAACATCTGTATATCAAATGTAGTAATGCAGAGAGTGAAAAGACAAGGCATAACATTGAAGAAAATGTCTGTAACATATAAAACTCCCAAAGGATTAGTATTTAGCATCACTCTGTCTTTATAGAAATAGATAAACAGTAAATACTAATATATATACATATATATGTGTGTGTGTATATATCTATATAAATAAGGCAACGCGATATAATCATTAGAGAAATCAGATGAAAACTCCAACAGATATTTCACAAAAGAAGAATCAAGAATGACTATAGGAGAAAAAAGTTTGATCTAATTAGTTATCAAAGCAATGAAAATGTTTTAAATGAGTTAATTGTTTACATCTCTCCGATTGGCAAAAATTTAAACGTCAAACAATATTGAATCCTGATGAAGCTGTGGGTCGCTGGAATACTTTTGATGGTTGCTGGGTGTGTAAATTGACATAATTGTTTTGGAAAACCTTTTGAAATTATTAATAAACTTAAATATGATTATGCTTTGTGACCTAGCAATTCGATTCAAAGGTGTGTGTGTGTGTGTGTATACACATCGAATATATGTAGTGAATATGTGTATTTTATATGTCATTTATTTTTATATTTTTCATATTTTATATTTATTATATATAAGTTTAGTATATAAATTATATATATAATATATAACTTTTTGTAAGTGCACCAAAAGACATAAGCAAGAGTGCTTATCACAGAATATTTTTAATAGTGGAAAACTGAAAACAACACATATCCACAGCAGTGGAATAGAAAAATAAACTTGAGTATACTCATCTAATGGGATACTTATTTAGCAATGAAATTGAAAAAGTTACAGCTATGTGTAACAGCATGGGTGAAACTCAGAAATGTAAACAGGCTTGTCAAGACTGTCCAAAAGCCTATTAGGAGGGATACATTTAGTTTAAATGAAGTTTGAAAATGTGAAAAACCTTATCATACATGGTTGGAGGGATGATGTTTCAATGGTCTCCAAGGTGGTTAACTGAACCTTTGGTACTAATGGCATCTTGCCTCCATCCTTTCTCTCTAGTTTCCTAATTCTCTCTGGAAAGCAGATGTATTTCAATTTATTCTGCCCCATCTACAACCAATGATAACATTTGCATAAAACTTTTATAAGTTCACTGCGAAGCTCAGATGTGGGGGAACATAGAATTAGGCGAAGGGATCCAAGCAGTACTCAAGTTCACAGTCGTGTGCTCTTAGATCAGTTTCTCAACCTTGACACTATTGACATTTGTGCTGGAAAATTCCTTTGCAGGGACTGTTGTGTGCAATGTAGGATATTTGGCAGCATCTCTGAGCTGTATGCGTTAGGTTTCAGTCTCCAGACATTGTCTGATATCCCCCGAGAGTCGAGGGTGATGGGCAAGTTACCTATGGTCGAAGACCATTGTCCTACATAATACACCTCCCTGCCTTCCCGCCGGGACATCATAGGAAAAAAAAAATGAGGATTCTTTGGAATTTCTCTAAGTCAGAAACACAGGCATGGGGAAGACTTGTGTTAGCAGAGTGTGAGGCGTGCATTATACAAGGTCTTGTAGGGCTTTCAAGAAGGTGGACCGTCTTTGTAGTACTGCATAGACCTTCCTTTTGCTTAAGGCTGAACCCCTGCAAAAGAAAAGCTTATTTGTTTTAAGACATTCAGAGCTCACCTTTATTCCTTAAATCTCAGACAGGTCCCCACAATTGCATGACACACGATCCAGTATTATTATGAACACTGCTATTCTGTTCTCTCAGTATCTCTTATCTCAGAAAGACCTCAGGACTAACACCTCTTGATTCCAAATTCAAATTTCTTATTAAAAGTAACACCTTCATGGTCTAGGAGAGTGCCTCTTTGCTTACTTTTTCTTTCCTCACTTGTTTCCTTCCTCCTTCCCTCTTCACTTTCTTTCTCCCTACCAAGTACTTTTTAAAAACTGATAGGAGATGTATGTCTCAATATATTAAAGAAAAGTGAAAGTGTCCAAAGACCACCCTGATGACCTCCCTACAAGTGATCTTCCACAGTGGTCCCCAAAGTGTCTTTGACATGTAGGGTTCCACGGCACTCACTCCTCTGGTGGTAATTTTCAGCATTGTCACATACCTGGAGTTCCTCTTTAGTTGGTGGCAGTCAGCAGGGTTCTCTGAAAATGATTTATAAACAAATTGTGGCTGTTCTGAAACTAGGGCAACTGATATCTTGAGCTTCATCTGCTTAGTGTTTTAGACCTGGTCCTGATGTTAGTGTCCCCATATTAAAGATTGGCCGTGGGCCTTCTGAATGCCAATGTATGTGGATGGATGGCCCAAGGTCCTTAACCACAAATGTTAATGCTAAGGATGATGATGATGATGATGATGATGATGATGATGATGTGTGTGTGTGTGTGTGTGTGTGTGTGTGTGTGTGTGATGAGATACACTGAAACTGAAAATAGCAGGAAGGTCTAAACATGATATGTTTACTTTTTTTTTCCCTTTTGAGATTGAGAAGTTTTGAAATGCAAATGAACAAGATTAAGCATATGTTACACGTTGAAATGGTGGAAATTCGCTTTCCCTGGTCTTGGAATAGTTCCTCCTTGGTAAGACGCACCTGATCTTTTTTTAAAAAAAATAAGGTTCAAGGAAGTTTAAAGCTACTTCTCAGATCGTAACTGTGATTTTAAATGGTTTCAGATGAAGCTGTTGAAATCACATTCTGTTTTATAAAAAATACAAAATTGAATGAATATTTCATTCAAGATGAGTAAATAGAATGCTTGAATTTTTTCTATTGAATTCTAATATTGTTTGCACTGCCAGTTAAATGTGTGGGGATGTGGCTAAGCAGTTTTTACACTTCCAGATACAATAGATGTTCTATGTAAAACATTTTTTCTTTTCCATATACCGAATACATCCAGTAATACCTGCTATTGTGTTATTCATGCCCTGACAAATTGTTGAGGGTTAAAAATTATATTACTGTGGCAATTCTTATATGAGAAAATGTATATTTTCTATTTTCACTTTTTTCTCAAATTTTAAATAATTTTTTACATATGAGTGTACAAAAAAAAGGGATTCTCTCAAGATGGATGTTCAACTGGCAACTTTCATTTGAATTTAGGAAAAAGTCAATTTATGATATTTCTGAATTGTGGCTCTATCTTCATAAGTTAATTCTGTTACACTTTAAATTGATGAAAATAGCATACACAAAAAGATAATAACTGAAAGCGCTTTCTGATTTTTTCCAATGTAACATTTCAAAGTACTGCAGTTGTCTCTCAGTGTGGTACCTGGTTTTTATTATATTAATCCACACTAACAAAAATAAATAAATAAAGTGGGAATGGCACCATAAACATGTAAGATTTAAATTCCTTTTAGTTTGCTTTAGCCATTTAACCATGAGGTCATCTAGGGGCTAAAGTCAGGAAATTCCTAGCTAAATGTCTGCACAACACGCCTTCATTTGATGCAATTTTGAAGCTATTTTGTCAACATTCACTGAGGATGAATTATATTGCTTTTACAAAAAATATATCCTAACACTCACCTTCTCTATTTGTTACATTACCATGAATACTTTTACTTTTTTCTCTATTACATTATAGACCCATATTCAAATTTCTGTTTACTTGAAAGGCAATTTTTCTGCAATGAGATTCAATGTAAGTTGAGATAAAATAACTTGGCTATCTCTTCTTTAGAGGTTGAAGTCAGCCATTGTCATATTTTTCCCATCATTAACAAAATTCTTTCTGGGCTAAGCTTGCAGTGTAGGTTTGTTTTTCTAAAGCTGAAATTTGTAAATACTTTCTGTGTCTCAAATTAAAACAGATTTACCACCACAGAAAGTCTAACTTTTAAGCAACAATTTCCTTTATTTGTATAGTTTCTTTCATTCAACTGGATATGGAATCCTGTGCTTTCCTAATATTGAGAATAAATGTTTAAATATCTTAAGTTCATGTTCTCAGTCTTAATAGAAGCTTTTTTTTCTTGAATAATTATACAAGGGAAAAGTCTAGCTTAGACATTAGCTTGATGTATTAAAAATGGAGTATGGGTGGTGGGCAGGTCCAGAAACATCATTATACTGTAACCCCAACACCAGACTCGGCAGGAACTGTGTATGGGTAAGTGACTGGAAATAGGAAGGAAGGCAGGGCCCAATCAGAGTCCAAGGACAGAGAATATTTTTCAAGTTCAAACAAATAAAGCATCTCTGTTGGCTAGTTTAGTTCACCAGCCACCAGAGGAGAAAACAGACATGCCCAAGGAGACCCTATTTCTTAGTGCCAACACTTACATATAGCTTCCCTTTCACAATTGGTCTTTGGGAGGCAGAGTAAGATATTGTAAATCTCTTGTTGCACATACTCACTGTGTATTTAGAAATTCTTGGGGCACTGTGTAAGTGCAGGGGAAGATAGATGGAGTATCTAATTAAAACTAAAAATGAATGAGGTAGAATATATTCAGTAGACTAATAAATAGTTAAGATCTAGCAGGATTTCTGTTTTGGAGCGTGCAGAGATAGTGTGGAGACATTTGCTAATGTAGCCATAAAGGTAGACCTATTGTCCATTGCAATGATAGCAAGAAATACTATAACATAAAATATTTCCAAATTGGTTTGGGTGAAAATAAGCTTATTTCCCAATAAATGTCAGATGGCATTTGTTGTAAGAGGTAACTTTGAAGGAATATGAATTAATATATTATTTCCAATCAAAAATGTCATGCATTTTTAGAAGTTCACAAAATTATGTAAAATATGCATTCACATGTCTATCAATTGTAATTTATTTCAATAAAGAAAGGTAGCTTATGCCACCTGTGGCCATCAGATTTCCTATAGACTATGCCTCAAGAAATTATCTAAATCTAAGGTGTTAGCAAAATAGTACTTGCATGTATTTTCCAGTATGAAATTCACCTTCAATATATGTATTCATATAAGTTGTTTAGCTGGGGCACTGCTTTACTTAAAAAAAACTTCCACATTCTCTATTTAGAAAAAGTAAACATCTAAAGGGAATGTCTCAGCTGTTAAATTTCTACAGAGGTTAAAAAAAAAAAAAAAGGAGCCTGTGATCACCTGGCAAGAAACTGCATAGAACACTCACTTTGATGAAAGTTTATGATCCCGAAACGCTGCCTTTCTTGCCTGTTTTTCCTTAAGCACATCTCCGGGCATAAGAAAAGAGATGAGGTTTGCTGTAATTGATCCAAGGCTCTGATACGTTATGAAACACTATCTTTAATCTGAACACATTCAAATTTGCATGTTTAGTGTAGAAGAGAGGAGACCATATTGTAGATTAAGAGTGTCTTTACCATTTGCATAGGCCATGATATGATTTCCAGAAAGTGTACTCCGAAACTTACAACAGAATGCACTATAGAAATGGCCAACTGAACTTCTATCCCTTCTATAAGTCCATCCCTTATGTTGTCACTTAATTGTATATTCTAAGATTGGCTCAAAATAAATCAACCTATGTTGATAAGGGAAGCACTGTAGTATAAAGTTGGTTTACAGGAGCCTATATAGATGGAGCAGGACTCAATCAGGTAAATGGAAGAGTCCCAGACTGAAGAAGGATCACTTCACAAAGAGAAAGGACCTCTCGGAGAAAAGTTCTGAACTGAAAAAGTTGAAGTCAGCGCAGCTACACAACTATTAGGATAAAAACATAACCCACCGACTGTTTTGTCAATTGGTGTTTTGCTTACTCAGAGATCCCAAGCTCATTCCGTCAGGTGGATTTTGCTCACTGATGTGGCTAAGCTTGGGCAAACCTTCCTGTTACTCTTAAAGCTTTTGAACCAAACTGTGTGTGCAAGATTTACCTTTGAAATAGGACATACATTTACCGCATCCAGCATAGTGCCTGACTTACAGCAAGGGCTCAACCTACAACAGTCAATCATACTGACTTTTCTACACTTCCAGGTGCAATAGATGTTACATGTAAAACATATATTTCAATATTGTCTTTTTTTTTTAAATAGTATGAACGGTGAAAAAGAGAGGCACAGAGAGAGCTTCTAGTGAAGGTCAAGCTTCCTGAAATGCTTTTTTTCTTATATAGTCCCACTTTGGCAAATTTTTTAAAAAAGTTTACCTTGTCCTATTCTTTTAAATTAACTTCTTCCTATAATGCACAACTTCTTAATTTTACAAATTAGTACAGTCTCACAATTTCATCTCGTACTTGTCCACAACATAATTTCATTTCAATTTATTAACACTTTGAAATAAGTACAAGACGGCACTCAATATTCTAGCCTATCTATGTTCTGCTCCTAATTCTCGCATTGCTAATATAGTTAATAAATATAATGTAACTAATAAACACATTTACAATTGTCAACATATGTCTTAACCTTCAGTAAACTATACTTGCCTGGAAGCAGATATGTCAAAAAAAAACAAAAAAAAAACAAAAACAAAAACCACCCAAACCAAGACACAACATAAAACATATGATACGGTTATTTCAGCTATCAATGTTGATGTACATCAGCAAAATTGTTTATGCAGTTGTAATTTTCTGTTTCACATCTGGAGTGTTTTGGTATTCTACAGCATTTCTAAATTCAACCACATTTTCAATGGTCTTGCTTCCAGTATCCAAAATTCTTTAAAGGTTTTTTAAAGTTAAAAAAAAAAATTAACATGTATTTTAAGAAAAAAATTGTCTCATTTTATTTTGGCTTGACCCAAATGTATTTTCAGAGCTAAATCCAAGGCTGGTAAAATAAATTTTTACTTGTAAGAAATAGGAAGTTGGATCTTGCAAAATAACAAATGTATGATAAAAAGGAATGTGATTTAATTTAACTTCAGAAGCTGCAGGACATATATGTAATACTTATCCTTCTTGTACCAAAGCTGCTAAGTAAATAAGCATATATTTTGACCCCCAATACCTGACAGTGTGCATCTGTAAATAAATATGTTTTCAAATCAGAGTATTTACAAAGTTGTTCCTCCTTTGCTAATCTGTCAAGAATCAGATTTAATGTTCTTCTTGGTCCACTGGATAACATCCAAAGCAACAAAGCCATTGAAAAGAATTCCACTTCCTTTGCTGGTTGAGGTGATAGTGACCTCATCAACTCCAGCAGGGGAAACTGGAGAACTCTAAAACCAGCTGTTTCCAGGAAGAAAAAAATAATAATTTTAAGACACTGCATAATATTTTTTTCCACTTATCTTACATTTGTACTTTTTGAAAATTAAAGTACAGATCTGAAAAGGGCTATGGAATTTAGTAGTCAGTAGCATGCCTATTTTACAAGAAAGTATGTCACAGGAAAACACAATGATTAATATTTATGAATAAGAATTGCGTTTGCCCTTCCCAGGTTTTATGTTGCAAGAAAAAAGGTACAAACCACTGAAAGTAGATCTTCTTTTATCTATGAAATATGCTATGTCAGTCTTATCATACTCATTACTTCTCATAATCCAAGTAAAAATAGACTGTATCTGTTCAAAGGAAGATAATTTGTGATTTTTGCATATACCCACTGGATACCAGACGGTAACATTATATTTGATGAATGAAAAGAAACAGAGAGAAACACACAACGAACAAACAGAAGAGACAGGAGAGGCTGCAGCAGCCACAGAGTACACTTTAGATATTTCCATAGTATAGAAGAGTTCTTTCCGGGCCCACCTTTCACAGTAATAACTTAGTAGAAATTATTTTCAAAATATTAATTTCATACATAATAGTAGAAAATAGCATTACTTATTTGATTATGGAATTTGCTCTATTTTTAACATATAAGGAATAATGAGAACTAAATTCTGTCATGTTGAATTCTTAGTTAATAAATTGAACGATGATCTTCAATACTTCCACTGTTGAAGCTGTAATGAATGAAACTCAATTTCTGCACAACGTATGTCATATAGGGAGAGCTACTAACTAAAGTGGTAATACTAAATTTCACCTCTCTACTCACAGTAAGTAAATGAAGAGTTGATTCCTACATCTTGAAAATGGAAAAAAATGTTTCTACACTTTCAGCTATGCTCAAAATGTCAATAATTCTGACCAATAGAAGCTGTCATGTTCCCAGGTATTTAGACTTGAAAAATATCCCAGGTCCATTTATGCTTTCGCAATCACTATCTGGCTGGATTCCCACACTCTACCTAACTCTTCATTGAAGAGAGTTCTGAAAACTTTTCTTTTGCTCAAGTGAATTTTTTTTCCAGGAAGATGTGCTTTATGCAATAAAGCAAACAGCGTAGAAGTGACAAAAGCCTTCCTCAATATTTAGCAGAGGCTCCTTGGAGACATCCAGCCAGTACTTAAAATTGAAGTTGAAGGTCAAAACGTGGAGAATGGCAACTTCTGAATGACTCTCGAATGCTGCCTATAAAAAGTGATACTAATTTGATACTCATATGGCCTTAAATATGTGAAAACAGCAGTGTTCATGCGTCTTGGGCGAAAGAGGAGTTAATATTTCTGTGTTCTCTGGGTGGCTTGATGAACTTTGCAACTTAGGGAAAGTCACTTCTGTTTATTTTTGTGTGTAGGCATCATTTATCGTGTATGTGAAGCAGGGATAATAGCTCCTACTTGGAAATAACTTTGAAAACTCATGTATAAGTAGGAAGCAGCATTGCATTAGCATGATGTAGGTTTCGGCAAATGTACCGTAAGCTATCGTAAATAAGCGATCCTAGGAAGGTACACGTATAAATCTGCTTGCATAGAAAACTTCTATAAACATTTATTAAAATGTAGTCCCCTATAATATTAAATTTCATGTTGGGCAGCTTCTCTAACTTTGTTCAATCTGTTGACCTTTGCTGTAGAGAAAACCACTCTTACTTATTTGCAGGTCTTGGCTATAAAAACGTGACGGATGTAAAAATCAATTCTATGCACTGTATGCAGGGCAGTAATTACAATTTAGAAATCAAAAACAAGGAAACTGAAAAGATGTTAGTATTTTAAGTTATGATTTTATTTTTCTAAAGAGTTGTTTATGTTTATTAGATTTATTCTATAATTTCTTTCTAAGAATCTTCATAATTAAACAAAAATTAAATTGCTGTATAGTTGCACATATTTAAAATAATTCTTCATATTTAAATGGTAAAAATATAAGGGAAAGCTATTTTGTATTAATTGTATTACGAATTCATGGTTATATCATTTTTCATAATTTAGCCATTAAAATATTACATGATATATATTTTACATATATTAATGTTTTGAGTACAGGTTTAAATTTCTTAAATGATATATGTCTACAAGATCACCCTTAAACCAGAAGAATTATTTCTATCTTACTTTACATTTTTTTTTTTCTATCTTTCTCAGATTGAATTGCATCATTCTTACAATTTACTGGAGGTATTGAAGAAGACGTTCATATTCCTTGATTAAAAGTTATGGTCTTATTTTTCAAATGTATAATTAAAAGGACTTACAATCTGCCCTCTCAGGACATCAAAAAAAATTGTAAAGTTATGGTCTTTCAGTTCATGAAAAACATAAATTCAGATATTTATATCTTTAGGGATTTGATTTCTCTCTTCCTACAATGAGGTCATTTCTTCAAAGGGAAAACATCTGTGAAGCTAGTCTCAGGTAAGATTTCTAATTTTTCTCAAAGCCAGTGTTTCTCAGTGGGCACTAATTGTTGATCTATTCTGCTGTGGGAACATAGATGATTTTTCCTTTTCATTTTTAAATGAACTCTTCTCATGCCAAATCCTATCCTTGAAAGCCAATAAAAGCTAAGATTTATTTATTGGGTGCTTACTAAGTGGCAGGTACTGTGTTAAGTACCTCACATAAGCTCTCTTGCCAAATCCTTACACACGATCTATTAGGCTTTTACTATATTCATTTTAGTGAAGAGAAAATGAAACCATTAAGAGTTTAAATAATTTACCCAAGGTTATGCAGCCAATGCATAGAAAAACATTTTAACCTGTTTGCCTGAGTCTGTAGTATAATGTTAAAGAAGAATTCCATATAGAATGACATTAGAGATGTCCCTGAAGGCAATTCTATAAGGGATTAATGTAACTGCCTTAAGTAATCATAGAAACACTTTGAACATAAATGATGTGATGTTTGTGGAACATCTAAAAGTAGAACAGTGGATATTCCTTAGTAAGGAAGAATAATTTACAAATTAATCTTGCCAGGATGAACCCTTTTTTAAATTAAGATAAATTATTTTTCTTCCAGTTATTGGCTCCTAGAGATAAGTGATGACTATTTAAATTTCTAAAAATGTAGTTGAAATGAATATCTTTTGCATTTCATAGCAGAGACATGAGGATAGTCAACTCTTGGGCTAGTGGCTTGCTAAGTCAATCTGTGTCAATACATTCAAGCTGGCAAACGACTTTTGAATAGCGTAAGTTAAACTCTTGTTCATGAATTTGCTCATCTTTCTTATGGGTATTACATACCATTAAAAATAAATGCTAAAAAAATACGAAGACCTGGTGAGGATCACATGACAGAATGACTCATTCTTTCTAGTCTCTCTGTTCCAGTTTGGTTGGTCTTCAGTTCATCCTCCATATTGTTTCCACCCAAAATTTCTAATCAACTTTTATGTCTTTAAGTTCTTTATTTATTTCTAATTGATTTATTGTAAAGTTTAGACTTGAAGGAGTCCTTAATATTCTGGTTCCAGCCCTCCTTTCTAGCCAATCTCTCATCATATCTATACATACAGTCCAGTCCGGCCCTTTTGATCTGTTTATCCCTTTGAAAGTCAAGTTCTCTGAGCTGTCCCTTTGCCTGGAATAAACTTCTCTCCCACTGTGACTTTTTAAAGATCTAGTTCAGGCCGGGCGCGGTGGCTCAAGCCTGTAATCCCAGCACTTTGGGAGGCCGAGACAGGCGGATCACGAGGTCAGGAGATCGAG
>NW_012116500.1:1332270-1394769 GCF_000951035.1 Colobus angolensis palliatus
AAAAAAAAAAAAAAAAAGATCTAGTTCAAGAATTACCTTTTAGACGTTGTTCAACAAAGTTAAGTGTCCTCTTCAGAGCATTTCTTTCAAGCTTTCTTAACATTTTGGGCACATTTTTATGTAAATATATCACACAATATTATGATTATTGTTTTACTTCTATGTCTCCCTCAGGATATTCTGATATTCTTGAGGTCAGAGATTCTGTTCTGATATTAATTGAAAGATGTTAAATATGCTCAATTCCATGATTTTTCAAACTATATATATAACACTATATAACTATATATATAAAACTATATATAACTATATATATAACTGTATATATAACTATATATAAAACTATATATAACTAAATATATATATAACTACATATATAAAACTCTCTACATAAAACTGTATACATATATCTCAAATTTCCAAAAGAATAGACTCTCTTGAATTTAACGACCATTTCATTTTTTGCCTACCTTACATAATTTTACTATGTAGCAGTTGCTCAGTAAATATTCAATGACTGTAATTAACGATTTCACAGAAATATGCAAAAAATGTGAAAACCAAATTAACCCCACAAAGGGATATATATTTAAGTCTCTAAATTATTTGTCTTTTATTCCAGCTAAAATATTTTTTAAATTCACAAAATGGTTTGAGCAGTATATCAGTATGGATGTCCATGGAATTCTAAATTACATTAATAAGTAGAAAATGTACATAATAGGAGAAATATTATCCAACCTGAGCTCTGCCTATAGTCACTTTCTCTCTTTTTACAGGGAATCAGGCAAGTTTAAATCAAAGGAATGATCCACCCATTTGCTAGGTGTTTACCCCATGTAAAACATTGCTTCAGAACCTTTTACAAATGACCTTCATATGAAATGAAGTGTTCCATATTATATTATGAAATTTAAGGACACTCTGCTCTTTCATTAGAGGCCATATTTTGGGGGATACCTAAAAAATTGTAGTGGTTAATGTCTAATCTATTAATTCCCTCAGCATGACAGCAGAAAACAAGTTTTCAAGGGCTTCGTGAGTATAAAATCTGGACTCAAATCTCTAGGTCTATAATTTCATCAGCAGGAAGTGGCTTTTTGCAGACCCTACTGCTGTGTGATAAAGCCACTGATTCTGTGGCTGTTGATAAACTCCCTACATTAAAGTCTTCAACCTTCAACAATTTTCAGTTCCAAGCAAAACCTAACAATTTTATTTTCTGTGTGCTTCTCATTTACCCAGAGTAATATGCTGTCCTTTTCCACAGCCTATCAGGTTAGCTCAGCTCACGATGGTGAGAAGAGTTTCCTAGGTTCATTTTCCAGAACACTAGCTTCTTCACATTGACTGGATTGGAACTCTTCTTTCCCTAAACTAATACTGAAGCCACCTTTACATTTCATCCATGGTGGCAAGAAAAAATTCCAACACATGGCTAACTTACGGTTGAATTTTCTCTCTAGTCTGTGGCTTTTCCGAAAAAACTACCCTCTAAAGCTCTTGTAGGACTTTGAGTACGAAATAATGAGAAACAACAGAGAGAAGTACCCAACAGTTTTCTTACTTAGCCTTTTTGGTCAAAGTAGATGAAGAAGACAGATTGAAGGTCTGATTAAAAAGGATCGATTGTTTTTGTGTTAGCTGCTGCTTTTGTGTATGTGCGTGCACGCGCACGCATGTGCATGTGTGTGGGTGTGCAGAAGCTATGAGCAAAATGTTTTTGCGAAAACACGTGTTAAGTTAATCGATGGTTTTCAGTGCATTTCTGCAAACAGGCCCTGGAAATAATGGTGTGTCCACAGCCAATCCAAATGGGTATTTTTGATTATCACAGGAGGGTGGGGGAAGGCAGACACTAACATCAAGTGAGATAGGATTCAGTCAGAAGTTTTGAGATTGACCTCTGGAATCACACTCAGCTGCCAGAAACCCTCTAGAAAAAGCCAGTGTTAAATGCAATGATCAGCTGAGGTCAGGGTGCCACTTTCAGATTCACCAGAAATCCCATACAATTATAAGGGAAGTAGGGGTGGGAAAGAGACTTGTGTAGATCTATTTCTATTTACATATAGTTATTTCTGCAGAATAAGGCAGTATAATACTTGAAGACAGGTTATGCTAGCAATTCGTCTACCCTATTTGCTCTAGAGTGTTCATTTACCTTATTTGCTTAAAAGTGTCCTTTGAATGAAAAATTTGGCACAAATGAGCATTTCTAGTGGGGAGATGGTGAGAATGTCCCCTGGTGTTCATCCAAGTCTCAATGTCATAGGCTCATAGACACACAGTATCACATATAGGAAACCCTGCCCCGGATTATAAAATGCGTCCGGAGTGGGTACATATATACATCCGACAACATAGCCGTTTACCTCTTCTTAGAAACTGCAGCCTTGTTTTGGAGCAGAGAATGTGGGCAAGGACATTTTAAGCCCAGTACTGGCATAGCTTCTTAAGTTTCAAGGTGCCTGCTTTAAATACCAGAGACGTCTCAGGTCCCAGGGTGACTTTAGATTGGAAAGAACTGATCAGCTGAGTCACTTGCTTTGAAACCCATAAGAGAAACATGTGTGACTAGACTTTCTGACAGTATTTATGTCAAAAACCCCCATCAGAGTTGGTTTGTTTCTTCTAGTGAAGCCTGAGGTGGGTGTGGTGAGACTAGCGGTCAGCGTGGTCAAGTCCTCAATAGTCACTGCTGTTTTTCTTCAGTGTCGAGTAACTAACTCAGCACTGCCCATGGCCCTTCACACACAGGGCACTTCGGTGATAGCCGAAGCAATGAGAAACCCAAGCTTTCTCACTGCCACCAACCGACAATTCTTTTTCTTTTTATCTGTTCCGTGATTGCTTTATACTGCTCAAAACTTACTGAAGATCCAGTAACAAGGCCAGGCAAAGATGGGTGTGGAAAAGATAAAAATAAAAAGAGCATTTTAATAAATTGCACAGTGAAAAGTGACCTTAAATGATCAACATTGGAGAACAAAAGCATAAACATAAAACCGTATTTTAGTGCAACTGGTAAAACCAAACACATGTGGTGTTTTAATTTCAGGGAGCAATGTTAGATTCCAAAAAGTGAAATTACATGTGTGGAGCACTTGAGAGGAAAGTGATCCGCTGTCCAATGGTGTGGGTCTGTGCGATCTTGTGGATATTCACTTTTACAACACTCAGAATTTTCTTAGATGTAATCGCTTTACTTATTAAACAGGGCTAATGATAGCTGACCTATTCCAAAAGTTTAAGACTTAGAGAAAATAACCTGCATACTTCTAGGTCTTCACACAAAGTCTTTAAACAAACAAACAAACAAACAGCCCATCTCTTTCTGTTAATTTAGTGTATTGTCTATTTATTTATTTTTCTTCTGTATTTTTCCTGAGCATAAAAACAAAGGAATAATACAGAAGAAATATAAATAGTTATTGTTTTACTACTCCAACACACGAACTATTTTCTTGTGTACCCATTCCCTTCTAGTTCTTTGCCAATATATAAAATTCATTGCAGTTCCTCTTACAAGTAACATCATAAACGTACCATAGGATGTTTTACCATGATCTTCTCTACTGAAATTTATCTTTACAGAGCCAGCAAAAAGCCCATAGTTTTTTTGAACTCCTTCTCTGAAAAGGCATCTCTCCTCTACCCGAACTCCCTCAACTCCCCTGCACTTCACTGAATGACCCTCTCTTCCACAAGTTTCCTTTCAATCACTTAATTTTGTTTTATTTCTTGTTTTATTTATTTTTCTTATGGAGTCTCACTCTGTCGCCCAGGCTGGAGTGGAGTGGTGCGATCTCAGCTCACTGCCATCTCCGCCTACTGAGTTCAAGTGATTCTGCCGCCCCAGCCTTCGGAGTAGCTGGGACTACAGACGCACACCACCACGGCTGGCTACTTTTTTTTTTTTTTTTTTTAGTAGAGACATGGGTTCCCCATATTAGTCAGGCTGGTCTTGAACTCCTGACCTTGTGGTCTGCCTGACTCGGCCTCCCGAAGTGCTGGGATTACAGGCATGAGCCTCTGTGCCCAGCCTGTTTTATTTCTTTACCCATTTTCCGTCACTATTAGATAGTAAGCAAACACCAGAAACCTAGAGAATTTAGGTGTGTGTGGTCTCTTAGGGGAAAGTAAATCATAATTTTACTTTATTTTTCATAGCAGAATAGAAAAAAAATCAATGTCTAGATCATAATACCATATTTTTAAAAATTACAGACAGAATATGTAGTAAGTTTCCATTTTAGGAGTTATTCCTAAATTTCTTGAAGAATATTTCTTTTTGAAAAACAAAATCTACCATTATGGCCAAAAGACAAATTGAATTGTCTCACAAAAATTTAGCTATATTTCACACCAAAATAGGATTGATTACAAACTTATAGTATTTGTTTACTGTATCACAAGGAAAAATAATCATCATAAAACCCACCAGATCTCAAAAAGGTGCAGTCCTTATTAGACAAACCAGCAATGACACTGCCCGGTCCTCTGCTAGACAAGGGGCTACAGGAGCGAGGGAACCTGACAAGGTTTTTTTTCCCCTGAGGACAATAAGCAAATAAGCGGAGAGAAAAATTCCTCATTCCACCAAGGAAAAAACCTGAAACCCAGAGAGACTGGGCAATTTGCTTGAAGTCACATTATGAGATAGAGTTAAAAGAAGTCCAATATTACGATTGCTCATTGCTGTTTGTTCCTAAACAATTTAATTTGAGATACAGGTCTATCATTTTCTGTACATTTGGGATTCTCAAAACAGAATATGCTATTCTTATGTTTTTAAAAATGAATGTTGTCATATTCATATTTGCCCTATTCATATATTCATATATATATGAATATGGCAGCATTCATTTTTAAAAGCATAAGAATAGATTTGGACCTTGGATTTCTCTCTTTTATTATTATTATTATTATACTTTAAGTTCCGGGGTACCTGTGCAGAGCGTGCAGTTTTGTTACATAGGTATACACGGGCCATGATGGTTTGCTGCACCCATCAACCTGTCACCTTCATTAAGTATTTATCCTAATACTATCCCTCTGAAATATAAGAAAAAATGAGTATAAAAACACCAGGAGGGACTGAAGTCAAACAGAAGGGAGATGACTTCCTTACGATGCTAGTGAGGGAGAACCCAGGCTACTGCTCTGGCTGAATTCTTAAGAAAATATGATTTTTCAAAAAATCTGAGTTAGTTTAAATGATCATGTTGTAAAGGTGATAAATGGAAAAGATACCTTTCAAGGTCATTTCTGGGCAGATAATTTTAGTAGTGAATATTCATATCAAGTCATTTCATTCAAACATGTGTAACAGCCTTCATGTCTGCTCCTCCAACGAAGTTGAGTTGTGTCATTGGCACAGAGTAAAACAATAATTTTTCATTTTATCATGAAAGGATGAATTCTTAAATTCTATACAGTACAGCAGGCAACTAGAAATGATACATGTTTCTTGTTTAAAACCTGAGTAAAACAAATAATTCATAGCAATTATTTCAAAGTATAAGAAATATGAGGAGGAGAAGACTTACTAGCACCATTAAAGAGTTTTACAATTCATCAATTGAAAATCATAATTTGACTTTTCGACAGTCAGTTGCTCTTGCATTTTTTTCAAGTTCAGTTATTGTTGAGCTTACTCCAGTTATCTCTCTTTGCCAAGTACAGACAGCAACATTTAAAGCCACAGCATATAGAAAAATAGATTTGAAGCTTAGCCAGGGCCACTTTGGATATATCCAGAAAAAATAAATACAAACTTTATTTTAGTTGATGGAGTAGGGGAGGGCTGCCATAGAAGATAAGTAAATGCATTTTCATGACAACCCTAATAGACTAGCATAGAAGAAGTCTGTTGGATTTCAGAAGTTAGAGATGCAACTATTTCTTTTCCATTTACCTCCCATCCTTTCTTTTAAACAGGAAAAGAAAAATGAAGGAGGAATAAATTTTCTTAGAGTTCAAAAGAATGAGCATCTAGAAAAATTAATGTAATTTGAAGTTCCCCGTAGGAACCACTTTGAGGCTAGAGTGACAGTTTTGACAAAGTTGGCTGCAATTAAAATGTTCTCGGTCCAGTGAGGAGCTTTTTAAGACTGGGCACATTTGTCTACACTACCTTCGTTTTCATTTAAGGTTTTTGAGAAAGAACAGAAGAGCAGACAAACAAACTCAGAGCACCTTCCCAATTTTTGGATAGAATTTCACTTAATGCAACTGTGGCGCCAGTACCATAGATAGGATGGTACAGTTCAAAATATGTTTATATAATGTGGCTGCATGCCTCTGAGATCTTTTAAATTCTTTCCTGAGAGCTTCAGTCACTCAATGTTCACTCATCCAAAGCCCTTTATATTCTCAAATATCTCAGTTAGTTTCACTGTAAAAGCCACACGCTGAATAGAGGGAGAAAATGAAATAGATGCAGATATTTCAAAGTTCTTATTTTTCTCTTAACTCTTGAAGACTAAAGTGGAGAGATGTTTAACACAATAGTTGTGACATTACAAAATACATACCTTTTGAGATTACTGTATTACATAAAACTATGGAGTTTGATTAGCGCCCTGGAAATCATAATTTTAAAAATATTTGCCATTAGGAAAGACTTTGGCCTCATCTGTATTTTGCCATTGAAGAAATGAAGACTCATAGCCCTCAGGTTATTTAATTTTTTCACAATCAGGTAGAACAAAAATCCAGTCATTGTTATTTCAAGTTCAATGCTCTTTGCATACATAATGCTATCTCTCTGTTTAGTAGAAGTTCAAATCTGGCCCAGAGTCATAAGTAGGAACATTTCTTGTCATCTAGCTGTTCAACAAGCAATGTAAATGAGTCGTATTCTTTGTAAGTATTGATTTCATCCTGAAAACCATTCAATTGATAACAATTAGCAGTCTTAGATGAGTGGATGAGTATCATCGGGTGAGGATTGAAGCTAATTAATGAGGAATTCTGGGAAGCCGTGTTCTTCCTTTCCTGTTGGATGGTTAGACATTAAACCTTGGAGTTGTCAAATGAGCAACACCTTTGCATCAGTATTAAATTCACACACGAAGAAAATTAATTACAGGAAAGCTGCCTCAAACCCGCTTTGTCAACTCTTTTGACAGGAAATTCTCACTTAGGCAGGAAAAGCCAAGTACCGCTACCGCTATCTTAAAATATTCTTGATTTTATAAGCCCGTTCTCATTTTTTATTTTCTTCTAAAAAAGAAATTGTGGTGTAGACACTTTCTATTTGTTACAAAGAGGCAAACACAACTCTCTGAAAGCATAAGGTTTAGTGAAATAACAAATCAGACTGTAATTCTTATTAGATTGTCACTACGTGGTATCCCCACTACTAATGGTAAGAATTCAAATGTTCTTTTTAGCACTGAGCTCATACATAAATGCTGGACCCTCTAGAAAGGGTCATATGTTTTTTATTTTACAAATTGGCTAGCAAGGTCGCACCTACAGTACAACTGAGAATGGGGAAACAAAATAATTAGTTGAAGTCATTCTGGTTTATCTGACATTATCTGGAAACTCCAATTATAGCATAGTTTCATTTAAATCTTCATTTTCAGATAAATGCCTTGAATGATACCGTTCTTAAACTCCAGTGATTTGAAAGAAGTTCTCTATGTTGAGTAAATGTAGATTTACTAAATCTAGATGGCTAAAATATCTTGGATTTAGGACTGTTGATGACCTTGGAAAGGGTATCGATGGCAGTAATTTCCAAGTTCCTTGCTTGAAATCCTTGGGATTTTCTGAGAATAACGTCTCCAGGAAGCTCCTCTGTGAATGTTCAATAGTGTGTTCTGTGTTACACCGCTTACCTAACTTGCCAGAGTTGGTAGTCTTTTGTTCCTTCCTTACTCTTGATAATTTTAAAGCATTTATTATGGTTCCTTTAGGTTTCTGAGTGAAATGGGATGTTATTATATATTACTCTCACAGTTCAAACCCCTCCTCCACCACTAACCACACATAGACTTGACTGAGTATAAATTACATGTCTATTAATAGTTGAAAGCTGTTTCAGACAGCAAACTCTGTTTTTGGCCTGAGATTAATGGTGTTAAGTAGGTAAATCAGACTAAGTTTTCAACTGTTTATCTCCATAAAACCCATTTAGTTCTTGGAAGAAGCTCTTGCATAAATCTACACTACTATCTAATAAAGATGTTGATAATGAAAAGACTAGAAAGATTATAACAAACAGAGGAAGATAGATGTGCTTTTCTAATACTTGTAGGGTAAATTCCAAGGTCATACATAACTTTGTGTGACCACACACAATAGTTAAGAGATAGTGTATAACTCATACAACAATTAGTTTGTTAATTTTGCAAAATAATAATATCTATAAAATTCAAAGTTAAAAACTGGTCAAGAAAGGTATTTTGCATATACTTTTCTCTGCTGATCACATATCACTCATTTGGAAAAGTAACTAACACATTTTCTCTTGTCATTCAGCAGCAATTTACTTCACTAAACATTTATTAAGTTCAAAATTTATATAAGTGTGATGAATGGGGTATAAAATGAGCATCAAAAAAGGTCAGGCCAAAAGAAAGAAGATAATTAAGAAGGTCTGAAAGCGTGTGATGAATTCCATTTTTCAGAATATGGTTCTCTGAAAGGTGGAGAAATACCTGTCATTGTCAAAAGTATAAAAATGAAAGGTAAGTATATAAAACATCTTTTTTAATACTGAGAATGAGAAAGGAGTGAAAATAAAAAAGATTGAAAGAGAAAGTAAAATTCTCCAAAGGTAAGGTAGTGTTGGCATCGGCTTTGGTCTTGAAAGGTGTACACGTTTCTGGTGGACTAAGAGCTGAGTCTCAATGGATTGTATGTAGAGGACACGAGACAGAGCTTGTGTCCCTTGGCAGGGTGAGTTCAAATCAAAGACCCCTCCACTGAGTAAGAATCTTCAGTGTGTGACCAGCTCAGAGAGTAAGCAAGAGAAGGACTACATGTATCAACATTTTCCTTGACAAGAATAGAAAAATTTTCTGACTATAAAACCCACACTTATATCTGTAGATGGAATTCAGCTATTTGTGTGACATGCAAAATACTAAGCTGAAAATTTAATTTATAATCATGCTAGGCTAGAAGCATCTCAAAGAGCCTGGAAGAAGCAATCACAAAGAATCTCCAGTGAAATGTATCTTAAACTAGGCTTCAAATTACTCTTGCTGATAAAATTCTAAGGAAATTAGCTCCCAATTGAGAAATTAATAAGTAATGAGAAAAGATTTTATGAGTGAGTATCATGGGAATAATAATCTTAGCTATCAGATCTGTACATTATAGAATATAGACCATAAAATAATTATGTTTAGATTTTTAAAGAAATAAAGTTTGAAAACATCATTCATGAGCAAAAGAAATAAACATTTTAAGCAGATTCAGAAAAGTATCAAACTGAATATCTGCCTATGAAAAATGCAATAAATAAAATTTTATAAATTGATGGATGGATGTCTACTTCCTAGAATATGGAAGAATAGGTTATTTGGACTATTCTGCCACTTAAAATAATTGAAAATGTAGATAAGAACTTTTTAAAAAATCTTAAAATGCAAATACTGAGAAATTACCAAGTAAAAATCTAGGGAAGTCCAGAGATGTAAATAAAGCACTCAAGCTGCCACAGCCTTCAGATCATTTGATAATCTTAGATGGACCTTAGAGATGAAGAATGAATAAGTTAAAACCCGGAACTAGTATTCTTTTCATTTTGAGCTGGAATCCTATATAGCCACAAATTTAGAAAAAGGATGAATCAGAAATAAACCTTTCACCCCAGCCTCAAACAGTCACAAGTAAAGTTGGTTTTTCACTGAAAACAAAAGAAGAAAAAGAAAAGTTTTCTAATCCCTGTGTGCATTTTTACTTCAGATTTGCATCACCCAAGCAGTCCAAAAATTTACCAATTTGGAATTTAATTTAAACTATTTCCTGACTGAAGGTCCCTAGGTGCCTAACCAAAGAAAATGCAGGATTAAGAGGAAGGCATTCACTTTCTTTGAAAGAAAGCATTAATTTTCATCACAGGTCTCATAGAAACTCCACAAATAATTTTTCAAGGACAATGAGACCACATAGTTAAAAAAATAATAAATATACAAGGAAATAAGGAACCATGGTAATGATCCATCAGAAGAAAAGGACAAAACAAGACAGAGAACCAAAATAAACCTGTAAAGATGTCAAATATTAGAAACATCTAACAAGAATTGTATAGAAATTATGCTTACTGTATTAGTCAGGGTTCTTTAGGGAAACAGAAACAATCGGACAGATACGTCCATAAATAATTGTATTATAGGGCATTGGCTCATACAATTATGGAGGCTGAGAAGCGCCATAATCTGCCATCAGCAAGCTGGACGCTCAGGGAAGCCAATGGAATAGTTCAAAGGTCAGAGTGACAAAGAGCTGAGGGTATAGATTCCAGTCTGAGTCTGAAGGCTTCAGAAGTAGGAGTGCAAAAGGCAAGCGAAGATTGATGTTTCTGCTCGTGACCAGGTACAGTTAATTTAACCTTCCTCCACCTTTCCATTGTATTCAGACCCTCAGTGAATTGGATGATGCCTATGCATGTTAGGGGGATCCATTTACCCAGTCTTCCAATTTACATGCTAATCTCTTTCAGAAAAACTCTCAGAGACACAGTCAGAAATAATGTTTAATGAGGTATCTGGGCATCTTTGACCCAGTTAAATTGACACAAAATTAATCACCACATTGTACTGTGTTTAAAATATTCTAAGACAACACTGAAAATATTCATATGTAACAAGAAGCTGTAAAGTGACCCAGTATATTTGAAAAAAAACAATCAAAGAGATTTTCTAGGAGTGAAAACTTAACAGTTGAGATTAAAAATTTGATGACTGGGATTAGTGCAAGATTAAATACAGTCAAAGATAAAATTATTAATAAACATGAACATATATAAAAATACATTGCTTAGATATAACATGTAGAGACAAAAATATTGAAAGAGAAACCATGATGAAAAATTATGAGATTTAAAGGGTTAAAAAATGTTTTACAATATATTTAATTAGAGTCCTAGAAGGAGAGCAGAGAGAGACTAAAGAAGATGATTATTTTCACAGATAGTTGCTAAGAATTCTTTATAAATGATAAGAGAAACCAGTCACAGATTAAAAGAGCTAAACCTCAATACATACATGCATGCATCCATCTATACATATATGTCTAAATAGTTACATAAATAAAGATATATATGATAAATACCGAATATTGAATGAATAAAAGAAATTTTTGCCTAGAGGAGTATAGAGAAACTGCATGCAGGACTGCAGATAGGAAAGGGAATACCTTCAAGGACTAGTAATTAGAGGAGTAGTTTACTTTTTAACAGCAATATTAAAGCCAAAAGATGGTGGAAGGTATCCTCAAAGTCCTGAAAAAAAATTTAGCTTAGATTTCTACACCCAGCTAAACTATCTTTCAATAATAAGGGTGAAATAAAGTCAAGAGGGAAAGTGGCAGCTGCCAGGCCCCATAAAATCAAGGTCTGAGATTACACAATATTACTTCTGCTTCATGCTATTGATTAAAGCAAGTCACAAGGCCAGCCCTGATTCTAGCAGATGGAAAACTGACTTTATTGCTTGATACATATAGAAACATTTGAATACAGGTAAGGACACAACTGGGGATGGCTATCTTCGGAGGGCATCTATCACAACATAAAGAGCTCCTCCGGATATTATGGCAAGGACAAATAACAAGAAAACTTGAGCAAAAACATGTATATAAGGCCGGGCGCTGTGGCTCATGCTTGGAATCCTAGCATGTTGGGAGGCTGAGGCAGGCAGATCATGAGATCAGGAGATAGAGACCATCCTGGCTAACACGGTGAAACCCCATCTATACTAAAAATACAAAAAAATTAGCCAGGCGTGGTGGTGGGCACCTGTAGTCCCAGCTACTCCAGAAACTAAGGCAGGACAATGGCTTGAACCCAGGAGGCGGAGCTTGCAGTGAGCCACAATTGTGCTACTGCACTTCAGCCTGGGAGACAGAGGGAGACCCCATCTCAAAAAACAAACAAACAAACAAAAAAGTATATAAAAACCGGAACATAAACAAAATGTCAATTAACGGTAGAGTAGTGAAGCATTGTTTGTATTCTCTAAGTGAAATACTTTATAGTAGTGAAAATAACCTAAAGCTATACTCAATAACATGAATGAATTTAAAATACAATGTTGAGCAGGTATAAAAGAATTCAAATTTTTATGTGTCATTTATTTGTAGTTCAAAAACAACCTAATTAACATACTGGTTATTTGTGTGCAAATATATGGCAAAACTGTGAAAAAAGCAAGAGGATGACAAACCCATATTGCAGAAAAATTCAGGAAAGAGAGCGAAATATGAATGTTCTGTTTCTTAATTTTTGTTGTAGGCACAAAAATGTTTATTTCCTCTTTTTCTTCTTCCTTTCTTCTTCGTCTTTGTCTTTAAAATTGCTTGTGTCACCCTTTTGTATATGTCACATATTTCACAATAAAGGTAAAAGTTTAAAGTATGAAACCATCAAGTTTTGGGTGAATGTGAAGAAACAGACACTCATATGTTTCTGGTGAGAGTAGAAATTGGTATGATCACATTTCAAAACAATTTGTCAATATTTAATATGTTTGACCCTGCAAATTGTCTCTGATCCTGAAATTTAGCAGAGAATCTCTCAGTCAGCTGCAAATGGAGATATATTCAATGGCATTTATTGCAGCATCGACTATAATATAATACTAAAATTACAATTTAAGGGGAAAGGAATCAAAAAATTGATATAGCCATACAATTGTGTACCTAGTTAAAACTACTAAACGTGAGCTTATGTATCCATATAGATAAGCCTGGGAAAACAAAATTTAAGCAAAAAAAAAAAAAATTCAGAGTGACATGGAGTATATGCTATCCATTAAGTAATTTTTAAAACATGTAAAACAGTTTTATGTAATGCTTACAGATAAATACAAAATAAATGTGTGAAAGAATACACACCAACTTCAGAGTAATAGCTCTTTGAAAACCTCTGTCTCAAAGAGGTCAAAATATTTTCTCAAAATTACCCAGAATTTTAATGTTGATGTCTGTGGTCTTTAAACTTGATTGCTGGGAAATCGGGAGCTGAAACACCGTGAGGATAAAGGGAACTGAGGAGATGGGGAGAAGCATTTGTAAAGGGAAGCAAAAAAGGGAAGCAAAGAGGCGTGTCTTCCTTTCAGAACTGTCTTTGTCATACTTCATGCAGAAAGATGGGAGAGTAAGAGGATAAGAAGAGGAAATCTGTTTGATGACTCTATCTCTGGTCTTTGACAAGGTACTCAGATACTACAATGCTACTATATTTTTGTATAATGTTTTATTCCTTCCAAAGCACTTTGACATATGATTTGCTAGGTACAAAGAAGGTAGGACAGGAAGTATTTTTGTAGTAGTACTTTTTACTTAAAGTGCTAGTAGCAAATGTTTCAGGGTGGAATTCTTTTCTCTTTTAGAATTGTAGTCTTTTTCATTTGACAACCCTCTCCTTGCACCCCTATGTTGGTCTATCTTCCACTGCAGAGAGAATATCACAAATGTGTTTATCTAACACAGCTTATTTTTATGTTCAGGAAAACTTTGAATATAAGGAAAAGAATAGGGTCATGCATTCTATTGATATCGGAACCAAGCAAAGGAAGTTCATAAATCAAATTGGCAGTAAATCTTCAGTGGCATATAAACTTGGGAACGAGTAAAAGTGTAGCTTACTTTACTGAGATGATGATATCTGCAACGCATGCTGCAGACTGGCGTGGGCGACATGATGGCATGGTGGTGAACTGACAAATTAAAAAAAGAAGTGGTCTGATCCTCATTATCCTAGGCAAAGCCAACTCTGTACACCCTTGCTTGGATCCTAGGTGTCCTGAGAAAACAAGCTTCTCTTCCTTACAATGTAATCCATGTCCATCTCTCCTCCAGGGGTCAAGCATCTGGCCTCATGTAATTGAAGTTTTATACTATAATTAATATAAATGTACATTAATTTAGTAAATAATAATTTCATGAAAACTGCACTGGTACATAAGGTCACGAGAAAACAAAATCTTTGAGAACTATACTGAGTTCAAGGCTAGTCTAGGAAGTGCAGAGGTTACACAGGGTATTAACGTTGGGAGATAACATGTTCCTTATTCAGTTATATGGTTGAAAATGCCAAAGAGCCTCTTTTTATAGCAGGCTTTATTGAACAGATTGTAGTATAATCAGAGAATTAGATGATGTTCAGCCTAATTTCAGCAATCGTAAAAAAATTCTAGTTGTATACATTGTTATCATGTCCACCTACTAAGGAATTTTTCAAGGACTGAGGGCAGGAATGGGAAAATGGATGACCAGGCTAAGAAAATGATTCAGGGAAGTCTGGGAATTTCAAATGGTCTAAAAGGAGCAACATAGCTTTCCAATTAAGAGCTAAAGTCTACAATTCAATATAGAATTGGATTGAGACATCAGCTCATCTTTGATACGTTATGTGATGTTTCAAGACTTTATCTTCTTAATTTATCTGTACAAGATAATTAACATAATGTTAATATAATCCATCTGTACAAGGTAATATACATTGTAATATATATACATCTGCAATATAATTTATCTATACAATGGGAAGAGTAAGAGTATATACCTTAAAGAGCTGTTGCAAGAATGAAAATCTGTGATGCACGTTGCCAAGTGCGAAGTGCCTGGTGCATAGAAAGTGTTAAATTATCATTAGCTATTCATTTCTGCAAATTGTGTTATTGTGAACCTGTTTTTTTGTTTGTTTGTTTTTGAGATGGAGTCTCGCTGTGTCGCCCAGTCTGGAGTGCAGCGGCGCTATCTCGGATCACTGCAAGCTCCGCCTCCGGGGTTGTGAACGTGTTTTTATCAGGGCACCTACTCAACTCATCACAAAGTGATTTCCTTCTTTCCTTCTCCATTTATGGGTTAAGCTGTACAGAGACGTTGCCTAGTTTTGTAAACAAACTCCATGAAGGGTAAGAGTAATTTCTCTTTAAAAAAGAAAACTTTTATTGTAAGTTTAGGGGTACATGTTCAGGTTTGTTACATAGGTAAACTTACGTCATGGTGGTTGGTTGTACAGATTATTTCATCCCCGAGGTATTAAGCCTAATATCTACTAGTTATTTTTTCCGATCCTCTCCCTCCTCCCAACTTCCACCCTCCAACAGGCCCCAGTGTGTGTTGATCCCCTCTTTGTGTCCTTGTGTCCATGTGTTTTCATCATTTAGCTCCCACTTATAAGTGAGAACATACAGTATTTGGTTTTCTGTTCCTGTGTTAGTTTGCTACCCAAAGGAATACAAATCGTTCTATTATAAAGACGGATGCACACGTGTGTTCATTGCAGCACTGTTCACAATAGCAAAGACATGCAATCAACCTAAACCCCCACCAGTGATAGAATGAATAAAGAAAATGTGGTACATACGCACGATGGAATGCTATGCGGAGTAATTTCAATCTTAACCAAGATTGTCAAACATTAGTGGATGTTGAAAATGGTATTTAGGAAGCACATACTCATTGTTTTAATTCGTCCTTTCACATGAGGGAATGTTTTACTGAGCAAGTGAAGAGGGGCATGAATCAGTGGCAGCCCTGGAACTTTGAAGCACAATGCGTTTACATCTCAGGCTTATTTTCCCAATGCCTGATCACATCCTGACACTTTCAGAGTACCACACCCTTAGCTCCCAAATGGAAATTTTCCATTATGAAGTATACGTACTGCTTAAAACGGAGGGTTTTTTTTTTTCTTGAAAAATTCACATAATCTAATTGCATCATGTTTGCCTCCAAGTTTGGGACTGTAATTTAGATTTTTTCTCCCTTTAGTTTCTTTTTGTCATATATTCATCCCAGCACTTCCCTGGAATAGATCCTCGTGGTTCAGAAAACTTCATAAGAGCATTTAAAGAATCAGGAGTGTTGCTGTTTGAAGAAAAGAAATGATGAATACATAAATAAGTATTAACTATGGTTGACTAGTCTGGCTAAGCCTTCAGAGAATCCTCTAGAGGTCTGAAAGATCCACTAAAAGGAAATTTTGAGTAAGATGTTCCGGTTATGCTATGAATATGCTGGCTTTTTTTTTTTTTAAATAAACCAAAGACTGTTCTTTCAATATACACTACTACCAAGGACTTTGAGCATGATCTGTGAAAACTGCTCTGAAGTGCAATTTGGGGAAGTTTGTTTTCATGTTAATCCTCTTAGGTGATCTATGTAAATTGAGATCTATATAAATATCCATTGTTCGTTGTCAGTATGTAGAAATATTATATATATATGAATACATATATATATATATAATATTCATCTTGTATCCTTTAGTCTTGCTGAATTAGTTCATTAGCTCTAATAGTTTTTTTCTTTCAGTTTGATTGTGGATTTCCTAGGATTTTTTTTCTGAATAAATTCAGCTTTATTTCTTCCTTCCAATCTGAATTCCTTTATATTTACCTTTTTCTTTCTCCCATTTTCTCTATCTCTCTGCTTTATTACAATGGATAAACCATCACATCCAGTACAATGTTGAATAGATGTGGCATGAGCAGATATTCTTGCCTTGTTTATAATTTTAGAAAAAAAATCGCCGTGTTCAACATTCTGGTGGTTAATTTAATGTGTCAATTTGACTAGGCTACTGCGTTCAATTGTTTGGTAATACACTACTTTAAATATTACCATGATAGTATTTTGTATAAGGGATTAACATTTGCAATCAGTAAACTTTAAATCAAGCCTGTCTAACCCACAGCCTGTGGGCTGTGTGTGGCCCTAGATAGCTTTGATTGTGGCCCAACAAAATTTGTAAACTTTCTTAAAATGTTATGAGACTTTTTTTTTTTTTTGCATTTTTCAGCTCATCAGCTATCAGTATTAGTGTATTTCATGTGTGGCCCAAGACAATTATTCTTCTTCCAATGTGGTCCAGGGAAGCCAAAAGATTGGAGACCCCTGCTTTAAATGAAGAATACCTTCTATTATGTAGGTAGAACTTACTGAATCCATTGAAGGCTTTAAGAGCAAAAACTAAGGTTACACAAAGAACAATGAATTCTGCCTCAAAACTGTACTGTGGAAATCCTGCCTGAGTTTCCAACCTGCTGGATTTCCCTACTGATTTTCACTTGTCAGTCCCCACAATTGTATGAACCAATTCTAATTGATCATTCAATCTCCTGTTGGTTCAATTTATCTGAAAAACCCTGACTATGCAATTATTAAATGTGATGTTAGGTGCAGATTTTTCATAGATTCCTTTTAGGAGATTGAAGAAGTTCCTTTCAATCTCTCTCTCTCTTTTTAAAGAGGTTTTTGTTTGTTTTGTGAGTTGGTGTTGGAGTGTGCGTTAAACAAATTTCTGTGTCTGTTGAAATTATCCTGTGGTTTTTGTGCTTCATTCTATTAACATTGTGTTTACACTAATTGATTTTTTGCATGTTAAACCAATCTTACATCGGTGGGATAAATCTCATTTGACCATAGAATATAGTGCTTTATACTTGTTGCTAGCTTTAGTTTGCTAATATTTTGTCAATGGAATTTTACATCTATATGCATGAGGGATATTGTTCTATAGTTTTCTTTTCCTCTGTTGGTCTTTAGCTGGCTTTAGAGTTGGAAGTGTTCCATCACTTTTTATTTTTCTGAATGAGTTTCTGAAGTATTGATATTGTTCTTTGAGTTGGTAGAATTCACAAATGAAGTCATCTGGGCCTCAACTTTTCTTTGTGGGGAGATGTTTAATTACTAATTTAATTTCTTCATTTTGTATAGGTCTATTCAGATTGCTATTTCTTCTTGAGTCAGATTCATTAATTTGTATCTTTCTAGGAATATATTCATTTTACCTAATGATATATTCATTGTTATATGGTCATTTATAGCATTACCCTATAATCCTTGTAATTTCTGTAATATCAATTATGATATCTTCTTCTTGATTTTGGTCATTTGAATGTTTTCCCATTTGTTTTTGGTCAGTTTAGTGAAATATTTCTCTGTTGTTTTTCTCTATTTCTTGGACTTTTCTTGAATCTTCACTGTTTCCTTCCTCCCACTTACTAGATTTGGATATCTAGGATCCACTCCAGTCCTGTCTTGTGTGTGTGCACTGATTTCCAGACCACAAGGAACACGGGGAAGTTTATCAAGGCCTTTAACTTTTGTTTAATCTTTCAGCTTTCACCATTACATTTCTGGATAGCCCACCAATCTAGTATTTTCCCCATCCAAATCTGTGCTTCAGATTTGCTGAGACATTGGACGTCTTCATTCATTTGACATCAAGGTCACTGTATTAGCCTGTTTCTACACTGCTACAAAGAGGTATCTGAGACTGGGAAATGTATAAAGAGAGAGGTTTAATTGATTCACAGTTTTGCATGGCCCTGGAGGGCTCAGGAAACTTTACAGTCATGGCGGAAGGGGAAGGGGAAGCAAATACCTTCTTCACAAGGCAGGAGGAGAGAGAGAGGGGAGTGGTAACTGGTAAACACTTTAAAACCATGAGATCTCATCAGAACTCACTCACTAGCATGGGGGGAAACTGGCCCCATGAAAAGTCCCCGCCGCCGCCTAATCACCTCCCACCAGTTCCCTTTCTCAACACACTGGGATTACAGTTCAAGATGAGATTTGGGTGGGACAAAAAGCCCAACCGTATCAGTTATCACCATCTCTGACAATACCCAGGGGCATTGAATTTGTTTCCATTCTTCTCCAAATCAAGTCAGCCTCCACCAGTAGCAAAATTACTGGTTTTCATGACTTGGCCTACTCTGGTAATAACTACCACATTGACTAAACTGGAAGAGGGAAATGGGAACAGGCTTAGAGATTCTCACTAGTTTTGCCAGAGGTTCAGTAGTTTTTCTTGAGTAAACACTTCTCAACACTGTAGTATGCCTCTGGTTAATTTTCTGAGGTCTGAAATAGTTCTTTCTGGCAATTTTGTCTAGTTATATAATGGATTTTTGAAAGGAGACTTTACTGAGGCCTCACTTTGAAGTCAAGATTACTGTCTTAAGCCACTAGGTTTTGGAGTAATTTAGTGCACAGCAATAAATATCTGGAATGGCACACTCTTTCTATGTGCTTAGTATACCAAAGTGAACATGTAAAATTCCTATTCTCAGGACAAAGCAAACACAGTAAAAACAATGAAGTCAGAGGAGCATAAAATAAAACTAATGCTATTAACAATATAATCTTCTGTTTCCTAGGTAAGAAAATCGTAGTACAAAGGCAATGTCACTTGTGTATTAGCACTGTCATTACAACACACCTGCATTAGTCTATGTACAAGATTCTAGGCATAGGTTCACGGACTCCACTGTATCCTCCAAAGTGTTGTCCTTCCCAAGCACTAACGTGTTGAAATACACTTTATAACAAATCATTTATTATTATTTTACTTTAATGTTATAGATAACTTGTTATATAGATACTGTGCAATTGGCTATGTGGCTACATGACATTATATATAAAAATTTTTATTTAATATAATGAAGAAGGAATTGTATGACATTTGTTCTAAAAAGGAGTATTGAGATAGCATTGAGAATCTCTAGACTAGGTAATTTCTTTTTTTTTTTTTTTCTTTTTGAGATAGTCTCCCTCTGTCACTAGGCTGGAGTGCAGTGGTGTGATCTCAGTTCACTGTGACCTCTGCCTCCCAGGTTCAAGTGATTCTCCTGCCTCAGTCTCCTGAGTAGCTGAGACTACAGGCATGTGCCCCCATGTCCAGCTAATTGTTGTATTTTCAGTAGAGATGGAGTTTCACCATGTTGACCAGGATGGTGTTGATCTCCTGACCTCGTGATCCGTCCACCTCAGCCTCCCAAAGTGCTGGGATTACAGGTGTGAGCCACTGTGCCCAGCCTAGACTAGATAATTTCTAATAAACCTTTCCATGTTAAGAGAATATTACATTTGCTTAGATCTGCTAAACTAATTTATCTTCAATGTTTGACAAATTTAACCCTGTCGTTTAATAGGAACCTTCAAAGAACATGTTTTAGGCTCTGGCTGGTAGGTATAAATTCTTTCCTGTTTTAAGTCTTGATCAGTTTCTATGTTGATCCCCAAAATAATCTAGAGATAAAAGCAGTGACACTAATTGTTTAAGCAGCTTCAGGAGGCTTAATGAAACTTCATTATTTATAATTCATCTCATGCCTAAACACAAATTAAGGAATAGTGGTGACTGCTGAAGAATGTCAACATTGTTTTTTCTGAGTACTTGAAATGCCCCCAAAGTTTGGAGCTTTGTTATTTGCCTATTTGGACTAATTTATTTAATCATATCATTAAAGGCATTCATTCTTATTTCACTGAGCAGAGGTCTTGTTTTAAAATATATATCCTGGCCAGGCGCAGTGGCTCATGCCTGTAATTTCAGCACTTTGGGAGACCAAGGCGGGTGGGTCACCTGAGGTCAGGAGTTCAAGACCAGCCTGGCCAACATGGTGAAACCCCATCTCTACTAAAAATACAAAAACAGAAGGGCATAGTGGCGGGCACCTGTAATCCCAGCTACTCAGGAGGCTGAGGCTGGAGAATCGCTTAAACCTGGGAGGTGGAGGTTACAGTGAGCCGAGATTGTGCCATTACACTCCAGCCTGGGTGAAAAGAGTGAAACTCCATCTCAAAAAAATAAATAAATACATATAAATAAATAAATAATAAAAATATATCCTTAATGTATGCAAGGCACTACCCTAGAAACTATGTTCCAGTGTGAAAGACATGTGCATTAGACAGGTCTGTGGCCTCCAAAAGGGCTCCACTGAGATTGTTCAACTACAGAGACTTGAAGGAAAGACTATTTACAAAGGTGAGCAGGTTCAAGAGAAGACATCGCAGTCCCTAGGATTAGTAACAAAGGAAACCATTACTATTAGGCAACAAGGCTTGAAGGGGAAACAAGGCTTGAAGCTATTGCTCTGGCAGTAGCTACCAGAGTTCTTTGTAAGATGGACCTGTGGAGGATGGGTCCCTCTGCAAGAGCTGTAGTTGCCAGGATCAAGGCCCAAGGAAACATACTGCAAATTCCTCTCCTCACTGACTTCCTGTTTGTGCCTCCCCTTGGGCAAACCCAAGCCCAAGTCCCCCCGAATGCATTCTGTGACAGGGTGCCTCCTGGGCACAGAGTAGGGCTGAAAGGGATGGAGAATGGCTGTGGGACAGCACATGGGGAATGAAAGGCGAGGAACTTGCATGTCTAAAGGGGGCAGAAAAGATGTCACCAGACTGTTACGATATATGACAGTTACAGTGCAGGCAAGATAAAGGATGACACAGAAGGACGTGAAAGCACAGAGAGGAAGATTTATCCCAAAGCTGGAATGTCAAAAGGTTTCAGTGAGGTATGGCATACTGTTTGAATTTTGAGTAATATTCACATAGACAAAGAAAGGTAGATAGTAGGGTATTCCAGGCAGGGACTTTGAGGCCCAGCCTAAGTAATTATAGTTACACATCCTGTATGACGGGCATATGTTCTCAGAAATGCATCATCAGGCAATTTCGTTGGAGACCATCACTGAGTGAACTTACACATGTACCTAATAGACAGTAGAGTCTACTACACACCTAGGCTAGATGGTGTAGCCTATTGCTCAGGCTACAAACCTATTCAGCATGTGACTGCATTGAATACAGCAGGCAATTGTAACACAATGGTAAGTATTTGTGTTTCTAAACATATCTAGGCATAGAAAAAGCACAGTAAAATATGGAATTATAATCTTATGGGACCACGATCACATATGCAGTCAGTTGTTGGCCAAAATGTTGCTATGTGGCACATAATTGTATTCAAAAGTATAAGATGACTAAAAGACATATAAAATGGAGTTAATGGTATCTATTTTAATTATAATTTAATGGTTGTTTCACTCACCGTGTTTTACTACCAGGATTTCCCAAGTGTGTTGGGAAGAATCCAATCATTCTTAAGCTATTAATGTGTTTCTCAAGAAATAGGCTTTTGTGATTAGAAATAATAATGTTAGAATTATTAGAAAGAGACTGGGTTAAAGGTGTCTTTACGGCATGGTTTCTCAGTTTTTGTTACATTGTTATGCTCTCTAATATCTGAACGAGATGCAGAGAATTCAGTCTCCCAAACTTAGTTGAACACAGAAATAATTTACCAAGAATCGTCTCTTGGGTCTGGTATTCTAAGGAACATGTTTATCAAGATGTGCAAAATTTATTTCCCCGACTAAGACAAATATCTTTCCAAGTATAGATAATGTAAATGAATAGAAATCCCCTAATATTTAAGTGAATGTGAATAAAAAGGGCTAGTCTCTCATTCCACATCTATTTATGTGACATAATGGTCACCCATTTTTATTTCTGTGCATGTTGACATTTTCAATTTTATTTTTTAAAGGCTGTGGGGTCTAATCCTCTGGGGTTGGAAGATAGACCTGAAATATGCTGTGTAATCTCACTGTAGAAATAGGAATTAGGACATAGAGATGCTTTCCTTTCTCATTGTTCTCATTTGTAGTGTCCACCTAAAAAGTGACAATTAGAGTTGAAATAATTATTTTCCCTCTCCAATTGCTATGCGTGTATTTTCAAGTTTTGGATGAATCATGGAGGTCTACCATTATTTCCTATGTTTCAAAGTAATACAAATTTACTGTGGGTTGACTCCAACAACTTGTGAAAAATCCAAGGATCTGATTGCAACGAGCAGAAATGTCAATGTTAGAAGATCAAGACTCCTTGATGTTTTTAAAAAACTTTCAATATCTTACTCTGTTTGTACTGTGTAGATTTTCCACTTGATAATATTTAAAGGAGAACACTTGAGCTATTTAATGCATTTTCCTATTACATTTGGTACACTAAGCTTTTTTCCTGCCCTTGCTTTATTTGGTATTAGGGAACAACAAAGGGATTGGAAAGGGGAGTGTATTTCTTCTGTAAGATTCGGTACTCAGAGCCTCATGGACCAAGATGTATTAAATTTTATATGAAGCTTTGTATCTGCCCCCACGATGACTGAAGTGTTTTGGGTTTATACAAATAGATGGATTTAGTCTGTTGACAAAATCAAAAAGATAAAGGAATGCGTGAAGGTGCCGTCATATCTATTACCATATAGCATTATAATGTTTAAGTAACATCACAAGGCAAGAATGCATTTGACTCAAAGAGCTTGGAAAAAGTGGCTTCTGGTCCCAGACTTGGTCCTATCAGCAACTTGCTACACAAATTTTGGCTAAGTCATTTGAATTTAGTGTCTTTTATACCAAAAAACAATCAACCGATCGATACAGAATAATGCAATACAAATGGAGGAAGACTAATTTTCCTTACATAGTTTCAGGAGGCACATTGCTTACTGATTCTTTAAAAATGTCAAGTTCTCCTCCAGAGATGTGCATCTTCATTCATTTTTATGTAAAACAGATCACATCAAAAGAGACAATTACTACTTGAAGCTGGATGTTGCTTTCTTGATCACCCCTAAATTGAAATCCTTGTGTGCGTGGATAATAGACACTGGAAGGAAGATGAAAGCATCAGACTTCTATCAGGGGTGCTAATTCACTGAATTTGCAGCTTCAAAACCATCCTAAGGATCAAAAAGCCCAACCAGCACAACTGAGGAAACAATGATTCTGTATTTCAGTCACCCGCATATGATACAGCTTAATTTTGTCAGCTGTGATTGGTGTGAATCGCTCTGATGAAGTCCATGATTATAACATCACGGGAAGTGAGATCTGCAAAAGATCACCAGAATGGGAAATTGCTTGAGGGCATTGGGTCTTCATCACTGCTCAAATTTTGTCAACAAAGTAAAGTGACCTTTAATGAAGGAAGCGTGGGATGGCATTCTAGTTTCTGTGCTGGTATTTTTTGTTTTGTTTTGTTTTGGTTTTGGTTTTTTTTCTTATTTGAGAGCATGACAGCTGCATATGGAAAAGTTGGGTCAGGGAATTTTCCCTCAAATGATTTTGATCCGTTTCTCAGTGATAATCTGTATAATTATTCCGTGTCAAATGTCCATTCAAAACTCATGCCATGAACTGACACATCTAAATCAGAACTCTACTTTGATCGACATGAAATGTGTGGAACTCCAGATAAAATCAATCTCTTCGGGAAGTTTCAAACTAGTAACAGAAAAGGTAGACATTCTGCGTTTTTCTGATAATTCGCTGCGTTTTTGTGCCGGCATTGTATGTGAGCTGGTAACTTGGGGAAAATATTCATTCTTCTAGTTGATATGTTTTGCTTATTTTTGGACCTTTTAAAGTTTTTTTTTTTTTTAAACTTGTTATTGAAATATGACCTACATACAGAAATATGGACACATTGTAAGGGCACAGCACAATGAATTTTTGTAAAGTAAACGTGCTCGTGTGGCCGGCACCCAGGTGAAGAAGTAAAATATAGTATCACAAAAATTTCAGAAGGATCCTACTGATCCTTCTCAGTTACTATTATTAATTATAAGAATAATAATATGCCCATCAAAGGGTGATATTATTTAACTTCTGGTACCCTTTATTAATGCTTGAAATTTATATAAATGACTTATGTGGTTGTTTTTGTGTGTGTCTGGCTTCATTTCCTTAATGTTATTTGGTTAATCCACATTGACGTGTTCATTTTCACTGAGCCTAGTATTTCACGGCACAGACATACTACAATTTATTCATTCTATTCACGATGGACATTGAGTGGCTTCTAATATTTATTCATAATACCATGGAAAACATTCTTGTATGTGTCTTTTGGTGAACATACATACATTTTGTTCAAGTTCATACTTGATATTGCAGGCATGCAGGTTAAGAGAATGCTCTACTTTAGTAGATACTGACACATGGTAAGGTGATGGTCCTGGGATTCTTGAGGGATGAAAGGTATGTCTCATATTGACTCAAATGCAAGAGCTAAACACAGGTAGAAAGTGAAGATGGCATTTTGCTTCACAGCAGGTTCATAGTGTTGTGCTTTTAACTTGTGTTATGCTGAGTATAGAGTTGTGTCCACCATTGTAGCCTGGAGTTTCTCACACTATTTTAAGAATCTAGTTGCCTTTCTGAAGTCTCCAAGTGTTCAGGTGTACAATGCCTAACTGAAATCTCTACTGCTGTTATTTGTATGTTTTTAACAGTTAAAAGTTAACTTCAACAAATATCAAGGAGTCTCTAACTGGAAAAGCTTATTCGCTTTGGGGGCAGAATAGCAGGATGGGGTGGCCATCAGAAGGCCCCGTCATGTCACATTCTTCCAAAATAATCATGTTATGGTTGTAGGCAAGTCAGCTCCACAGACAACCTCTCCTTTCATGTCTAAAAATTCACTGTGGGTTGATCTTGCAGTGAATTGATCAGAAAAAGAAAAAGGATTTCAATTTACATGAGAAAAATGAAGAGCTAAGGGTAAAATTCTGTCATCAAATGTATAAATATGTGGTGAGGGCTAGGGCTTGATCAGAAAAGGATACAAAGCAAAAGGATTTCTATATACTGGCTCTTTCCAAATGGAGATTAAGTGCTGTGGGAAGACAGTTTTTTCTGATACATCTAAAATTGGTTCAATCTAAAACCTGTCTATTTAGATGCAAATTAAACGGCTAGATTAGGTAAAGTTCCATAATCCCTGGAAGAACGTCAAAACATATCAATGAATGAAATCACATTTTCTGTATGGAAAACAGAGCATATACAGGGTTCCTTTACAAACCTTGTGTCTGTAAGGTATACCCTGCATAATTTACTTTGTACTATTTATGAGCTGTAAAGCTCTGATGCACAACTTCAGGAAATGAATAATTTATCAATCTTTGAAAGATATTCTGGAGAATTTCTGAAGGCAGATGGTAGAATTTGCAGTGTACTAGACATAATTTTTCAACAATAGTAGCATAAAATTAAATGATCATTCAGAAAAATACAGACATGAGACTTTAAATTTTACATTGTGATGGAAAGATTTTCTTCTTTATTTGGGAAAATAGATTTTTATTGGCTATAAATATATCCATTGCTCTTAGAGAGATTTCCTTAGCAGATGGGCATAACAGTTATATTTTTAACTTCTCTTTTAATAATATTGAAAGTAACTGACTTAAAATTATTTGATTTATATTCATACCTAACTCTTCCAGGGGCATATACTGCAACTTGACTTATATTGATTTCTAAATTTATTGCCTTGTTCAAATTGGCTGAAAAAAAGAAAATGATTATTTTTTCATAGAAGAAGATGATACTGAAAGGGGGCAGGTTTATAATTTGATATGGTAGCAGTTATAAATGAATGAATGAATAAATGTTCATATGAATTTGACCAAATGAGAGAAAATGCTTCTTATAAGAGAAAAGTTATGTAATTATTTTTCATCAGAGGCAGAAAAGATTTACACGCAGTGGTAAAACAAGAAACATAAGGAAATGATATCTAGATATATTAAAATATGAACCTATTTAAAATTAGGTGTTTTGCATTTACTGTTAATTGTTAGTAGGTGTTAGCCCAAGTACAGTCCTTGACCACAACACATATGGAATTGTCCTTTGGTAGTTCTGGATATTGGTTCCAGGATCTGCCTCAGATAACAAAGTTCATGGATGCTCAAGTCCCTTATATCACAGTAATTGTATAAAACCTACACATATCCTCTTGTATACTTTATCTCTAAACTGCTAATAATACCTAATACCATGCAAGTACTATGTAAATGGTTGTTATAGAGTATTATTTTTTGTTTGTGTTATTTTTATTCTATCTTTTAGAGAATATTTTTCACCTGGGGTTGAATGGATCTGTAGATACAGAACTCATGGATATGGAAGGCTGACTGTATTTTCTTTAGGTATTAGGTTGGTGCTAAAGTGACTGCGATTTTTGCCCTTACTTTTAATTGCAAAGACTGCCATTACTTTTGCACCAACCTTAATCAATAAGATACCATGTTCATTACAAAAAGGTCAGACTACCTGAAAATTGTCAGTGAATGTTGAACAGGGCAGCCATTCTAGTTAGAGTACTCAGGGAAGTCTTCTTTGAGGAGGTGGTTTTAAGCACAGACCCACGTGAATGGAGGAATTGAGTCCTTTGAAAACCTGGAGAAAGACAATTCCATGCAAACCTGGAAAGTGGCAAGTGACTGGACATTTTCAAACCAATCCCTAGAAGGCTAGGATGGAGAGTGACAAGGGATAGTGTAAGCGGGAAAGACTTGGGCTATGGCTATATCGTTGCGGGGCCATGGGAACCATGGAAAGGAATTTGAAGTTTAGTCCATGTGTGATGGTGATGCATTAGAGAGCTTTGGTTAGACAACTTGGTGTGATCTGATCAGCATTTTAAAAGGTGCTTCTCCAGGGCTCTGTGGAGAAGTAAACGCAGGGCACGAAACAGGGATATCAGGGAGAGGTTCCTCTTGAAGTGTGAGAGAGGGATGGGATGGTTTAGACTAAGGAGGTGAATTATTTTATTTTATTTTTGAGATGGGGTCTTGCTCTGTCACTCAGGCTGGAGTGCAGTGGCGTGATCTCGGCTCACTGCAACCTCCGCCTCCCAGGTTCAAGCCATTCTCCTGCCTCAGCCTCCCAGGTAGCTGGGACTACAGGCATGTGCCACCACGCCCGGCTAATTTTTTTTGTATTTTTAGTAGAGATGGGGTTTCACCATGCTAGCCAGGTTGGTCTTGATCTCCTGATGTCAAGTGATCTGCCTACCTTGGACTCCCAAAGTGCTGGGATTACAGACGTGAACCACCGCACCCGGCCAAGAGGTGAATCTTGAAGAAGAGACATGGAGTGGCTGAAGTCTGGATTTGACCCAGTCATTTTTTTTTTTTTTTTTTGAGACGGAGTTTTGCTTTTGTCACCCAGGCTGGAGTGCAAAGGCACGATTTCAGTTCACCGCAACCTCCACCTCCTGGGTTCAAGAAATTCTCCTGCCTAAGCCTCCCAAGTAGCTGGGATTACAGGTGCGTACCACTACGCCTGGCCAAGTTTTTGTGTTTTTAGTAGAAACAGGGTTTTACTAGGTTAGCCAGGCTGGTCTTGAACTCCCGACCTCAGGTGATCCACCCGCTTTGGCCTTCCAAAGTGCTGTGATTACAGGTGTGAGCTACTGTGCCTGGTCTAGTCAGAGTCTTAACAGTGAACAGATGGTATGCTCAAATCAGGATAATTCAGAAAGAATCTATTCAGAAAGGGTATGGATAGAGGAAAGCTACAATACCCCTTGTGGTTTGACTTCACCTTGCTCACACCTTTGTAAGTCAGTGTGTTAATTAAATTATTCCCAAATTACCCCATTGGAGTTTACCTTTAGTTTCCTGCTAGACCATGATGGATGTTATCGAATCCCCAGCAAAAGCTTGACCCATTACAGGCTATCAGTAACTATTTGATGAATGAATGAATCCATCTGTAAAATGGTTTGTGATCATGAGAAGATATAGGTAATTTCCCAGCAGTATTTGTACTCCAAGGGTTTTATGTGTTTATTGTCAAAATTGCTTCTAGTATTCTCGTTTGTCTACTCACAGAAATTTATTCAGCACACGACACAGGTGAGTCAGGGGAAAAGATAAGAGAAATACATGATCCCTGCCCTCAAGTAGCTTATATTGCTTGAGAACCCTGTTGTGAGCCCTGATCATTGCGTCATTGCTATGATAACATTGTGTGCAGAAGCCTATTGAGTGTAGAGAAAGGTGATTGCATGCAGCCCTGAGGATGGTGGGGTATGATCAGGGAAGAACTCAAAGACGAAGTGGAACTAATTGTAGATCTTGAAAAGTAAGTAGGGGTTATCTTGGCCAAAACAATTCATGGCTGGAACGATATGAAATACGTGGGGAGCCAGAGAGGGAACATTTTGTAAAGAAAATGGCATGTCCTAAAGGAGATGAGACCACAGGAGCTCTTCTGCAGAGTTTAATTTGTGTTCTGGCTGCAGCGTTTGGCTGGAGTTGTCACAGGCATGTGAACCAGAGCAGCTTCATCTTGAGTAGGAGCAGAGTAAAATAAGGCCGAGACCTATTGGTCTGCATTCCCAGATAGTTGAGGCATTCTAAGTCACAGGATTAGATAGGAGGTCGCACAAGATACAAGTCATAAAGACCTTGCTGATAAAACAGGCAAAGAAAGCCAACTAAAACCCACCAAAACCAAGACAGCCTCAAGAGTAGCCTCTGGTGGTCCTCACTGCTACACTCCCACCAGCGCCATGACAGTTTACAAATGCCATGGCAACATCAGGAAGTTACCCTATATGGTCTAAAAACGGGGATGCATTAATAATACACCCCTTCTTTAGCATATCATCAAGAAATAACCAGAGAAATGGGCAACTAGCAGCCCTCCAGGCTGCTCTGTCTGTGGAGTAGCCATTCTTTTATTCCTTTACTTTCCTAATAAAGTTTCTTTCACTTTACTCAATGGACTCGCCCTGACCTCTTCCTTGTGTGAGATCCAAGAACCCTGTCTAGGGGTCTGGATCGAGACCCCTTTCCTGTAACACAGTAACAAAGGATGAGGTGACATACGTAGTCAGGGGCCTGATTATTAAAGGTCTTCTTTAAACATCTGCACGTTATCTGTTTGAATTTGACAGTCCTTAAGTGATGTGAAGCAGATAAACATATGATTGGATTCATATTATAGTAGACACCCAGGACAAAATAGGACTAGAGGAAGTAACAATTCAGATGAGAAATAAAGTCCTAGACTCCAGGCCTTTTATAATGAGAATGAAGCCCCCACACCACCACTAAGAAAAAAAAAAGACAAGGAAGGAAGCAAGGGAGGGAGGAAGGGAGGGAGGGAGAAAGGGAGGGAGGGAGGAAGGAAGAAAGGAAGTAAGGAAGGAAGGAAGGGAGGAAGGAAGGAAGGAAGGAAGGAAGGAAGGAAAAAGGAATTCAAGAAGGTGATCAACAGGATTCTTCATGGAATAGTTAAAGGAAATAGGGATTGTCTCTGAAACCTGGCTAAAATAAAAACACTGAGCACTCGGGGACATAAACATTAGAACAGTAGATGCTGTGAACTACTAGAGTGGGGAAGAAAAGGACAGGGTATGGGTAGAAAAACTATTGAGTATTGTGCTTACTACCTGGATGCACTATAACTACGTAACAAATCTGCATACGAACCCCCTGTATCTAAAATAAAAGTTGAAAAATATATATGTGTATATATTATATATAAATTTGGGGAAGATAACTATAGAAATGGGGAGAAGAAAAAAATAAAACGCCTCTGCATTCAAAATGTAATAATAATTCAATAGTTCCTAGCAAGCCCTGACTGTTTTCCCAGACCTTAACACTTTAAGTAAATACCTCGCCTATGAAATAGACATCATACTCAGTAGTTAACATGATTTACCAATTTGTGAATTATAGGCAAGTGTAGCATGTTAAGAATTTGTCAAGAATGGCTGGTGCTGTCTGATTGCTCTTACATCACACCAAGTACCATCAACTTCTCCAAAGATTAGCCCTAGGGAAGGCCGTGGTTATGTTAAAATACTGAAGGTTAAATTATTACAATTTAATTTAAATTAAAATACATACAAAATAAATTACAATTAAATTTATTTTATTTCTGAGAAAGCCTAGGTTTTATTTTCGCTTGGGAGTTTTAAAAAATAAATTTGCATAGAGCTAGTGAAATGAATGATTTATTTTCCATCATCACTGATGACGGAAACAGCCTTCAGGTGGATGGGATGGGATGTGTAGCACACATTTGACACATAGGTTCTCATAAGGAGAGCTCAGTGGCTATTGATCACTCATTTGTTGGACCGTACATTCCCTCAGGCATTCTTACATGAGAGCTATATTGCTGTATTTCTGTCACCAGTTTATTCTTAGGTTGTGAAGCAGCATCATTGTCTGGGGTGAATATCCAGGGTTCATCCTCTTGCACCAAGCAGATTAAGGAGATGGGCACACACGAGGAGTTTAGGACCAGAGAGTATTTTGTTTTTCTGTTTTAACAAATTTATTTTGCAAAAATACTCTTACAACAATGCACACACACCAGCATTATTTGTAGAAGAGAAAACTGAAATCTGGCCCCCACCCCCTACCGCTGACTATTGCATGTGCCCTGTTCCTAGAGATGAGAGACTGAGCGGGTTCAGCCCGCAACACTGCAGGGCTGGAATGTGAACCTGGGCAGGGGCCTCAGAACCCACCCCTGGGCATGTAAACCCTGGACAGAGATTCAGAAGACTGAGCAAGAGGAGGTAGGGAGCAGAGGTTTAATAGGCAAAAGAAGGAGAAAGGAGAAGAGCTCCCTTCCTAGTGAGGGAGAGGGGCTTCCAAAAGGAAAATCCCGCTTGCAGTGACTGTAGCCCATTTTATAGGCAGGCTTGAGGAGGTGCTGTCTGGTTTACATAGGGCCCACAGATTGGTTTGACCAGGTGTGACATTTATATATCACTTACGGGAAGGCTGGTCACCCTACCCTAATCTTATTATGCAAATAGACTTTCTACTTTGCCAGCACCATGTTGTCTGCTCCTTACTACTGTACACGTGGTTTGGCAAAGAGAAGGGAAGATGGAGCTACCATTTTGATCATCGCTAGTCATAGGTAGCCTTTTTCTGTAGACACAACTGCCAGCATTCACCCATGCAAGCTTCCAGCTTGCTTGTCTATGTCTGCAGCTTGATTTTACAGGCTGCTCTTTGTTAGAAAATTATTTTGGGGCTGCTTTTCATTAAAAAGAAAACCTTACCGAGGACTTCTTTACCTTCACTGTCTGCCTAAACAATTTCTTTTAAACTCCTATATGAGTTGAAGTATGCAAAACATCAGGTTTTTCATTTTCTGGGGTGCTGGTAGGAAATCTTGGCAGCACTTATAGTATTTCCTCTTCATCCCCTCAAAGTTCTAAAGCTGTAAAATACTTTTTCAGTTCACAGAATTCGATTGATCAATTCTGCCATTCTAGGTATGTTTCTCAAATTATTTTCCCAGGTGTCATTCTGCTCCTCCAGAAGTTGAATGACTTTGTTATAACACAGGGACACAGGGGCTTTGCTGTCGTTGGCGTTACTCTTGTGTAGAGATAGACAGCTAGATAATCCTCACCTAGATCAGCATTTTGTGCTTTGGTTACTACACGCATGTGAAGTCGAGATAAAAATATGAGACTTAATTTAAGGATGTTTATGAGTAATAATTACCCACTTCCTTGTGACATTTTTAAAGAATTGCTGCTTTTTCAAGATGTGGGTTGTTTACACTCATTTTGAAATGTCACTGAATGTACTTCGATTGTAAACAAATTATGCATAACTATATACACGTATTTATAACTTGTGAATGTATATTTATATTTTAATCCTTCAGAACTGATTAGATCCAGCAGTTAGCTAGGGTGTCACAGTCCTTTCTGAAGAAAAACACAATTATAACCACTATTCTCTGCCTAATTTTTAGTATTCAGCGTTGAGTCATTGTACCTCTGGCTACCAGTCAGGATGAAGCAGGTATGATTTTTCAGAGTTCTTACTGGACTCTTCCACTTTTCCATTCTGTTCTGCTACCCTCTTACATACACCTCCCTCAAAATTTGACTGAAATTCTTGAATTTTCTAAGAAGAAAGACAACATAAGTATAGATGAGGCGGAAAATGCAAACATTCCTAAAGATTAATGTGCTGAATAAATACATACCAAGTATACACATCCTATCAGAGGTTTGCAAAAGAAGACTTTTGATCATTTTGATTTACACTCAAAGGTGGAATGGAAGGAGAAGAATTTAGAACTGAACACAAAACGGTGGCCTGTTAAGCTGCAGACGAACTTTTTTTTTGTTTCTATATTTTATTTTTAAAGTACGAATTATTTGTGGAAGTCCTGTTCTTTTCCAGTGATATTTCAAAATTCATTTGCATTACTCGCTTCGCCTGTGTAGGTTCTTAGTATATAGTTTTGGAGTTTGTGAGTACTGAGTGCCTAAAACTTCCGCTTTGGGCCATGAGAAGATAAAAGAGCCTGAATTTACCATTAGACATTAAACAACTAGAAAACCAGACAGAATATGTGAAACAGTGGGTTTCAGATATTGGCAAACACAGAGCACAGAACACCAATCCTCAGAAGAAAAATGATTAAGATGAGTCCTGCAAGTGCTTCAGCTCACAGAAGAAAAATACTTTTCAGCATGCAGATCAGGGAAGGGAAACCCAGACAGTTATCTGATGGTCTTGCTGAGTCGAGGAGGCAGAATTCAGAGTTCTGAGGAGAAGTTGCAGGGCTAAGCACCAGAAAGAAGTTTGGTACACAAAGAGAGAGTGAGCTTTAAACTCTTTAAAGAGCTTCCTTGAGACTTTGGCAACACACTCATCTATGTGTGTGTGTAAGGAGACTGAGGGCAGGGAAAAAATGCTGGAGAAATAGATGAGGTGAGACAATCACTGAAGCACACATGGGGCTGTTAATATTTTGTGCTCCTGCCAGACAGAGGGAGAAGATCTCTTAATACATGGGGGATTGTGCAGTGTCCTCAGAAGGCCTTGGTAGTGGTGCCAAATTAGCCCCAAACTATAGGATGTACTGGACCCGTCTTAGAAAAGCTTAAAATTAATTCTGGAAAGAATCAAACTAATTCTAAGTAATGCAACTTAATCACAGCAACAAGCCCCCAAAATAATTTTAAAAATCTAGCATCCAACAATGGAAACTTTATAATGTGTAGTATCCAATTAAAAATTACCAGTCATTCAAAGACACAGGAAAATATAACCATAGCCAAGAGGCAAAAAATTATTCAGTAGAAAATTTTGGAGCCAAAAATAAAAGAGATGACAATTAGTAGGCAAGGATGTTAATGCAATTATAAATGTATTCTTATGTTCAGGAAGATTGAGGAAAGAAAAAATACAAGAAAAAGGGAAGATATGAAAAAGATGCATATTTAACACCTAAAGATTAAAAATAAAATATCTGACATAAAAATAAAACCAGATTGGATTAACAGCAGCATAGAAACTGCAGAAGGAATTAATCAACTTGAAGACATATTAATATGCACTGACCGCAGTGAACTACAGAAAGGAGACTAAAAAAATGAATAGAAGGTCAGTGAGTGTTGAGGGAGCATTAAGCAGTCCAAATACATATGTAATTGGAGTCTGGAAAGGATAGGAAAGAAATAAAGGGATAGAAAAACATCAAGCAGTCCAAACACGTATATAATTGGAGTCTGAAAAGGATAGGAAAGAGATAAAGGGATAGAAAAACATATTTAAAGAAATAATGAAACTTTTCAAGTCTGTTGAAAATTGTACATCCATAGGCACAAGAAGCTCCAACAACAAAAAAAACAATGAAGAAAACTGCTCCAGAACATATGATAATCAAGTTTCTAATAACCAGTGATAAGATAATATTTTATATTGGAAGGAGAAAGAATACTTCGGTGTCACTGTTCTATTGCTATGTAACTAATTACCATTAGCTTAGTAGCTTGAAGCAATTCCCACTTATTAACTCATAGTTCTGTATGTCAGAAGTCCATTTGACTGACATAGGATCCCTGCTATGATCTCACAAGGATAAAATCAAGGTGTTAGCCTGGGCTCTTGACTGGAGGATCTAGGGAACAGTCCTCTTGCAGGCCCCTTCTGGTTGTTGGTAGGTAGGATTCAATTCCTTGTGGTTGCAGAACTGATGTCTTCATTTCCTTGCAGGCTAGTACATGGGGGACTGCGCTCTGTTCCTTATAGCTCTCTGCATTCCTTTTCATACTTAAAATATTTCTGACTTCCTCTTTCATCATCAGCTTGAGAAAACTCTGCTTTTAAAGGGCTCCCATGATCAGACTAGACTCACCCAGATAATTTTTCTTTTGATGAACTCAGTCATCTAGTTAGTAAATTTAAGTACATCTACAAAATCCCTTTTGCCATGTAATGTAACATAATTATGAAAGTGATGTGATATCCCATCATATTCACATTGAAGTGATATGATAATTCATTATATTCATATGCACAGTCCTATTGGCTGGGGCTGGAAAGCTTGGGAAACTATCTTAGAAATAAGCATATTACAACTTCTCAACACATTTTATAAAGCCAGCATTATCTTGGTACTGAAACCAGACAGAGAAGTCAGTAGATCTATGTCTTCATCATATGGATAAATAAAATATCAACATATTATTGGTCAAATACAGCAATCTATAAAAATAATAATAAATCATGGTAAAACAAGTGTTATATCAGAAAATTAAGATTGGTTCAATATTTGAAAATTATATAATATCATTTAATGTATTAAAAACAAAAAAAAAATCATCTGATTATATCCAGAAAAGCATTTGGCAAAATTCAACATCCACTCATCATTAATAAAGCTCAAAACTATCAGTAAACTGAGAATAAAGAAAAACCTTTTTCTGAGGTAATAATGGGTTTGGGAGGAAAAATCAGCAGATAACAAAGTTATTCATGAAAGACTGTATACTTTCCTCTTAAGAACAGAATAAAGCAAAGATGTCTGTGCTTATCAATTCCTTTCAATATTGGACTGGAAGTTCCAGCTTGTGTAATAAAACAAGATAAAGAAACAAAAGTCGTATTCAGTAAAAAGAAAGAAGTTAAACTCTTTATTTGCAGATGCCCTGAACATCCATATAAGTAATGCTAAGGAACTGACAAAATCTGTACTGAAAATAATGATTGAATTTAGCAAGGAAATAGGATATGGAATCAATATTCAACAAAGGAATTGCATTTATATATATTGGCAAAAAGCAATAAGAAATTGAAATATAAAATTCACTATAATAGCTGGTATAAAATTGCAGGAATAAATTGAACGAAGTATAGGAAATCCTGTACATGGACTACTAGGAAACATTGCCAGAAAAATCTGTAAATGAACAGAGAGAAATGCCATGCTCATGGATTGCAACCAGTCATGGATATTGGTTGTTTAGATGTCAGTTCTGCCCAGATTAGTCTATAGATTCAATGCTATCACAATCAGTATCCCAGTAGAATTTTGCTAGAGAAAGAAAGGTATAGAATAAAATTGATACAAAACTGCTTTTCTGTAGAAAAATATTTGTGGAATTACATTATACGGAAATGCACAGAACCAAATAGTCAAAACAGCTTTGACAAAAAAACAAAGTTGAAGATTATTAACTACCTGATTTTGAGAACTTTTAAAGCTGAAGTAGTCAAATAGTGTAGTAATAACATAAGGATAGACAAATAGCCTAATGGAAGGGAATGGAAACTCCAAAAATAGTCAATTGTATATGTCTAATTGACTTTCTTTTAAGCTGGAGAAAGGATTTTTTTAAAATAAATTGTTCTGGAGCAATTAACCATCCACTTACAACTCAATAGGAAGACAAATAACTAATTAAAATGGGCAAAATATTTGAACAGAAATTTAACTGATGAATGTATACAAATGGCAAACAAATACACAAAAAATGCCCAGCCTCACTAGTTATTAAGGAAGTGCCATTTAAAACCACATATGATATCCCACTATACACACACTAGAATGGCTGAAAGTTGAAGGACTGTCAATAGCAAGTGTTTGCAAGGATGTAGAGCCACTAATTGGAACTCTTATACATTGCTAAAAGAATGCAAAGTGATACAGCCACGTTGGAAATGTTTACCAGTTTCCTACACAATTAAACCAGTATCACATGCACAACAATTCCATTTTTGGTATTTTATCCAAAAGAAATGAAAATGTGTTTCTATACAAAGACATGTGCACAACTGCTCGTAACAGCTTTACTCAAAATATCTAACACTGGAAAGCACTGCATGTCTATCATTTAGTGCATAAACACGTTTTGATACGTTTTACATAGTGAAAACTTAGTCAGCAATACAAAGCTATTACTAATACATATAACAATGTAGATGAATTCCCAAAGTGTAGGTTAACTGAAAGAGGCCAGGCACAATATCGCAAATTAGTGTTTGCCAAGGACCAAGGTTTGTGAGAGGGAAATATCAAAAGTGGGTAAGGGATTCTTGCAGGATGATAAACATTTTCTATATCAATGTTGTGTGGAAGTTCATAGTCGTACGTGCTTACTCATTCTCACCAAATTGTAAAATTCTTGAATTTTATAGCAAGTAAAATATACCTTGCTTATGCTAACAAAAAAATAAAGCACAAGTTGAGATGGTTAGGTGACCAAAGATGTGCAGAATGACGGAAGGGTGGAGTCAAAAAAGCACAGTCAAGTGGGACAGAGAGGAAGAGGCCACTGTCTTAAAAGGCACACTGCATAAGCTAAAATAGGCACCAGGGAGTGAAACAGATAGGGTGGCATGAGTGTGGTCTGCCAGATGACATAACTGCAGAGAGTGCCAGAAAATGACAACTGTAGAAATGGTAGCATCGATAGACCAAGTGATAGTTTGTATCAGGGTATCCTGTGCCCCGAGAGGATAAAATCTATGAAGACAATCCCATCCTTTTTCCTATTACAGTGCCTGGTGCATAGAAGGCATATAACGTATTTTTGGGAAGGAACAATGAGTAATGCAGGTAGATTGACAACAAGACGGCAGCACAAATGGAGAATCCATGCCAAAAAATGATTGATAGATCCAGGGAGGCAGGCAGCTCGGTCCCACCTGAAAGTCCACCATCTAGGTCAGGACTGGTGCTTTCTTGGGGGCAATCATAAGGGAAGAGGAAGGAAAGGAGCCAAAGCAATATTTAGTTGGGCATTGTGCTAGGTAATTTTTATCTTCATTTGCTGATTAGATCCTTACATCAACTGTGTGATAGAAACATTCTTTTACCTCCCCATCTTACAGTTGAGGAAACTAAGAGTTTAGTTTTGTTTTTAATGTATTTTCTTTGTTTTAGTTTTTTAATTGACAAATAAAAATTGTGTATATTTATTGTATACAGCATGATATTTTGAAATATTATACAGCGTGGGCCAGGCATGGTGGCTCACATCTGTAATCCCGGCACTTTGGGAGGCCGAGGCGGAAAGATCACCTCAGGTAAGGAGTTCGAGACCAGCTTGGCCAACATGGCGATACCCCGTTTCTACTAAAAAGACAAAAGGTAACTGAGTGTGGTTGTGTACGCCTGTAATCCCAGCTACTTGGGAGGCTGAGGCGGGAGAATTGTGTGAACCCAAGAGGCAGAAGTTGCAGTGAATCTAGATCACACCATAGCACTCCAGCCTGGGTGACAGAGTGACACCCCATCTTAAAAAAAGAAAAAAAAAATTATACACTGTGGAATCGCTCAGTTGAGCTAATTAACCTATGCATTACCTCAAATACTTACCATTTTATGTTCTTAAGAACACTTAAAATCTACTCTTTTAGCAATTTTCAGACATCATCACATTGTTATTAACTGTGTTCATCATTTTGTACAACAGATCTCTTGAAATTATTCCTCCTATCTAAGTAAAGTTTTGTACCCATTGATCAGCATTTCCTCAGTCTTCTTTCCTCCCCTTCCTCACAGACCCTGGTAACCACCATTCTACTCTCTGCTTCTATGTTATCAACTTTTTTAGATTGTACGTACAAGTGAGATTACGCAGTATTTGTCTTTGTGTGCCTGGCTTATTTCACTTAACATAATATTTTCCAAGTTCACTCATGTTGTTGCAAATGACATGATTTCCTTATTTGTATTGCACAGTATGCTATTGTATACATATACTACATTTTAAAACTCATTTATCTGTTGTTGGACACATAGTTTGATTCTGTATCTTGGCTGTTGTGAGTAGTGCTGCAATGAACATGGGGATGAAGATACCTCTTCAACATAGTGATTTCACTTCTTTTGGTTATATACTCAGTAGTTAGTGGGAATGCTGAATCATATAGTAGTCCTATTTTTAAATTTTTGAGGAGCCTCTGTGTTATTTTCTATAGTGGCTGTACTCATTGACATTCCCACCAACAGTGAGCAAGAGTTCCAGGCTCTCTACATCCTCGCTGTCTTTGGTTTTTCTTTTTGTTTTTGATATAAGCCATTTTAAAAGGTGTGAGATGATCTCTTACTATGGCTTTAATTTGCATTTTCTCTGATTACTAGTGATGTGCATTTTCTTATATACATGCTGGCCATTTGTATGTCTTCTTTTGAGAAATGTCTATTTAGGTCCTTTGCCCATTGTTTTATTGGGTTATTTGTTTTCTTGCTATTGAGTTGTTTGAGTTCCTTATATATTTTGGACATTTACCCTTTACTGGATGTATAGTTTGCAAATATTTTCTTCCAATGCATGGATTATGTCCTTACTCTGTTGATTGAGAGAAAACTAAGCTTTGAACAGCCTCAATTAGTAAATTGAGCAAAAGCTCACATCTATCAGTTGAAAAAGCTGGGCTTTATGTTGCCTGAACTCCAAAGTGCACTTTTCCCCATTGTCCCAAACTGACTTTCAGCAGACCAGAGCCCCTGTCCTAGGTAGGCATAAAATCTGAGTCATGAGGTGCTGGTCCACGGATTATCCAGAGGTCAAAACATTCCCAGAATTTTTGTGGTTGAACAGTGACTCCTGCATCAGCTAGTGAGTAGTGTGTACACTAACCACCTACATAATACCAGGCTGTTCATTCAGTTAAAACCATTGTATTGCACATGTGTGTCTGACACTATTCTGGATGCTGTTAGTTTTTTTCTTCCCATCAAGTTCAATCTTTTTTTACCATCAAGTGCAAGTCAAATGGTCCTAAAATAACACCCCGGTTTCCCACTTACTGCATTCAGGCTGCAAAATGCAATTGAGACACTTCTTTCTCCTTCATATTCATTTTAACCTGCTGTCTTTGGAATCACATGGTGCTGGAAAAACTGAATACTACAGTTTGGAAAACCCCTTCTCCTTACAGCAGGCACAATAGCCCATTTGTCCAGTGCTGTGGCTCCCAGAGGCCCTCATGTTGCCTTGTGAATTCACTGAGGGCAGGTGGGACCTCTTTCTCCCAATGGACAGAGAACCAATGTCACCACATCAAGGTGAATACTCATACTGTGTTCCTTTTCTTGGAAACAATTATGATGTGAGGAGAACAGGGATGATTGAGGCTTTAATTGCACCAGGGAATTTGTAGGATGCAAGGGAAAAAGAATAAGTATTGGATCTTTGGGGTTTTATAAAAATTTGTTGATATTGGTAGTTGTAGGAGTTTGAAAACTTTTGTCAAAAGGAGTCTACCATGTTGAAGAGATTTGACATGGAATGGCGGTTCTGCTGGGCATTGTGGGGAGATCCCTAGCGGGGGGCAGTGGGAGATGAGAATGATTCCGTTGTGGCATAAAGGAAATCTTTAGTAGGACATCATGTGAGCTATGAGAAACCCTTCAAAATATAGTTCTTTTGGTATTTTTACATAAAGTGTTCCTTGTGGTTAAGAATGAATAAGAATCCTAATAGATATTGTTACAAATTGAATCATGGTTAAGGCCACGAAGAATTTATGTCCCACTCATAAATGTATGTCCCACATTAATAGAAAAAGATAGAACACACATGCAACAAATAGGAAGGGTTAGGAATAAGTCAGTTCACCTGCTAAGTGTTTATTGAAATTAAACGCTGATGTTATCCTCGGCTTTTGATTAGGCCCCGCTAAATGTTAGAGTCTGATATCTGTGGGGATGTGGGTGTATTTCTTTAAGTTAGACAATCTGTAACACAATGTAGTAGCAAAAGTACATGAGTATCAGAGAATATAAAATAAATAAAACCGATGAGAGAGCATTGTGGTCAGAATTGACTTATGGTCTCTAATATCCCTTGAGCTATTTTTCCTGCTGACTCATATGATGGATGGTAATAGACTGATAGGGTTCTGGACGAGACAAGTAGCTGCCTGTGAACTGCAGCTTGCATCCATCATACACATATTAATTGATTCATTAATATGAGTTATACAGTCCTCTTTTTCCCTACGTGCCGTGTTTAGACTTGTGACTATCAGAAATCAAAATACTCTGTTTTAAAAAAAGTTGAGTAGAAATTGCCTTAAACCCAGGCAGAGTCTGCAAACATTTTAAGCAAATATTTTTCCACTTTTTAATTTTTAAAATAAACTCCAGTATTTCTTTCCTTTTTAAAAAAATATGTAATACAAAGCACAAGATACAAAATCAGGTATGTTTTCATATGGTTTTCTTCCATGTCCTTTCTAAGTGGAACAGGGTATTACACTTATTAGCCTTGAAAACAATTGTTCTTGTGTATTCCTATTGTTCTTGTTCTTGTGTAATCCTCTCCTTAGGCAGTAAATATTCTGTTTATTGGGTGTACATTATATGCTTAGCATGTGTCAGACAGTCTGAGTGACACAGAAGAAGCAAAAGACCAGGTTCTTCCCTTAAATACTCATGTTATAGGTGGAGAGACAAGGAAAGCACATGAAACTGTTACAGACAGTAAAATAATAGAATGATAAATTATGTGGTGTGCTAAGTTGCGGATTAGAGCATTTATTCACCAGGGCCCAGCCCTGATGAATAGGAGAGTGCATCTGCGTTAGAGATTCAACATGAGCAGACACAGAAATGAGTGTCGGCCATTCATGTTGTGGGAACCCCTAACGTGAGCTAAATGTGTGTGTTCCTTTCTACTGGGCTAAGTGAGCAGTGGCAAAGTGCAATACAAGGTGGACACATCTATCGCAATGGTCTCAGTGTTGGTGTCCCTCCAATTCTTATGTTAGAACCTAATACTATGACTGAGAGGTGGAGCCTTTCAGGGAATGATTAAGTCATAAGGGCTACGCCCTCAAAATGGGTTTAAGGCCTTTATAAAAGAGGGTGAAGGAGCTGCCTTGCCCTTCTGCTCTAAGGGCAAGGGGGAAGGGGAGTCACAGCAACAAGGCACCATCTTTGAGGCAGAGCACGAGCCTCACCAGACATTGGATCTGTCATTACTTTGATCTTGAACTTCCCTCCTCTAGAACTCTGAGAAATAGATTTCTGCTGTTTGTAAATGACACAGTCTAAGGTATTTTGTTATAGCAGCCTGGACAGACTAAGACAGCTATACTTTGTGAAAAGCCATTTATCATCTTAAGGATGTGATTGAATAAAAGGGGGACACAGAGTAAATAAACATTCTTTGTGAAAACTAAAATTGCTTCACACAGCAGGGTAGTGTTACCCCAGCGTTACTAATCACATGACATGGAAAACTCTAGATATTTGAAGGAAATTTTCAGTTGTATCTGAATTTTGTACATTTTCTAAATCGGTTTTAAAATTTACTAAAGAAATGTGAAGCTGAAAAATAGCATCTAGACTGTCTATTGTCACTGAAATGTGTAGACATTTTGCTGTGGTTTTTGTGTGAAGCAAAGTGAGATGTGTCTTCTACGTGCCCATTCATGGCTATTCCCTAATGGCCTAAAGTCTTCACCAGTATAAAGCAATAATTATGCACCTTTCTCTATACTGTATCCCTCAGTCCTGATTTATGTACCCATCTTCTCACTCTTTCGACAATTTTTTATGGGTAAATGCTTCAGTTTAAGTTGGAACTAGGATGGTTAAGCATGGCTGAGGTTGGGTTGCTCTTTTCTATCATTTGAAAAGTTTACTATAAAGTAAAGGGGATACTAATTTCAGATGTATTTCTATTAAATAAGCCATACAGTTATTGTAGTTGAACGTAAATGGATTTTTTATATGTTCCATTCCATTAGAATTGGAGGAATAAAGGAAACAGGTTTACTAACATTCATGTTAACGTAGTAACATACATTCCTTTGATCTACAGAAAAGACACCATTAGGAATGGGCTGGAGGGATTATTATTTTTTAAATGAAAATTTAATTAGTATATGAGAAAAAGGAAAATTTATAGCAAAACAAAAACAAGAATCTCAATCTGATCCCTACCCTCCAAAAAGCTAGCAAACAAGAAAAACTCCCTCCCTTCTGAATTAAGTTGAATTTAGGTATATATGTTGAACCTGAGTACATTATAGCTTAAGAAAATTATTTTAAGCTAGAAATGATTATAGGGATATATGCACACACACACATATACATATATGTGTGTATATATATGTCTATATATATACAGGAGGTGGATATATTTGCTGCAATTCAATCAGGAAAAATAAATTGGGGTAATTATGTTCGATACCAAATAGTGTCTGACTTGTTAAAAATACACTAGCTTAAGGTGACTTAAAATTATGCTCATAGTTCAAAATAATGTTATAAAGAGAAAGCTAATTAGCTGTTCTGGTTATTTAAGAGTAACTTGTATTGGGGCAAACACAAAATAAAAAATAATCTTTTGTTAGTCCCAGGGAAGAATTACATGGCTTCTTGAAGTATGAAGTAGCGAGGGTTGAAGAGCAACTCTGAGAAGACATTCTGTAATCGTCCCTAAAGCTGCTTTGAATGATTTACATATGGACCAATTGCCTAATAAACTCTTTTCAACATCTGCTTACACATATATTTTAGAATAAGTCTAGTTATTGAACTATTTTGGAGCCACGAGCTGATACCATTATTGTAATCAAATCTGAAGTATTAAAAATAATTTTATAAGATGTTCAGCCTAAACATCGTGCTTAGGGTTAATTACAGTCTCTGGGATTAAAGAATGTAAGTTATTCCAAGGACATGACAGTAAAAGGTTCATCATGAATGTGTGTTTTTCTTTTCAGGGGCAATCATTCATCCTGTTTGGTGTGAATTATTACGGAAAAGGGCATCAGCACTGGAAGGGGGGTTACCTATTGTAGAGTCAGAATCATTACAATTTATAGAATAAAAATCACTACAATTTTAATTGTATTAGCAATATAGAATTGAAACTTTATTACTTGATTTTACCTACATGGTACTCATAGTAAAATATAAGAGAAGTGTATCTTAAAGATCCAATTCTGAGTCGCCGTTTATGGGTAGTAAATTTCATGTATCCAAAGAAAAGCGTCAAAAATATTGAGCATCTCCATTATAAGGTAAGTGTGGTTCTTTGTCATTGAGGAACTTACTGTGCAGTTAGTTAAAGAGAATCTCTTCAAATGGTCTGTCTATATATCCATTTGCCTATCTATTGATTTGTCTGCTTATTGACTCATCTATTATTTATATGTAAGAAAAAGTCCCAAATAAGATATATAGATAGTATTACAGGAGGCAAAAGAAATGAGAGATTGCTATAAACTAGGAGAGAAACTCTATCATTCTCAAAGGTTTCCAAGCAAAGGTAATACTTAAGCTTGGTTGTAAAAGCTAGAAATGATAATTGAAATAAACACAGAAGGTGAAATTCTTTGACTCAAATTATTGCCTTAGTTCTGCTATTTAGTTGTAAGATTTTATACAGGTTACTTAAATTTTCTAAATTTAACCTTCCTCATCCATAGAATGTGAACAATGACAAATTATATTTCTTGAACACCAATAACCGTAGCAATTCTCCAAGGTTCATATTATTTAGTTACAGTTTAAATATTATGATGTGAAGATTTATGAAGGTTAAGTAATTTCTCCAAATGTGCAAAAATATATGGATTCAAACTCAAGCCTTATCAATTTCAGTTCTACCCTGTTTGGTTTTCCTCTACAACTTGCTTATGTTTCTTCCAAGACTATTCTGAGGAATAAATAAAATAAACTATAAAATGCAACTGAAATGTGAAGTACGTATGTATTGCTATGACCGTGACTGTGATAAGGATTATTTTGTAGCAGGGCAGGGGCAGTCCAGGCAGTGTAAATCAAATCATACAGGCTTCACTCATATGTTCCTTATAATCAGTGTTCTATCAGTGAAGCAATTAAGTCACAAAACTACTTTTAATTTCTGTTTTATTATGGATTTTATCATTTAGCAACTAGATGATTACCAACTTATTACAAATGTGTTGTGTCTCAAGGAATAGCTAGAAATGTTTCTCTAGTTGGGCCTGGCACAGTGGCTCACACCTGTAATCCCAGCACTTTGGGAGGCTGAGGTGGGCAGATCACCTGAGGTTGGGAGTTCGAGACCAGCATGACCAACATGGAGAAACCCCATCTTTACTAAAAATACAAAACTCACCGGGCATGGTGGTGCCTGCCTGTAATCCCAGCTACTGGGGTGGCTGAGGCAGGAGAATCACTTAAACCCGGGAGGCGGAGGTTGCAGTGAGCTGAGATCGCGCCATTGCACTCCAGCCTGGGCAACAAGAGTGAAACTCAATCTCAAAAAAACAAACAAACAAACAAAAAACTTTCTCTTTCATGTTCACACATTTTGGAAGACCCTATTGCATAAGCACTGGCTCTCACCACACAACGTTTTAGAGTTGGTTTTTCTTTTACCTTATGAGAGTCCCTGGTAACTTTAAAGATACCATATCCCTTGAGGTGTGTAGTGGCCAGTGTCTGTCTGAATGTGGAGCAGGTCTGCTAATAGCACAATGTTTACCCACTGCTCAATCTCAAATCAATCACAAGTCCACAAAGAAGGCTAATGATAAACATTTATAAAAGGTACTGGTTGCTGCCGTTTGTTTTGGGTAAAGGCATTTAAAATTTTAATTTACTTTTTGCTAGAATTCAGGAAGCAAAGGCTGATTTATTATTCTGAGATATTCTGTACATTTTTCTCAAATATGAATGTCTTCCTGAGCTGTAAGATTCAGAAGTAGCAGAAATGTCATTCTTATTTTTCAATAACGTTTCCAGGGCTTGTTTGGGTTAATTCTAAGTGGCCCATTGAAAATGAGTGAAATAATTGCTAATTGTAGCCCTTTGGTCAGTGGCCTGAATATACCATGGTCTTTTGTACATGAAGGTTGCATTGCTGGAAAAAAAAAAAGAAAAGAAAAGAAAAGAAAAGGAAAACACCTTCATTTAATGATTTCTGCTTAGGGTAGAAAGGATCTTTTGTCACTTTACAGTGAATTCCATTAATGGTCTAGTCATGGTGAATTGGTAAAAGGCAGGAATGTTGTTTACATGTAAATGCAGCCCTTCTTGATCAATTGTACATACAGAAATGATGAGACAAACCTAGGAACTATCAAATCAGAGACGTGAGTGATAGACTCTCTATTTTTGGATGCCATACCTGGTGCATAGTTGACCTTCACTTGGATAATGACAGAGATATACCACATTCTCGGGAATGAATTTGATGTTTAAAAACAATTACCTGAAGACAATTAAAACATTTCTTTTAAAATTGACTTTTGGGTTAGTTTACCTGATGGTAGAAGCACACAGACCACCTGGGATTATATTTCTGTCATCACCCAATTCAGAAAATCTGTTATTTTCGAATGATGAAATATTGCTATCTTCTTAAAGCTATTTGAAAAAAATTGCACTGAAAGTATTTTTGTTCTTTTCAATCCTTTGGGTTTGGGTAGTATTTACACTAGGAAATTACTCTCTTTAAGAAAGTTCATTAAGATTGTCTTTTCTGAAGACAGAAAAGATTCTCGTGAAAACATGAGAATCTTTTCACATGTTTCTCATAGTTTATGTAAGAAATACATCTCTGAGGAGAGGTAACATCTGAATATCCATAGGTACAGACTTACATGAAATATTATACTTAAATAGGTCCAATGTTCTGAATTATCTCCTCCCTAAAGGATCTCTCTCTCTGTGTGTGTCTCTGTCTTTCATTTTAAAGGCTATAGATTATAAATAAAATTAAGGCCAAACATAAAATAAATCAGATTGTTTGCACATTTTTTTCTGATAGAAAGCATATTTGCAACTAGCTGCATTATTTGTAAGCAAAACATTTAATGAATAACTATTATTTATTTTATTTTGTAATTTTTAAAAGGTAATTTTACCATTCATAGAATTTGGTATTATTAACAGTTATTATCCTACTCTAGCAATATACACAATGATCATCTTAATGATTTAAAGGTGTTAGAGGATATCTAGCCTGGTCCCTTAATTTGTAGAGGCTGGAGATACACTCCATGGGACTTGTTTCCTCAGGCTGACCTAGACACTTTATAACAGAAGAGACATGGGTGCTGACTACGCCCACATTCTGTTTATAATTTCTGGGTGTGTTATTGGTTTGTCTACTTTTGTATTTAAAAAATTCTAAAACTTCGTTATACTGTTAAAAACTAGCATGAGTATACATCGTAGGGGTGCATTCTTTGCCCTTTACTATTCAGTTATTTTCCGAATTAATCATGCTCATCATTTAGCTACTCTGATAGAACTCTTATTCACGAATGCTTGGCTCTGGCTATTTATGGTGTATAATAGCTTACTTCAGAAATGGTAGACTGACCTTTTGCCATATTTTAAATAATCTTTTCTAGCCCTTTAATATTAAGTTTGAATTATTGAGTTTTCAGGGGAAATACATGCGAGTAAAATCTCTGACCTTTGTGTGGATTTCATATACATTTTCTCATTTCCAGTTGCTCTTGAAACACAAAGATATTTTGATTATGTTTCTTAATTTTCAGTCAATAAATTCATCATTGGGTGATTTATAACATTATTGCTTCTTCAGGTGACTGAACTTTAGGACACAGCTGCACCATTGTTCTGGCCAACGTAATTGTTTGTAAAGCTGGGGAAAACATTTGCGGATGAGTACATTTTGGGAAACTTTGTGTGACATGCAAGTATAAATAAGCTTTCTATGCATGACTCACTGCCATATCTTTGTAGACAGACCGAGGAGAGGAAATAAAAACTCTGCATTTTGGTAATTCTTTTCTTGTGGAATAACTTGTTAATACACAGAAAGGCATTTCAAGTTTGGATTTAAATGGGAATGGGTTAATCAAATGAGTATTGGAGTGCCATGTTCAGATATGAACATGTATAGACGGATACTTCACAAAACGCTTTCTAACATTTAAATTGGTGAAGCCAAAGCTACCACTCTGTCAGATGGATAAATACTATTAACTTGAATTGACTACAGCATAAACTGAGATTCAGAAGGTTTAAGACTTGATTGACAGACACATTGATCATGATGCTGATCAAAGATAATGAATCGATCAACTCCATTTGATGAAATCACATCAATGTCTTCGTTATTATATTAGTGAAAGAGTGCTTTATTTGTAGTTATCCTTCCATTCTCACACAGGCATGTTAATTTATGTCATTCACAGATTTAGTCGGAAAACTGTAAAAAGTTTCATTGTTTCTTTCTGCATCCTCATAGCATTTTCAGGATTTTTATAGTATTGGAAGACACAATGAAACATGGCCTATTTCAGTAATTTAATTGGCTAGACAATTCTACAGACTACAAATTACATTTTTAGTGGTTTTAACTTTGTTTTCATTCTTCATAGGTATAAATTCATATATAGTTTAAAAAATTACACCAAGGAGCATAAAAATTTTTCAAGACTCAAGATTCACTTGTTTAAGGCAGAAATTAATTAACACTATTTACCAAATTGCATAAACTCAGCTTCCTGGAGAATAATCTACATAATTAAGTCTGGTTTAATTTAAAAAAGAAAAGCAAACATAAGAAAGTATAAATTTTCCACCATCATATCTCTTCAGCAATATACATTTTCTACCAGCACATCTCTTCAACAATGTGTTGAAGCTCATATGCTGAAAAAGGCAATTCTTATGCGTCTATTGAACATTATTGTGGGAAAATGTCTCTGGAAGACACAATTTAAAGAGATGCCAATCCAGATCACATTCCGTGTTTTCTTTGAAAAAGCAAACAAACAAACAAAACGGTAGGTGAAGCTCTTGCTCACTTCCACAATGCAAATAATTGAATGTGTAGAAAAAGATTGAGAAGGGGGTTGCCTATCTAGGAAGACAGTAACTGCAATTCTAAGTAAACTGATAGACTTAAGTCGTGTAATATCTACATAGTTTACAAATAATTTCTTCACAGAACTCCTTCACTCAGCCATTGCAAAAGGTTTTGAAATTATTTCTATGGGATTCTGTTCCCTGGTTGACTAAGTTGAAACGTGCAGGTGTATGGCTCGGCGAAGATCATACTCACTCCCTGTTTTTCCTCTGTTCTTGTTATTTGAGTCACCAATTTGAAATGCACCATTACCACCAAATAACTATTTAGCAGTACACAATCACACAATTGTGTGAAGAAACAAACATAATGAGGGACGCTGGGGAAATAGGATCCTTTATTCAGGGTACCTATCCTGCACTGAAATGACCCAGGCTTCTGTAGCTTTTGTAACAGAGTATCTTCTCAACAATTACCTTCAGCTAATGGCATGCTAAACGGGACAGGAAATCACGTCTTGGAATGAATGGATCCATTGGTCCAAGTGACAGAGGGTCTAGCACAGTTTTTACATGGCCTCAAAGGAGCCAATGTTCTCATTATACAATTATAGCTCCACTAAATTAAAGAATATTGATGTCTTCTCTGATTTTATATTATTACTTTTTCAATTCAGTATTAGTAAATGACATACCTTATTACTTGGATATGTAAATGTTGGGTATTTCTTTTTATCACTCTGACATCTCTTCTTTATTTCCCGGATCACATGGTGTTTGTGAGCTAACATTAGACTTAAGGTGATCACTCACGAAATACTGTCATTGTTATATAAAAATTACTGTAAAAATCTGAAATTGTTTTCTGAACATAGATCTAGAAACATCAATTTAGGTGAATCTTACAAGGGGACTCAAGAAAAATATTATTAATTAATGAAGGTCAAGAAGCCAAATAATTTATACCTAAGATGTTTTATTTTTCAATGAATCAAAGTTTAATCACATTTAGCCCTCAAAAGGATATATATATGTGTATATATATAATGTACATAAATATATGTACAATTTTTTTACTACATGCTCAAATGAGATGATTTCTACTTTCTTCTAGGACAGTAGCTGGAATCTTCTGCCATACCTGCCTCCAGAGCATGTACTGCTATGCTTCATAAAATGCAATGAGAAAGTTGAAACGCATTACCTTGAGAAGCCTCATAGCATTTTCCCCATAAATTCGGGGTGGTCAAATATGACAGGCCAAGAAACATCACCATTCCTGGAAAACTCCCCCAACTGGAAACACACAATTCATAATACAACTGAAACACAATTCCTTCAGACGTTAGAATGCAGATAGCTTCTTCACTTTTGGTAGAAAGGTTTTGAGGAAAACTCATGAAGTGTTTTGAGGTGTACAGCCTTTTGTTGTTTCACCCAGTCACTTGTTCCCTCATTTAGGAAAGAGACTAACTCAAGGGCATGCGTGTGAGTTGTAGTGTGCACCAATGACACTTGGAGAGTCCAGATGGTATGACGTCTGAAAGAGTGCAAGGAGCGATCAAGGTAATAGGCAATGAGTTGGCTGCACAGATTTTAACAGGAAGAATTTAATAATACTAAACATAATTTCCCCAAGCCTTACACAATGCCCCAAAATCCATCAATAAGACAGATGATAAAATGTTATGTTTTTATTTATGGAATATCAGGCAACTGTTAAAAAAGACGTGTTTCAGATCCATGTGCATGAAGATTATTCATAATGAATGTATTAAGAAAAAATGGTGGTGATGTACTACAAAGATCATGATCATTTATAAATGAAAACACTAAGTGTGTATGTTTGTATATGTTTACACAAGCCTGAGAAAAGGTGTGGAAGAGTGATACAGGTGTATTTTTGCTGTGCCAATTCAGAATTTCAGCATTTTAAAAAGTTTTTTAAAATAATATTTTAAAACTCTCAAAATTTAAAAACTTCTTTCAAACATGTATGTGAAAAGGTTTTCTTGAGTGACTGTGTTCCTTTCTTCCAGGGCTTCATTAAGTCTGACTGGCAGGTTTCTTAACTTCTGTAGGGCTATTTCTTTATCCCATGGAATAATAATATCTCATTCTCATGGTGGTTGATATAGCAATTATTAATATAATCTAGGGTTTCCAGTCAATATGCTAGAGTCAATTCATGATTTGATGTGCCTGTTTATACTCTAAACACCTAATGATTATACTGAAAGCATTTTTTAAAAGAAACAATAATATCATACCCAGATGCCTGAAGAGGTAAATCTTTCCCTGATATACAAAATGATGCATGTAGCTGAAGTCAAGGGTTTACCAAGTGGATTTTTATTATTCTGGTGTACTCTGCTACTTCCAAGTACCCCTCCCATGGGATGATGAGAACTAAGAGATCCTCTATTGGATTCACAGAAGTTAGGTTTTGGCTTACAGGTAGATGTTGAGGTAGAGCTCCTTGCCTCAAGGAAGCTGAAAAATACTGCTTCCAAAATATGAAGTTTATGTGAAGTTGTGGGCGTAAGGAGCCAGAACACAAATATATTCCTATAGCAGGAAACTGAATCTCATTATTTGATTGTAATTAAAATAAATTTAAAATTAACAATTTAAAAAGAAGAAAAACCCTCTATATTTGGGATCTACAAAATGCATTACTATGTAAATTATAAGTTAAAAACAAATATCAGTGGAATTTATGAAATATTTTTAACTAAATAACAAAGTACATAGAACAATACTTATTGGATGAAGTGAAAGTCATGCTTAGAAATAGCCTTCAATAGATTAAATATATTGAAAATAAATAATATGTCCAACTAGAAAAAGTCAACAGATTAAATATAAAGAATATTATAGAAAATAAAAACATAAGAAATGAATGAAGTAGAAAACAAATAAATATTAATGAAATAAAAACTTTTTGATTTAAATAGTATATTAGAAATAAATATAAAATATATACCGTGATCATTAATGAGAAAACTCAGAACCCTAAGCTGGACATTTCTATTGAAAAAACCTGCAATTCTACTAAAAATAATAACAGTGCATGTCATGACAAAAAATTAAGTAAAATTCATATGGTAAATTGTAGGGCAACCCCAAAGTTGGAGAAGGTTAATACAGATTAAGGATGATTTCCCCTCCTGAATATCAAGACTTGCTATGTTATTATAATAAATAAAGTGAGATGGTGTTGAACTAGAGATAAGCACAAAAACATAAACAGCTAGAAATAAACATATACATGTATGAAATCCACATACAGCAGAGGCGGAATTATGAGTAGATTACTGATTTCTACTTACGCCCTTATTTGCATCAAGGGCCCTGTGATGAAGTAGGAAAACTTGTTCTACTTTCCCATATGTTGAAAAGATCCAATTACTTGAAGGTTCTTTGGATAAAGAAGAAACTTTCTAGGTTGGGAACTTGAGTTCTTGTCTCTGGTCAGCCTAGTTCTTATTTGTAAACAGCACTGTGTAAAAGCAAGACAAGACAGCCAACCCGCATTCCCTGCTTTCCCCTTACCCTCTCCATTGGCATGCGTGGTCCCACGTCTTTCTTGGGAAGGACTGACTGTGAGGTTAGAAAAAATGGGTAGGAAGACTAGGAGTGACTTTCTCCATACATATGTTCTTTTTCTTAAAAAATAAAAAAATTAGAGGTTCTGGGGTGTGTGAGCAGTGATGAGATGGAGAAAAAACTCACATAGCTCGTATTTCTAACCTCTTCTTGACTCTCACACATGAGCTCACATGATTGACACACTGACTGCAAGTTTAGCATGGTTGGAAATGAGTCTAGACATCGAAGTAGAAGAACCATTTTGTCTGAAACTAAGTCATGTTTACTTAATGATCAGTTAAGGTATTGCTCAGTCTATGTGACTAACCTTCAGCAAATTTCATATATTCATGCCCTCACAGGCTTCCCTTGCTTAAACTAGACTTTACAGTGCTAGTTTTCAGAGCACTTTAAAAAAACCTCCTAAAACCGTAGCTCATTGACTAAACTATTTCCTAGTGCTTCTGTGGAAAGAGGGGAGATCCTTCAGTCCTAAGTGAGTCTCATGGCTGTTAAGCCTAGGAACTGATGGATTAGATCATTAGGTAAAATGCCTCTCTAAGTAAGATTTGCCAAGTTTCTAATGTTACTAATCTTTAGCGTACTGTAAAAATTGCTGTGGATTTACATGGAACAATTACTTTGAGTACAAGGAAGAAAACCTCATTACCCAGAGTTATTACTAATAATCGCCATCATTAACATTACTGGCAAGAGGGCAGTTATATGGCAAGTTATACTAGGTTAGTACCAGAGACAGAAAACAAAAAACCCTTCCCCGAGGGCTGAGTCAGTGTACAATTTGCATAGACAATCTGCAATAATGAGCTGTCTGTTAAGAAGATCTGGAGCTGTGTTACCAGTCTCTTCAAAGAGGTGAATTTCCCATGAATTTAATAGTTGTCTTGAAGACCTCTGAAGTTTTAGTTACCTGTAAATTCAATTGTTGTCTTTATTATTGGGGGTTTTGTGTTAAGTGAAATTTCATTCTCCAATTGATAGTGGGAAAACTTTGAAGCTACTTAAGGGAAATGAATTGTGAGGAGAGAAAAATGTAATACAAGAGTGAGCCTTGCTCACAAACCGATGAACCAGCTCAGTTTCCAGAAAACTGCATTTTAGGTAGATTTTATTGTTTGTAGGCATGTTAGTCTGAAATCCTTTATGAGAAAGCCCAGTAACCAAGAAAGGTTGTATTTGAATTCGATGACAATCTGTAATAAAACTCGTTTTTTTCCCGTCCTGCCTCTCGGTAGATAAGACATTGAACTCAAACTATAATAAAGTGTATTTGGCTGTGCACCAACTATAAATGTCATTCATTAAGATTTGATAATATAGTTTATCATTGTGACGAACTTTGTAGTTTTCTTGCTTAAACTGAATTTGAAACTTTGCAGGGTTTTCCACATTTTCCAGGACCTATGACTGATATGGCAGAAGACTTCAGTTTTGACATCCTAGCATGTACATGATCAGATGAAAGAAAAGAATTGTACTAAACACACAGATGTTAAGCTGAGATTAAAACCACCAAAGGCTAGTGTGTGCTCTGTGCATGATAACCATCTTGGTAAGAATCTCAAGAAAAGAATTGCCTACGTCAGAAAGATGGGTTTGATAAAATATAAATATAAGGTAAAACCAATTTGTGGGTTAATTTCAAAGAATTGTACTGTGAACTGAAAATTATCTAAAATCTTACTTATTTGGTAATACATTGAGAAATACTGATGACATCGAGTTTTTAAGTGAAATCATATGCAAGCAAGGCTTTTAGGAATGTGTACATATAAATAGATATATTTTATTTTGCTGAGGGAATGGAATGTTTATGTTCTTTTCTATTTAAATTGCCATACCTAGATATTTAGTTAGATAACTATGCCAATAAAACATGCCTGCTACGCAAGAGCCTTTTTTCTAGAGAGACTTTTAAGTAATGATTCTAGCATCAGAAAATTTGAAATGAGAATAGGCACTACATTTTCTTTCTCTGATAAGATATTCATAGATTTTCATTGGCTTTTTTTGTGCCTATGGATTTTCACTGGTGTAATATATTTCCCAGGGTTTAGAATATTAGTTTTACCATAGATTGCTTGCTGGCCTTAAATGCTTTATATTATTTTGAAATACTATTTTACATTTCTGCCTCAAAAGAGACATGGAAGCATATCGTGTTTTGGAAATTACATTGTTAGAGACCTAATGGTTGAATTCCAGATTCGTCATTTTGCCAGCCAAAAAACTGGTTTAATAATAGATCCTATCTCAGACATTTGGTGAAAGGGTGAGTTGAGATCATGCATGTAAGATACATGAGAGGTAAATACAGTTATTTCCAGCAATCATTAGTCTCAATAAGAAAATGATTCTCTTTTCTGAGATAGTCTAAGAAGTGGGAGGCTTCCCAACTGAGTATCGGGACTTACCAGGTGGGAGGTGTGCCATGATATTACTAGTCCCCTCAGCCCCTCTGCACATAGACGGAGGCATCTGGAGTCCCTGGATGACTCTTGTCCATGCTACCTTCTAATATATTCCAAATACTATCATTTTTAAAACGATTTTTCCGAAGACGGGGGTCTCTCGATGTTACCCAAGCAGGCCTCGAACTCCTAGGCTCAGATGATTCTTTCATCTCAGCCTCCTGAGTAGCTGGGATTGAAGGTTCTCTCTAGCACACTTGGCCACTTTTGTGTCTTCACATGAAAGCTATTGGAAATTGTTGACTAAGGAACCTCATATGACAAAATTCTACGTTGAAAAGTTGAGGAAGAAAATGGGCAGGGAAATTTCCCTACTTGAGAATTATAAATCTATGGAGATAAAAGTTTATTATGAATGCTTAGGTGTCTGAATTTCCTTGGCTGTATTGTTCATCTTCTAGTTTCCTGTCTTAATATTTACCTTTTAGTGAACCTGTTCAAATAAGGGCTTCAATGAATACCCTTATTGGGGTAAATCTCTATTCTCTGTTTCACTCCTTTTATACTTAATTTTGTGTGATCATTGCAAAATTTTAAAAAGGAATAGCACCCGGAGACTTTCAATGTTTTGGATTGTAAAATAAAAGCATTATTCAATCAAATGTCTGATTAGGTCTATGTAGTTTTTTCATCAAGAATCTTAGAAATATTGTGAAATGTTTTCCTTTTGGTATTTCAAAAATTTTACTAAAGCATTTTGATCTGGAAGGCAAGATGCTAGGGAAAGAGCCAACTGCCTGGATTCTAAGCCCTGCTCTGCAGTTCATGTCACCTAGACCTGGAGGCTCTGGGGAGAGGAGAATGAAATATTGACACAATTAATTCAAAATAACTGAATGTATAACTTCCAAATTATACTAAATTAACAAAATGTATAATCATTTATACCAGAGTCTTTTGTACACACGTTATCAAAGGTTGAGGAAATTTTATGAGAAAAAACCTGAAAGTTGTATTTTTTTTTTTTTTTTTTTACTACTAGTTGAGAGGTGTTGTCAAGTTTTTGGCAGATTGTCTCAGTTCAATGGGTAGAACGCAGATGTTCCTTTGAAGAAGAGTTAGAGAACACCGGAAATAGAAAATATATTAGATGATATGGATCATAAAACCAATTTGCCACTATTATCATTTTTTTAATGAAAACGATGGTAGAGAATTTGAAAAACGAATCATTTACATAATTTCTTCAATTAACATTGTTTCAGTTGGTAAGTTTCTCTGTAGTCTCCATATAATTTCTTTCTTTAACCCCCATGTACTGTTGTGGGTTGATTTTTGAGTGTTTCTTTTTTAGTCAAAGAAATATAGAAAAATAGGTAATTGAATTTTTCTATGGGGGTGTCATCCAGGGCATAGCTCTTAGTCCTCTGGAGGCTCTAGAACAATACGTTTCTGAAAGACAGATGAAATTGTATTTTCTTGAGGGTATTATACTCATGTTAGGTCTCTATCAGTTGTGAAATGTATTGTTGCTAAAAACACAAACTACATAAAAAATGTAAAATTATACTTTGTCATCACAATAGTGTGGCAAATTTCAATTAGCCAGGAAAATAATTCTAGAAAGCTGAAATGCTAGAAATTAAAGAGATATGCATGGTTTGTTTCTTGTCATGAGAATGAAACCTCATATATACACACTACAGAATAGAAATCACCTATTTCCCTTCAGCTCATCTTGCATTTATAGTCTAATTGAGAATTTTAGGAATAATCATTTCCCTTCGAGGTAGCCTGTGCTAATACTTAAATGACTGCCTCACTTTAACTTTATTTATATATGTGTCATATAAATGATTTTAAGGCAATTAAAGCATTTTTAAAAGTGGGAATGTAGCCATGTTGGGCTTTCTTACAATACACGTAAATTGATTTGAAGGCTTCCTCAGTCACCATCTGCTGTCTTTTCATTTGCCTAAATGGCTGTAACTATTACCCTTTCCTCATGGTTCTTGTGTTCCAGCCCTTCATTTTTCACTCCAGTGACTCTTCAGATCTTCTCAGATATCCCTACCTCTAGAAACTCTTTCCCTGTGAAAAATGGTTGAATGCATTATCTTGGAATAATTACCCCCTAATTATTGTTTACTTTTATATGTTATTATTTGACTAATTTAAAAATATATTATCTCATTTACAGACTCAAAAAGTATAGCTCTCTGTCTTCTTGGCTTCATATTCCCTTGTGTCTTAATATTTCTCAAAACACCTTGGATCCATTTCTATTTCTTAATGTTTCTCCTGCCCATGTTTCTAAAGGTTCAAATATTTATTCGAATTTCTAAAAGCTTTCAGAAAAAACAAGGGACAGGAGGAAAACCCGGTATTTTTTCCCTCATCAATTCCCCTGATTAAGACTGAGTTTAAGATGATCACTGCTCCACTCAGAGTAAATGGTAGTTATTCCAGATTCTTGTACTATAGTTGAAAATGATCCATGCTTTATTTTCTCATTAAAAGATTACTTAAGATTGTATATCTTGTAGCCAGGGTTGTTAAAATAATGTCACTCAGTGATTAAATTGTGCAATAGCACAAGGATTAAGGGTCTAACAGCTTTTTAAAGTAATGATGGATGCTTCATTAGTTTTTACTTACTTAATACATGCTAGTTCATAATGTTGTATCTAAACTGTTCATGTTCTTAAACTATGCATTACGTAATGCACTTCCAAACAATTCTTATTTGTCCAATTAATATACTAAGCTCACAATGTCCATCCCCTCCTACCTATTTTGTCTTGGGAAAGCTATTTCACCTCCTGGAAGCTAAGTTTTCACATCTACAGAAGAGAAGAGAATAATTCAGACCTTATAGTTATTGTGCGACTTTAAAGAAAGTGTTACTTGCAAACTTTGATGTGGATGAAAGGTGGTCATGAGCAACAGAGTGGTTTACATTTGCCCTTGAGTTGCTAAAAATGAAAGAAAAGTACGTGGGGTGAAAACCAGGAAAATGATATGAATGGTTACCCGTGTTTGGTGTCTTTGGTCTTTCTTTGGCAGATCCTTTTTGGAAAGAATACTCTCAATTCAGATTTCAATTATTTCCCCCACCCTATGATCTCTCCAGCTTTATCATATTTGGGTGAAGGGACATGGTCTTGGGTTAGTGGAGGATGTATATTAGAAAACAAATCAAATTGACCACGGTTCCTTTAGGAATTTACCTGATGTCATTTTGAAAATGCAGTAAAGAGACAGGACTGAACACACGTTCAGGGCAAGAGGACAAAGACAGGTATGGTGAATGAGACATGGGACAAAGAGGTATATCCAGTGAGTACGGTCATAAATAGCCCTTTTCAGGCTGAGTGTGGTGGCTCACGACTGTAATCCCAGCACTTCGGGAGGCCGAGGAGTAAGGATGGCTTGAGCCCTGGAGTTCAGGACCAGGCTGGGCAACATAGTGAGAACTCATTCCTGTGAAAAAAAAAAAAATCAAATAAGTAGCTGGGCATGGTGGCACATGCCTTTAGTCTTAGCTACTTGGGAAGCTGAGGTGGGAAGATCACTTGAGCCCAGGAGGTTGAGGCTGCGGTTAGCTGTGATCATGCCACTGTTCTCCAGCCTGCATGACAGCGCGAGACCTTGTCTCAAAAATAAATAGATAAATAAATAATAAATAGTCCTTTTCAGTTTTCTTTTCTACACTGTGAATCAGGACTCAATCGTGAGTCATGAAACCAATTTAATGGGTTATAAACAGAATCTGTTCTTTACAGTAAACAAAAATAAAATAGAAAATATCATAGGGGTTTTTTTTTCGGTTATGTGTGCATGTGTGTTACTTACATAAATTGTGATTAAACAAAAAAGAAAATCACAGTCATTTTCATCAATGTGACCAATAGGACCAGGAAAGTTGTTAGGTGGGCTTGATAAGCTGAAAGCTATAGTTCGAGATGAGCACCTTGGATAGCTCCAAAATAAACAAAATAGTGGTTTTGGCCAACTGAAATTAAGGCTGTTTGATCTGAAGTTAGCTGATGTCCACAAGAATAGTACACTCTCAGGGTAGACCCATGTTAATCATAAAGTGATAGAACTAACTTTGTTTAGAGCTTTGCCTTCATCTTGGAAGTCTCCTTAGATTTATTTTCTGTGGGTAGTAATCCAAGTATATCCAAGAAAATATTTAGATCCCTAGTTAAATAAATAGATATGTTGGTGTTATTCCTTGAGTTTCTTGAGTTTATCTTCAAATGGTATTGCTCTGTTCTGAAATACTCTTAGAAATCAAATTCTCTGCCTAGATAACCCCCTGTCCCTAGCATAGTCCTGGTCCACTTCTAGCCGTGCACATCTTAGTAAGTCAGTGAGATATTGTGTTAAAATCACTCAACTTAAAGCATATTGAAAAGGTGTTTGTCTCAGCTCTGTTATTAGTTTTGAAACCTTGGGATAACTACTTAAATGCCTGAAATCACAACTTTCTTATCCATAAAATGGATTATGGATTGATAAATCCATATGTGTCTTATTTAATTTTTAGATCATTGGTGAAAGTGAGATGATGCACATAAAAAGCATTTAGTAAAAGCTAACGATACTCAGAAACATAAAATATTATCATCTAGTTCACATATATCTTAAAATTTTATATTTTCTGTTTAATTATGAAATTATTTTCCACAAGATAAATTAGGTTTAGGATTATTATGTAAGACAGGAAAATATTTTGAAACTGGACTTTCTGGTAATTTCTTTCTATTTTCCGTGTCATCTCCTTCCTAGGAAAGCCAAACTATTTCCCAAAAGAAAACAAGCTGTGGGGGGATTTCCTGCTTATCTTTAGAAAATTATTTCTACAAGACTCTAGGATATATGATAAATAAAAACTGTGTCCAGATATTGTTAGCTCTTTCTAGTCATAACTGTTTCTAAAATTCTATACTCTCCACTCTTAAGTTCATCTTTTGGAGTGTTGACTTGGATTTTTCATTCTTCTTTGCTCACATGTGGCCTTAGCTCTCCCTTCCACTTTCCAAAGAATGTTATGCCTGGGATCTGATTTGATTCCCTTTATGCCAGCCCCACTACCCTCTATTGCCTTTGGAAAGTCTTCCAAACTACTCTACTGTTTGCTGATGGTGTCTATCATCTACCGTCATGGTTTCAGTGCGTGTTAGTCAGGATTCTCCAGAGAAACAGAACCAACAGGAGATATCTCTATCTCCATCTCTGTCTCTATCACTATCATTTCTATCTCTATCTTAAATGAAGTTTTCATAGGGGATTGGCTTATGTGATTATGGAGGCCGAGATGTCCCAGGATCTTCTGTCTGCAAGCTGGAGACCCAGGAAAGCTGGTATAATTCCAGTCTCAGTCTAAAGGCCCAAGAACTCAGAAGCACTGATGGCATAAGTCCCAGTTCAAGTCCAAAGGCAGAAGAACACTGATGTTTCAGCTCAAGTAGTCAGGCAGAGTTAATTTAACCATCCTTAGCCCTTTTGTTCTATTTGGGTCCTCAACAGGTTGGATAATGCCCACCCACATTGGGGAGGGCCATCTACTTTATTCAGCCCACCAATTTAAATGCTAATTTCTTCCAGAAACACCCTCAGAGACATGCCCAGAAATAATGTTTATCCAGATATCTGGGCATCTCATGGCCCAGTCAAGTTGACACATAAAATTAACCAACCTACCTGTTATTCTGTTTCTCACATTCTTTCTCTTACCCACCATAAACTAGCGTTTATAAGCATAGGAGAATATCTATTTGCTAATCCCTCCAGTTTACTGTTGTGGACAATCTGAACACAGGCCCCCACGTTTCCATTTTAAAATGGGAGACTTTTAAAGTACTAGCATAATTTTTAGGGATACATAGTAGGTGTATATATTTATGGAGTACATGAGATATTTTGATAAGTCCTATGTGACCTACAGGATAAAAACACAGGTTTACTTCTTTTAACATCCACAGTCTCTGCATTAATTACTAAAGCTGAGGCCCTGGGCCAGGTATGATTGCCATGTTCCTTCCCATATATTTCTTCTTTTGATTAGTAGGCGATGTTCATGGCTTATTTGTTCTTCATTGTGACACACCTGTTTTCCTGTATAGTATCAGGCTTCCTCTTTTGCTGTTTTTTTTTGTTGTTGTTGTTGTTGTTTTGTTTTGTTTTTAGTCTTTCCACTTTAAATCCTTCTTAATCAAATCAGGCAGTGTTTGTGTGATTTAATTTTGCACAAGCCCACATCCTCCTGGAGATAATCAACTGTGGTTTGTTCTTGTACAGAGATGCTAAGATGAGTCCTGTGCATTCCTATCTTGGCAAAAGTTTCTTTATCAAGTCTGTTTCAGCACTGGACCCTATACCCAAACTTGAGAAACAGGTTTTATTGGAACGTTTTTACGCTATTGGTAGGAGTGTGAATTAGTTCAACCATTGTAAAAGACAGTATGATGATTCCTCAAAGATCTAGAACCAAAAATACCATTTGATCCAACAACCACATTACTGGGTGTATACCCAAAGGATTATAAATCATTCTACTATAAAGACACATGCACACATATGTTTATTGCAGCATTGTTTACAATAGCAAAGACTTGGAACCAACCCAAATGTCCATCAATGATAACTGGATAAAGAAAATATGGCACATATACACAATGAAATACTACGCAGCCATGAAAAAGAATGAGTTCATGTCCTTTGCAAGGACATTTATCAAGCTGGAAGCCATCATTCTCAGCAAACTAACACAGGAAGAGAAAAGCAAACACTGTATATTCTCACTCACAAGTGGGAGTTAAGCAACGAGAACACATAGACACAGGGAGGGGGACATCATACACCGGGGCCTGTCGGGGGATGGGGGCCAAGGTGAGGGGAGAGCATTAGGACAAACACCTAATGAATGTAGACTTAAAACCCAGATGGCAGGTTGATGGGTGCAGCAAACCACCATGGCACATATGTATACCTATGTAACAAACCTGCACGTTCTGCACATGTATCCCAGAACTTAAAGTAAAATTTAAAACAAAAAAAAATCACCAATCTCAGACAGTGTGCTGGGAGATTAATGAAACACATTCTGGAACAGAGGGAGGATTGAAAAAAAAAAAAAGATGTTTACAGATCCATATCTACTCCATAAATAGTTTCTGATTCTCTTTTTGCAGAAACTCTTTTGGGGGGTTATTCTTTTATACTTTTTTAAAACTATAAGAAAAAAGATGCCACACAATGTTTCAAAAACTTCAGGTCTCCTCTTTTAAAAGGGGAATGTGCCCAGATGGTTTACAAGAGTAACCTGGAGAGAGTAGCAAATAGGTATTCTTCTATAATTGTAAATGCTAAGCTGTGGTTGAGTGAGAGAGAGAATGTGGGAAATAGAATAACAGCGAGAGTTAGGAGATCTATTGTGGAAATATGACCATGAAATTGGGAAAATATAAAGCAATAGTAAGAATATTGATATAAAGGTGAGAGGCAAACCTAGAGGGAGCATTTTTTAAATGAGTAAACATTGTTTCAGGCCACAGAAGTTTCTTTTTTTTTTTTTTTTT
>NW_012116500.1:1398074-1400894 GCF_000951035.1 Colobus angolensis palliatus
TGCATTGGGAGTTATACCTGATATAAATGACGAATTGATGGGTGCTGACGAGTTGATGGGTGCAGCACACCAACATGGCACAGGTATACATATGTAACAAACCTGCACGTTATGCACATGTACCCTAGAACTTAAAGTATAATAATAATAAAAAAAAGAATTAGAATGTTACAAGTACTTTAGAAATCTCTGTGCTTTTCCATAATCATGTGCTTCTTCCAATCTCAAGAAAACCATTTCCTTGCGTGGTATGCTGCCCTTCCCTCCTTTATCTTTAAAAATTTATCATCTGTGTATATAGGCCTGAATGATATCTGTTTCACTTCAAAAAAAATGAGCAGCCAGCACACCCTAGCTATACAAAGGAAAGACAAAACAACATTGTAAATGTATAAAATGCCACTGAATTTTTATTTATTTTATAATTTTTAAATTTATTTTATACAATGCCACTGAATTTTTTATTTAAGATGGTTAATTTTGTGCTTTGTAAATTTTGCCTCAAGAAGTTATTAAAAATAACGCATTATATTTTTGATAGTTAGAGATGGGAACTATCCCTCCCCTGAACCTATTACTTTTCTGATTACAGTTCACACATACTGTGTCCTTTCCTTGATATCCTTTTGAACGTACAGTCCGTGTAGTTCCTGAGACAATTCTAATGGAAATACATGCGCTTTCGACAACCTTGAGACTTCAGATGATTTTTACAAAACAATTGAAGCCCATAGTTGAGTTTCTTGGATATTTAGGTTGAGTCCTTGGCAGAAAAGTGCTTCTAGGTTGAATATCTTTTATTCTGTTGGTTTGGTCCAGTTTCTGAAACACTGTCTTGGTTTTCGCTTTAGTACTTCAATTAGTATCAAAACCAGAACCTGCATGATATGCAAATCAATTAAGTGGGAACTGAATACCCTTGCTAACTCTTTGGTGCCTAACTTATGTGATGATGGGGGAGCTTGATCTGTTGTCCATGTGCCCAGGACTGGTGGGATGCAGCTGTGAAGGTACTGAGGACCTGGACGGAGAATCCCATTGCCAAATAACGATATTGCCTCTGGACGAGACATTGCTGTGCTTGGATTGTGCCCTATGCCTCTAGAACGTTCAGTTTGACAGTTTTTCTCTTCAAGACATGCATGTGCTAGTCCAAAGGCCACCTTGGCTGAGCTTCCACCTTTTCCCCACCATAGTATACTGCTGAGGTTTCAGTATGCTCCAAAGCTGTGTCTTCTTTGGAAGGTCGAGGTGCGCAGATCATCTGAGGTCAGGAGTTCGAGACCAGCCTGGCTAACATGGTGAAACTCCATTTCTACTAAAAATACAAAAAGTTAGCCGGGCGTGGTAGCGGGTGCCTGTAGTCCTGGCTACTTGGGAGGCTGAGGCAGGTGAATTGCTTGAACCCAGGAGGCAGAGGTTGCAGGAAGCCAAGATCGCACCATTGCACTCCAGCTTGGGCAACAAGAGAGAAATTCCGTCTCAAAAAACAAAACAAAACAAAAAACAAACAAACAACAAAAACACCTGTGCCTTCTGGAATTATGCACTTGAGTAAAACTGAACAAGAGAATGAAAATGCCAGTAGTATTGGAGACAGTCTTAGTAATTATGCGAGTATATTTTTTTCTTATTTTTGTTTATACTTTTTATTCACAAATATTTAACTTCTTGACATATAATTATTTTATGAGAAGTAAATGTCCAGAAAATAACATTGTAATGATGTAAACTGTGAATGTAAATATTTAAATAACTATTTTTTATAATGTTATTTATTCATGCACTTATTCATTCTGCCTTATCTTTAAAATGACTTGCAATTGTGAACCAAACTGTTACAATAAGTATGACCTTTAGAGGTTTAATTTGCAATGTATAGCACTGCAGAATTAGAAAGCAGCTTCAATTCTATCTACTTCATCCACCACCTATATTGAGGATTCTGTTTAAAACAGCCCTGCAATTCTGATGTTCAAGTGCTTCTAGTAAGGAGTAAACTAACTCTGCAGATGAAAACCCACTAATTTTTAAAACAGTACTACTTGCTGGGAAGTTCTACCTATTAATAAACTAGTGTTGACTATATTTAGTTCTAGTATTATTTTCTGGAACCACTCTTATTAATTCATTACAAACATGACAACTGTTCAGATTTTGGAAACATCTCTCACATATTTTCCAAATTTTCTTTCATGCAGGTTGAACCCATTCTCTTAGTAATTGTATAATAAAATTTCCTAAAATTTGAAAATTGTTATTGAAGATGCTGATTTTTTCTATTCAGTTTTCACTAAACATTTTATCTAGCCCTATCAAGTTTGCAGCAAACAGAATAAGAACACACTTCATATATGTCCATTGAGAAAAATAACCAAAAAGATGGAAAGTCAGGGACACATGCAAAGCTCTGCTGACCAGTACAGATCTTACTGTTTGCCACTGATTTTTGACTTACCATGTTGGTTACAGTTGGTCAATAATCAGTGAACTATCTTAATTTTATTTTCATCTTTGTAATAGATTTAAAACCATATTCTGTGGCTTTAAAAAAATTTTTTTTAACAACCTCTCCTTGAGTAAAATCTAACACAGAACTCTATTAAAAAGACTAAGCAAGGAGTTGCTCTTGGAGAAGTAGAAGCAGGACCATGGCCCTTTTCTCTGGAATTGTTCTCTACCTCCCGAAATGGTAAAGGAAATTACAAACCTTTAAGACTCCAAATAAGGCTGCTTCAGGAAGATATAACCTATTTTCTCCCTCTCATCAAAAATGAGAGAGTATACAAACGAGTAGGACTTTAGAACAACCTCCTAATT
>NW_012116500.1:1401474-1406678 GCF_000951035.1 Colobus angolensis palliatus
CCCTCTCATCAAAAATGAGAGAGTATACAAACGAGTAGGACTTTAGAACAACCTCCTAATTTTACATATGAAGAAGCTGACATGTGGATAGGCAACCCTTTTCTCTGGAATTGTTCTCTACCTCCCGAAATGGTAAAGGAAATTACAAACCTTTAAGACTCCAAGTAAGGCTGCTTCAGGAAGATATAACCTATTTTCTCCCTCTCATCAAAAATGAGAGAGTATACAAACGAGTAGGACTTTAGAACAACCTCCTAATTTTACATATGAAGAAGCTGACATGTGGATAGGCAAATTATTACTCTGAGATATTACATTTTCATAATAAATTACAAAGAGTAACCATCAAGAGTAACCATAAGAAACCAACAAGCAGACAAAATGACAAAGGTGGCACAATTTCCAAAAACAAAGAAGAAAACTAAAATGAAAAAATGTGAAGACCAAAGAAAAAATGATCACACTGATAGAAATCATAAATTATGGTAGAATTAATAAAATGTATTAATAATATACATCTGATGATAAATCAACTAAATTCTCCAGTGGAGAGACAAAGATTAAAAGCATATAGGAACATGGAACAAACACAAGTAAATAATTCATAAGATATAACCAAAAGAAAAATGAGGCACTTGGAACAACAGTTTTTTCATGAAAAGTATATCTTGGGTAAATTGAAGTAATTATTAAATTAGAAAACAAATACCTTTCCAATAACAAAATAATTGAGAATTTGTATGGTTCTAACAAATGTCTAACAACATAGTATCAATGTACATGAAATGAAAATGGAGAGAATTAAAAGGATAATTTGAAAACCAGTCACAGTAAAATATTCCCACAGATCTTTCTCATAAAGTGATAGATCAAGCAGAGCAAAAATAAGCTACAAATTTATAGAAAAAGGCAAATAAATGTATCATCTGACATATATGCAGACAACTTTGTTTTTCAGGAAAATAAGAACCATTTCAAAAGCCAAAGCATTTGCTACAACACAAAGAAAGGAATTTTTTATGTTACCAGTAATTTATCGTATTATACTGTCTCTACCAGCAGAACCGTGCAACTAAAAATCAATAACAAAAGTGTGGCATATTTTCCTAAAAAACAGCAAATGTTTTTGTAAACAAAATCCAATATACTTATAAATTATTTATGTCATTAGAGAAATCCTAACATTTACAAAATGTTGGAATGGAATGACAATAAGAACAATGCAGGCCAAAGCTTGTAAGATGAAACTATATTATTCTTAGAGTGTGATGCATAACTTTAATTGCACTTATTAGAAAACAGTAAGAAAAAAAAAATCAGTGAGCTAAGTGTTCAACTCTGAAAGACTGGAAAAAAAAAAACGTAGTGACTCAAGTTGAGTAGAAATAAGGTAAGAATAGAAATCAATTAAATAAAACACAGTGAAAATAATCATAAAAATAAAAATAAAGTAGTGCCTTTGAAAGTATTAATAAATGTAAAAGACAGCACTTCCTTAAGCATAAAGAGAAAAACCATAAATAAAATTACAAATACTGAAAAAAGTAGATGTAATTACAGATACAACAAACATTGGAACAAGGAGAATTTTAGAAAAACAATTATGTTATATTCAAAGGTAGTTTCTTGAAAACTAAGAATTTATCAGGAAGAAAGATAAAGGTCTGAATAGCTGCTAAATAATTTGAATCACTGGCCAAAAATCTATCTACATCAAAGCACTAATTTCAAATTTAGTTCTAACAATCTTCAATATGTATTTAACCCTTATGTTATAGAATTTCTTTCACATATGTAAAAGAGAGGAAATATTACTCAAATGGATATACTATGGAATGAAGCTATTACACATTAAATGTGCATATACATTACAAATAAAAGTTAGAAAACAGAATCTAAAAATTTATGAAAAAAAAAAATGCACTGCAGCCCAAAAGGATTTAACCCAGGAATAGAAGTAAGCTCCAATATTGGAAAGCTTACAGGAACTTAATATTAATAGATGAGAGTAGAAAAACAATATGATATTATCCATATTGTAGAAAAGCATTACACTTCAATGTACATTCTTGATTTGAAAGGAAAAAGCAAAGCAACCTAGAAATAAATGGGAATATCTTTAACCTAATAAAGCACACATTCTGGAAATATATAACGAACTACTGACTAGTGAAATATTCGAAGTATTTCCTTCATATTTGGGGACCAAACTAAGAATCTCCCTTTTTCCCCTTTTTTTTTTTTTTTTTTTTTTTTTTTTTTTTTTTTTTTTTTTTTTTTTGCTTTTTTAGTAGAGACGGGGTTTTACAATATCAGCCACAATGGTCTCGAACTCCCAACCTCAGGTGATCCGCCCGCCTCGGCCTCCCAAAGTGCTGAGATTACAGGCCTGAGCCACCGTGCCTGGTCAGAACTGTCTTATTAGAGAAACTCACTTCCAGTCTGAAACAGAAAAATATAATCTTTAAAATTTTATTTTAATGTTTTAATTTTAAGGGTACATAGTAGGTGCATATATTTACAGGGTACATGAGATATTTTCATACAGGTATACAATGTATAATAATCATATCAGGGTAAATGAGGTATCCATAACCTCAAGCGTTTATCCTTTCTTTGTGTTACAGACATTCCAATTATACACTTTTAGTTATTTTAGAGAATACAATAAGTTATTGTTGTGCTATGAAATACCAGCTCTTATTCCTTCCATCTTACTGTAGCGAAATATAATCTTGATGATAGTGATTCAGCCACCTCCTATTTAAATATGTATCCCTATGAGTAGCTAGTAAAATGAGGATTCTTCACTATCGTCCTCTCTTAATTTCTATTTCTTCATGGTTATCTGTGGAAGGGAAGAGAGGAGAGCATTATTCTGGGAGACAGTTTGGCTCTATGTCCAGGTCTCAGGTTTTCACTTCTGCTCTTGCCACAAGCATCTGATGTTTCCATATTGTGGCGCATCCCCCATCTCGTAAGAAGTGGGCTGTGTGTGCTGGTTGGACTCCTTGGCTGTGTTCTTGAAGCTTCTTTCAGTTGAATGGGGGTCTCAGTCACGTCCATGTCTCCCAGGGACATGCATCTGAAACGTTCAAATGCTTACTCACCAGGTGCATAGGGCTTTAGGCATTTGGAGCCTATCTTTGTGACTACTCGCTTAACTCAAGCCATTGCTGTTTTAATGCTTGGACCAGTCTCTAAAGCCTTTCAGCCAGAGGCTACCACCTGGAGACTAAGGCACAAACACCTCTGTTCTTTCATTTCCTTTAACCCTATCTTAGGTTTTTGTTAATTTAACTTTCCCCAGAACTTAATTCAAAGTAAAAGCTGGGATTGGGAAGAGAAAGGAGTCCTATACTAGCCTTTAACTTGGTTTTCTCCAGTCTGAGATTCCTCTAGGCTCCTTCCACAGGCCAGATAATGTCATATCCTCTCCATGGGGGAGAAAATGCTCTTGTTTCTCTGTGCATTCCCCTCACAGTTTGACTTATGATGTAGAATCTATAATCTGAGTCTTCCAGTACTTAACAGTTAAAGTGAAAAGCATGCTTTTGGAATGCAAAGATATATTTCCCCCCCTTCAAGCCATTGGCTGCCTAATCTTTCACTCACTCACTGCATTGACTTGGACCAGTTACTTAGCGTCATGACCTTCTGCAAACAGGGAAAACACAAATGCCTAAGCCACTGAATTGTTTTGAGAATTAAACAAAGGTAACACATAAAGATCCAAGTAGAGTTCCTGACTGTAGTAGGCTTTCAATAAAGATCAGTCGTTGACTCTAATGCGTTCAATAAAGATCAGTCGTTGACTCTAACGCGTTTAATATTCTTGAGGCGTATCCACAGCAGGACCAGTTTGGAAACTATTTTAAAATTAAAATTGCACTTGAGAAGAATGTAATAAATTCTTGGTATTTGAAGTGATTAATTTTTGAAAAGTGAGGGCGGCATGATGTGATTTGTAATTTTGCGTAGTCATGAGTTGGAATGTACCAGTGATGTTGATTAGGTGGGGCAGAGTCACTTAGATAGTTAATGGAACCTCCCCTGAGGGATGCTTAAAAGCATTCTAATACAAGCTTCTATTTTTAAATGTATTATTGCATTTCGTATTTTGGGGACTCACTGGGGATCCCAGAGTACATACTTCATGCTACAGGTCTAGGGTAGTTACTACTACTCTGAAATACGTAGACAATTTTCTCCCCTTTGACTCAGTTTAGCAAGATCATAATAGAAATGAAGGGAAATACTTGCCTTATTACAGAGTTAATTGGTAATACAAAATGCATTAAGATCCTGGGATATAATGTTTGAAAATAATTACAAAGAAATTACCATCATATTAATATATTTCTATAACAATGTTCCTTGATTATCTTTAACTTAATTATTGCACTTGATGGTGTCTTAAATAGACATTAATGATACAAGGCATGATTATATTCTCTCAAAGTTTGTTTCCATTATCTTCTTATCCACTGTATTTTTTCTAATTAAACTTTTTATTGCCTTTTCATTACCCAGACATAAAAATAATTTCAGATTATTATACCAAACATTCAATTACAATACAAGAATTCTTGAATTATGATATATTTAAAACACCTTTGCAGCTGTCTTTCCAACCTATAATTACTTAATCCTGTCTATAACTACAGGGCTGATTTTAGCACATAAACCATAAATGATAATTGCTTTATTCTCCCAAATTTAATTTTCTTCCATATTCCATGCAATTAAATCAAAGGGAAGAGATGCTTCTTATACTTTCAATTTTCGTTACCAAATTGGAACTTTCCGTATTACGTATTAGTGGGCCATCAATGCAGCTGGTCACTAAAAAAGAAATTGGTCAATATTTTAATAGAACAAAAGTTGCATTATTTAATTACTATACTAACAAACTTTGAATATGTGAAGTAACTTGTTTTTGTGGGAGCTGCCATTCTTTGAAAGTAATCATTTGTGACTGTGGAAAGTTTCCCAACCTACTGTGTTTAGGAGGTCTGGTCTTTTAGCCGTCTTACTCGAGCCACATTTTTTTTTAAATTGAGAAATGTATCATAATACAGAAAAGCAGATCACATATATGTAGAACTTAAAGAAGACTGAAAAACAAACCTCCATGTGCACCTTCCAGTTTAAGAATTAGAATGTTAGGAAAACAGTATGGCAATTCCTCAAGGATCTAGAAC
>NW_012116500.1:1406728-1417816 GCF_000951035.1 Colobus angolensis palliatus
ATAAAGCACACATTCTGGAAATATATAACGAACTACTGACTAGTGAAATATTCGAAGTATTTCCTTCATATTTGGGGACCAAACTAAGAATCTCATTCTCACCATTTTCTCCTTTTATTCTTAAGACTTTGCATGTTTCTTTTTTTTTTTTTTTATCAGTTTGAGCTTGCTTGATGGATGTTATCCCTTCCTCTGTATCTCTGAAGATTAAAAAAAAAACACTTATCTTAAAGCTCTTTTAAGATGTGGATATTATCTCTAGTTCCTTACATTTAAGTTCCTTTTTTCATTGGATCTGTCCACTTATATTCTTGATGCTAGAATTTGCCATGTATTTACTAATGATTCTTTGTGAGCTCGCTTTCCATTGGAATTATCTACCATTGGACAGTTTGTATAACCTTGCTTTGGGAATAGTTTCATAGCTGTCTCTGTCTAGTCCACACAAAATTCACAGGTCTCAAACTAGATTTAATGTTGTCTTAACAAGTCATTATATTATAACAAAATGAATCTGATAGACTGAATAAAATGAATCTGAGTTCTATTTACTGTAAAGACACAGATTTCTGGTTTTGAAGTGGTTATGGGCACCATTCTATTCATGGCCAGTGGTAAGACCTTTGATCTAGGAAGCTCAACTGGAAATACTCTGGAATTTCTGTTTGTAAAAAACAAACAAAAACAACAGCAAAAACAAAACAAACAAACAAAAAAACAAATACCCAAAACAAAAAGCAAAAAAACAGTGGGTTGCTAGATTCAGGACTTACAGAGTTTAATTCCTGTTCTTTCTCTCATGTTGACCCTATGGCTTTTGTTCCAAAACCTTCAGCCCTAGGGTCTCAACCACACTATGGGCCACAAAAGTTGAGCTGTTCTTGTTTATGGATTTGATATTTATTTTTCTAAATTGCTGACCTCTGGAAATTTCTTTTCTTGCTTTCAAATGAAATTGTTTGTTTTAAAGATGTGTGTATACATATATTCATTTGTTCATATTAATATAAATGTGTAAATCTTTATTGTGTATTTCCATGTGTTTGGAATGGGGGAAGGGTTTCCATAGGTGCTTGGTTTTCCACTTTGTCTAGGAACTGATGACATGACTTTTTCAAGTTCCCCATCTTGTTTGAGGAAGAACTCAAATTAGCATCCTGTTTCCTTAACTCAACTTTTATTACAATCAATTGCCTTGTGACTTGGAAAGACATTGACTACAGTTTTGCAAAACTGAGATTCAAGAAGGTTTATGGCTGTCCTATGTGACAACATGGATGAACTTGAAGAACATTATGTTCCATAAAATCAGCCAGGCATAGAAAGACAAATAATGTGACATCTCACTTATATGTGAAGTCTAAATAAGTTGAACTCATAAAAGCAGAAAGTAGAATGGTAGTTACCAGGGGCTGGGGGGTGGAATGAGGGGGAAATAGTGGTCAAAATGTATCAAGTTTCAATTAGAGAGGAAGAATAAGTTCTGGAGATCTATCGTGGAGAATGGTGACTGCAGGTAATAATCATATACTATAGGCTTAAAATTTGTTAAGAGAGTAGATTCTAAATGTTCTCTGCGTAAAAAGTGATATGTATATGAGGTGATAGATGTGTTACTTAGCTTCAGTAATTTCACAATGTATACATATATGAAAACATTACATTGCACATTGTCAGAGTATACTATTTTACTTGACAACTCTGCCTTAATAAAGCTGGGGAAAATGTATACACCAGTTTTTTTTCCATTTTAAACCACAAAGTATTTTGGCATTTTTTTCTGATGAACCATACTAGTAATGTCATCTAAGAATGAAATTTGTGTAATTTGTTAGTGAATTTATGCGTGTTCTTAATTGTTACAGTCTGGGACTGGGCTGTAGGTTTTTAGTTATCCCTTGAGAACTTTTAGATGAGCTTGGATTATGTCTACATCGGCAAGGCAGAATTATCTAATAAATTTAGTACAAAATGTGGTTGTTGAATTGCCTAAATTGACTTTCTAGACTGTCCAGATGATCGCTCAAGCCTCTGAATTATTGACAGTTTAGATGTGAGTTTATGATAATAGCACATTTTATTGCCTATTTCTGAAAGATTAAAGTTCTGACTTTACTGCATAGATATGTATCAGATAGTATCTAACTCAATGACCTTAGAGGCTAGTTCTGACCAACCTGAATTGATCACAAATTTCAAGGAATAAAGAAACGGTTAGGAAAAGGGAATATTTTTTATTCTCAGTGCAGAAATATTTACGAACACCGTTTGCTCATGGATGATTTCCAAAACATCCATAAATGGCAAATCAACCTGTTTTGTGCCATGAGCTATTGAGAAACTTCTAATGTGTATACTACATTGTCAATTAAAATATACTTTCTTATGTAGAATGTGTGGTCTTCAGCCAATAGTCATTGTTTCCAGGTCCAATAATGCTTTCTTTGCACCAGATTTCAAAAATCTGGGAGAAACAGGATACTCAAAACAGTAGAAATGATATCTATTTTATTCATGTTTCTAATATTTTGATATACGTAACAGCTTTTGGACTTGTGTAGATATGGCCAATGTATTTTTAACAAGGGCAGAAATATACAAGCTCTTTCTTTCTCTTCCATCATTACATAAAATAAACCCATCCTTGTGCTTTAAGCTTCTGGATAACCGGTTAGCATTTTTAACCATGTCAGTCACTTTCTGCCAAAATTTAATACTAAAAGCTGCTGCAAAAGGACTCCCAGGCCGTCTTCCTTAACATACTGCTAAAGGATAACTTTTAAATGCCCTGAGGTTTTGATTTCAAAAAGACATTCAAAAACAAAATCTGTTTTGATCTGCAGTTAAGCAATGGATAAGCCAGCCTCCACCTACGGTTCATCACCTGCAGTTGGAAGCCAGCCCTCCAGAGAACTTTACAGAGAGGCTGCAGGAGAAAACCTGCCTCTTCCTGCAGGTAGACCAGCCTGCAGAATGTCAGGAGAGGAGAAGGCAATCACCCTCCCAGCCCTTCTCCAGAAGCCAGAACCACCCGGAGAGTGCAACACACCTCTGACTAGGAGCTTTATTTTCAATCCTAAGATTTCCAAAAGATTGTTTCACAGAAAATATTTCATAGCATGTAGTTGACTGTAAGAATTATTAAGACAGTTTCTTCCTAGACTGATTTTTTTTTGAGAAGGAGTCTCTCTCTGTTGCCCAGGGTGGAGTACAGTGGCATGATCTCAGCTCACTGCAACCTCCTGCAACCTCCACCTCCTGGGTTCAAGTAATTCTCTTGCCTCAGCCTCCCGAATAGCTGGGATTACAGGTGCACACCACCACACCCAGCCAATTTGTGTATTTTTGTATTTTTTTCTGTATTTTTTTTTTTTAATAGAGATGGGGTTTCATCATATTGTCCAGGCTGGTCTCAAACTCCTGACCTCAGGTGACCTGCCTGCCTCAGCCTCCCAAAGTGCTGAGATTACAGGTGTGAGCCACTGTACCCAGGCCTTAGATTGATTTCTAATGTCAGGATTGGTTGAACTCAGGCAGGGTGAAGGAAAGAATATAAATTAACATGCATTTCTTTTATTCCCAAACACCATAAGAAATTGATTTTGCTAATTTCAACTATGATTGAATAATGATTCAACTCGTTTTCTAAGAAGCTAAAATAGGTATTTTTCCCAGAAGATTTTTCTCTATTCATTTTATTTTGAGAAGTATATATTTCTGTTTTGGTTAATTTCTTACAGAATATCAAAAAGTTATACATGAGAATTTCTTGCACAATTCAAAAGGATTTCTGTCTATTTGCCACATAGCTCCACCAGAGGCGAATTTGTTTCTCTTAAGTCTCATGGTTTTCAGTAGAATCAGGGCATTCATAGTATTTCCGACTTTGAACATGTTTGCCATTTCCTTGGCCTGCTTGCTATCCACTCTATTCTCCTTTGGAGAGACCAGCACCAAACTGGTTTGGTTTGGGAATATTATCATTTGTTAATAATGTGCTCAAGATTTTCTCACATGATTTAAGAAGGTAATTATATCATCTCAGGGTAATAAAGATGTACAATATACATTAAGTCAAGTTTTATTCAAGCCTTTAGCAGCCTTGAATTTCTTCCAGGTCTTTTTAGGGGAAATTTTCACCCGCAGGGGCTTGGGAATTTGGCATGGAACACCCATTAAGTGTGAAGAGGGCTTGATTGCCAGTACACAGCAAAGAGATCTTGCCCTTCAAAAATTCTCTTTGATTTTACTTCAATAGACTGAAAAAGAAAATTTGTGCTTTGTGTTTCTGTCTTTAAATTAGGATAGGATGAGACATAGACCATCCATGTCCCATAAATACTTGATATTATTTTGTCTGTATATCAAAATGCTGGGATCATTTACAACCTGTGTTGCAATACAGCAAAACCCTTTGGTGTGTAAAGACGTATTATTAATTAAACACCAATGTAATAGATGTTTCATTTTAGCAACTTATTACGGGTCCTCCTAGGTCCTCAGGGCCTCTTGTCTCCTGTGCAGGTTAATTTCCCTTCTCAGGGGCTCATGAAGATGCAGCCAACAGGGTGGAGGAGCACATTGAGGACACTCCTGGTTTTCTACTCTACGTGCAAAAGTTCGCTGTAAGCAGGAATGTTATTCTGTCAGCTTCAGTCTTAGCATTTTTGCAACAAATGCTTGTCTTCTGAAATAATATTTCTAATATGGATAGTCACATCTAATTTGTAAAAATAATGTTAAAATGGCTGTTGGAAATGTTAATACTAGTAATAAAATCTGGAAGGCACTTTAGCCAAAGGAGATCAGGGGAGAGGTACTCTTGTGCTGAGTTCAGAAATACCCTACATCCTTACCTAAGAATTTGTTCCTAGTGTTTTAATTTATCTGCTTGAGGCCCGGCGCGGTGGCTCGCGCCTGTAATCCGAGCACTTTGGGAGGCTGAGGTAGGCGGATCACCTTAGGTCAGGAGTTCGAGACCAGCCTGGCCACCATGGTGAACGCTTGTCTCTACTAAAAATGCAAAAATTAACTAGGCATGGTGGCAAGCGCCTGTAATGCCAGCTAGTTGGGAGGCTGAGGCAGGAGAATCACTTGAATCTGGGAAGTGGAGGTTGCAGTGAGCCTAGATAGCGCCATTACACTCCAGCCTGGGTGACAAGAGGAACACTGCATCTCAAAAATAAATAAATAATAATTTATCTGCTCGAAATATTAAATAAAGCTAAGTAATTCCAGAGCTGGAAAATGATATTACATACAACTGAAGCAATGGGACTTGGAGTATGAACAATATATTTTTAAAAAATTACAAAGCATAATAGTCATGATTCAAGCGTTTGCCAAAATTTCTGCATATATCTGGAACTATAAGGACTAGAAGGTAAAAGTCTCAAAAAGAAAATGAGCTAGTCAAACAGCGTCTTCTCCCTTCCCTCCCCAGATAGCCTTTGCTTTTTTCCATCAATTTTTTTTTGTTTTTATTTTTTAGAGGGAGTCTTACTCTGTCACCTAGGCCCATTACAGAGGCAGTATCTTGACTCACTGCAACATCTCCCTATCAGATTCAAGTGACCCTCCCATCTCAGCCTCCCAAGGAGCTGGGATTACAGACATGTGCCATTATAGCCGGCTAATTTTTGTATTTTTTGTAGAGATGGGGTTTCATCATGTTGAGCAGGCTGGTCTGAGCCAAACCGTGCCCGGCCTTGATAGCCTTTTCAATCAAGCTTCTGGGGATTGCCTTTTTTCTTGTAAAGAAAACAAAACCTCCAGTTGAGGGCTCAAAAAAGTGAATTTGAATAGTAATATTTAAAAGTTATATCCATATGAGGAAATATAAAGGCTGTTGAAAGATTCCATATTGCAAATATTTCTGCTATATTGTTGGTGCTTGAAACTATACCATAAAATATACCTCTTTTGACTAAAAGGACTTGTTTTAAGACCAAATGTAAATATGGCTGTTATAGAAAAAATATTTTCTATGCAATGGCAATTTTTACTGTAAAGAAATGTATCCATCCCTTCTTCTATATCTTGACAATGTGATAAATATATACATATACCTTTAAAGTAACTGTGTTTATATATATGTGTATATAGGTGTATATATATCTAATGTGTACATATGTGTATATACATCTAGTATGTATACATATATACACATGAATACATATATACACACATATACACATACATATATACACATCTATACATGTATGTATATACATGTATATGTGTGTTAATTTGTTCTGTGTTGTTTTCTTCTAGCTTTGGAGAATGAAGTTCAATATATGAATTATCCACAGAGACCGGTAGGCCTATTGCAAATCCCTGTGGTAGAGTGCTAGGAGCCAGAGGTGCTGAATTCTCCTGCAGTTCTATAAATGAACTAAGCCACACTTACTGACCCTGTTACTGAAAACCAGTTGCCTAAACATTTTGAGTCTGTTTCCTCATTTGTAAAGTGAGAAATGCACTTACTGAACAGAATCATCATAAGAGACAAAGATGATTGTGAAAGAGCCTTGTAAAGGGTACATCTGAACCCCAAATTATCAATAAGTACCCATTGGCTGTGCCTCACAAGAGCTCAGAGATCACTGAGTCTAGTTCAATTCACTTAAATTACGACGTGGAAATGGGGACACCAAGAGGTGAGTATCTTACCCAGAGTCACACAGTTCTACAGAGATACGGAAGCAATATCGTAAAATTTAATCATGTCATATTTCATTTCTATAACATGGTATGGCAAATTACATAAAACCTGAAAAATTAGAAAATAAACAAAAAAAACTTGGAAGATGAGAACTTTGGATAATTTGAGTCTGAAGTACTTCACACTGCTTTAAGTTACCTCCTATTGGGGGCATTATAAATGGGTAAGCAGAGACTATCATGGAAAGACATGGAGCTTAGTATATGCAAATGTTGAGTTACTCAGTGTAATGTGTGAAAAAGGAGTTTCTTAAGTTTCGGTCAGGGAAGAAGGCAGGGTCAGAATGTCTGCTTGAGAGTTTGGGAGCCTTGGGGAGACTTTAAACAGGGAGCAACACATTAGATTCCTTTGGTTACACTAAGGACAATGGTTTTGAAGGGGACCAGGATGAAGGAAGGAAGGTAGAAAGACCATTCCTCAATGATGAGGAATCCATCGCCGTAATCTACGCGAGAGGTTATACGGACCTGCTGGCATCATTCATTGTCTGAATGGAGAAGATGAGATGAACTGTTTACAAAGTAGACATTTAGAAAGTAAACATCCGCATTAATGGGACTCATTTGATGTAGGTGATAAGGGTATAGGACATCAGGAAGATTTTCAGATTTCTAGATGGGAGGTGGATTTATAGAAGTGTGTTAAGTGGAATATGGGAGGAAAAAGAGACTTAGAAAAACAGGTGTGAAGTTTCGAGATGAGGTTTGTGATGTTCTTGTACGATACCCAAGTGAAGTTGCTTGCCTCTTGGCAGTTGCATATGAGTCTGGAACAGAGCAAGAAGTCCCAAATGGAGAGAAAAATTTGGAAATCACTAATATATCCATGGGTTGTTGAAACCAGGAGAATGGGTGGGCATGCCCTTTGAGAATATACGATGATGGAATTCTGAAAGCACTGGTATTTGTTAGACTCCTGTTCTTCTTCAAATAAGCGTTGGAGACACTGCAAGGAGAGGTTAGTGGGACAAACTGGCATAGCCTTTTAAGGGGATTTGTTACACTCACAAAAGAAGCCCAATGTGCGAGATACTTATTTCTAAACAAAAAATGAAGGGTTGGGAACCTGATGCCAGGTTTAATAAATCTGGGAAAGTGGCCGAGGTCCCTGAATTTTAAAGACTTTAAAGAGTCTCTGAGAATGTGTCCCAGGTCACTGAATTTTAAAGAAGCCCTCCAGGTGAGAACCAATGCTCTGAGAGTTGCAAACCAGGCTTATATTTGTCAGTGCAACACTTTAGTGGGCCCTAGGTACAGAGCCTTCAGATGTGGGTATAAGGGGAGATTTTCAAAAAGTTCCAGATACTGAGTGATCCTTTTCTAAAACTGAGAGGCCTCCCAGACTCTCATCACCAGCCAGAAAAGTAGCCGTTTCTATTTGTTTTCCATCAAATACTGAGAGCTGCCACCCTCATTCTTAGCTCATTCGAAGCAACAGGGATGTCCTCTTGAGAACAGGAGACAGAATTCATTACGACAAAGCGTGGTTTTAGAGTAAAGTGTGAAGTGTGTAGCCATGCCTATAAAAGGGGTAAAGAGCCAGGACACCATGATTTTGCTGTGGGGTCAGCATTGCTTACTCGCTTAGTGATCTGGGCCAGTCACCGAATCCCTCTGAGCCTCAATTTCCTCATCTGTAGAAGGGGAAAATAGTACTTAGCTTCTTATTTTGTGGTGAGGACTAAATGAGATCAGATATCGGAGGTGCTTATCCTCTGGAAAGCTTCTAATAAGAAGATTAGCTACAATTAACACGTGTGTTAAGAAATGTGGGACCAGAGGCTCTGAATCTCCCAGTGAGTAGTTCGAGGAGGTCGCCGAAGGCTCTGAAATCCTTTCAGGTCCACGGGGAGGGTATGATGCAGGCAAAGATGATTACATTATTTTTCTTTCTTACACTTATTTTCCTAGAAGATATTTCTCAAGGAAGATGAGAGCATTTGTAATTTTTAACCCTTAAAAATCAATTATTCCTGAGTTATTTTTGCATTTATGAAAAGCGCCAAATGAATTTCGACTGAATTTTCTTTTCTGTTCAACTGGTAGAGACGACGAGATTCTAACAACACCGGGTATTGCCCCTCGGGGTTTTAATTGCCTTAATTCTCTGTAATTCATTTCTGAGAACCAGCATCTTTTCATACAGTCTTAAAAATCTCAGCTTCTTAATATATGTATGAATGACAATACGCTAATGTGCAATTCAAGTGGCAGGGTTTACATGTTATAATTCTGCATGGAAAAAAGGCTTCAAATCTGGAAGCCCTGGTCCCAAATGTTCTTCATTCCCACAACACACAAAGAGACAAAACCTCAGAACAGAGGTGGGATCATGATATCCTTCTCTCATTCATTATTTACAATATCTCTGCCTCAGCACCCAGATTTCCTTGCACACCTTAGGAAGTCATGGAGAGATAGATTGGAACTAGAGTCTAGAGGTAAATGATGCCATATTCCTTTACCTGAGTCACTATCTCCCCAACACCTTCCCCTCCCTCCTTTTTTTCCCCCAAAAGAGTACATCTTTGGAAATTGAGAATATTCAGTGAACAGGACTCATAAATCAAATCATTATCATTAATAATCAAAGTGAGACATTGTAAGAAATAGCAAATTAATCACAACTGGCAGGTGAAGCTACTTTCAGCCTCTGCTTGCTGCATACTAAAGGGAGCAGAATTTTCCCCAGTGGGTTTTTATTTTTCTTAAGTTTATTTTCTTAGTGAACACTGCACTCTTTGGTTGACTGGGAATTACGTCCAAACCCAGGTTTCCCTAGTACTAATATGGCTAACTCTGTTTAGTAAAATTCGATTTTCAGAACCATTTTTGTTCCATAAATAAGATATATTATGATTTGGTGTACCTTGTTAGTACACCACTGCATATTTGAAATTGAAGACATTTTTCTAGAGGAGGAAAATAACTAATGGTATCACAAATTTGGATTCTATGTAACTATTTATTTCCATGTCTTGGGTCATACTTATGTGACAGCCTGTCATCTTAGTTTCAATGCCTTTTTGGTAAAAATGGGAGACAAGCCTAAGTATAGTATTTTCTACTGTTATGATAGTTTTCAAAGCATGATTAATAATGATTCATGAATTTTGAGGACATCTTATTTCTCCAGGAAAGAAATAAATGCTTCTTTTCCATCATGTTTGCCTTCTCGGCTTCCCTGTGAAGTAAGAACTACTTTCCTTAATAGAGAGAAAGTGAGCCAGAAACAGTTCAGTTTTGACCACGTCACACAACAATTCTGGGTTTAAATTTTAAATGGACTCGAATTTCCTGACCCAGCATTAGACAATGTTGTCAAAATATTCACTTCTTAGTGGCTTTTGAAATGACATGCAAATTTTTAAAAATAGAGGAAAATAAGTACTAATATCTGGATTGTATTTTTATTTCTATAACGTATTAAAATGTGCTAAATGATTGAAAATACATGAGATATTTCAGAAGGTACAGAAACGTTTTGAACTCCATATTTAAGGCAAAGGCAAACAAAATGTGGGGGAATAGAAGGAAACAAAAATAAAAGGCAAAGTGTATTTAACAATGAGAAACACAGTATTTCAGTCAGGCCTGTGTGCTTACAAGAATGTGTGCTTTCGTTTAGCATATCTTCACCAAGAAATGGGGGAAGAGGGGACTGAGGCTGTCACTGTCCTTTACCCAGAATCATTTTTCCCTTCTGTGACTGTTACCAATTACCCAAAGCTCAATTCAATAATCCTCATCAGTACTCTAGGAGTTTAACTAGAAAGCAACATTAAGGTTTCAATATGGGAGTTTCGTGAATGTAGGATTGTGAAAATCTTTCTAGCAGATTCCTGGATTATTCAGGAGTGTCAGAGTCCATTTCTTTCATATTACTTATATACGGGTTTTTCTTTCTTTTGAAAGCATCTCTGTTTGGTCAAAAGCAAAATTAAAGTGATCGTGTGTTGCATATTGTATTGAAGATGGATGAGGAAAGTGGTTTAAGAATAGATAAATGCATTTTCTTTCTTTAACATTACAAATATTGGTTATGCTTTCCTGTCTATTTTCTAGATTTTTTTTTCAGTTTCTGTTTGCAAGATGATTTGTCATTCTCCTTGAATTTCTTTCTCTACTAATCTTCTGCAGGGACAGTTAGTCATCTGACATGATGAGATGGTTCCTGGGTCTGATGAGTTTTTCACTGGTGGACCTAGCCCTGCTCTTGAACGCACGGGTATCCTTCAAGTCTGAAGGGATGAAATCCCATCTCCCTAATGAGGGAGACAATAGGTTTCTCAGAGAATGGGATAGTTCCTTCCCTTCCTTCCTTCCTTCCTTCCTTCCTTCCTTCCTTCCTTCCTTCCTTCCTTC
>NW_012116500.1:1418006-1421642 GCF_000951035.1 Colobus angolensis palliatus
TTCTTTCTTTCTTTCTTCTTTCTTTCTTTCTTCTTTCTTTTTTTTTTTTTTGATAGAGTCTCCCTCTGTTGCCCAGGCTGGAGTGTGTGGCACGATCTAGGCTCACTGCAGCCTCCGCCTCCCGGGTTCCAGCAATTCTCCTGCCTCAGCCTCCTGAGTAGCTGGGATTACAGGCATGCACCACCACAGTTTTCCATTTGAATGACTTGCTATGTTGGTTACCTGTGATAAACTCAGTTACCCCTTTTCGGAGGGAATACATAACTATCATAATTCAATTCTGAACTTGAAGGAAAAAGAAAACAAAGTGGCATAAAATTGCCCTTTTTTGTTGTAATTTGTTTTATTTTTTTAAATGTTTGAGAAAACATATTCGAAGGCACGGTGTTCCTCTTTCTTACAGAGTTCGGAATATTCCGTAAGTGAGTGATGAATAATACACTAAGTTCCATAATGTCTCTGTGTTTAATCGTCCAGAGCGCCAAGTTTCTACTCCCTCGAACCTGGAGAATTATTTATGTGATTGGAAACTCAAAGAAAAGCACTTCCTTGCTGTTGATACAGGGGCCAAAAAGTTGTAATATCTAAGGATCACATAAGTAGGTTCCTTGATTGTTGTATATTTATTTTTTATCATTCTTGACTTGTAAATAAGGAAATAAGTCATTACGAAATTACTAAATTATGTTGCAAACCATGGGCAGGAAAGAAGTCAAGCAGATTCCCTGACGCAGTCAATGAGCTAAGTGTAATTTTCCTTCCCCATTTCTTTTTTCCTCTCCTGTTGCTTTTTTTCCTCTTCCCCTTTCAGGCATCTCCTCTAGTTTTATTTTCTGTAACTCACACTGTGTTACAGAATAACGTTAGGGCTTTTCAGTTTATTCCCTGCAACTTAACTGCATAAATATAAAAAGTGCCTGAGCAACAATGCACGTTGGGTTATTCAATAACACAAGGAATGTAAAGCGATTTCATATCTCCTTGAATCAGGAACATTAATTAATCATATGATGAGAATGCAACGTTTTATTTACCAGGGCATGAGGCTGCCAAGATCTTTCTGAGTTTAATAATTGCACACTCTGTGGAGGGAGGAAAAATTAATTTAGTTATTAAATTGGAGGGTGCTTTTTTCTATCATGGTGATGCTGGAAAGTAGCCAGGCCATAATGTTAATGTTATGAGAGTTGAGATGTGGATTACTTGCTCCAAAAGCTTTCTCCACCTTTCCTAAAATAAAAATAGAAAAAAGAAGAGTGTTGGGGATGGTTCACAAAATTTGTTTTTCATGAGTGCAGATAATAAAGCAAAGTTTCTGTCTTCCCCATCAAGAACAAATGGATTGCAGTGGACTAGGTGCATGGAAAAATAGCCCCCTCCCAAGGTGCAAATGTTGCGGGGAGGAAGTGCCTTGTGCCATAGACCAAGTGCAGTAGTTCCATGGAAGCAGAGCAAGTCATCATCAAAGTGTAAGGTTGCAGGAGAATGAAGATGTCAGCGAGGAGGCAGTGTGACAAAGGGAAACAGGGTAATTTGCCATAATTTTCTTGCCTCTTCATCTGTACACTTGTTAGTTTCCCTGGCACAAATGTCTTCCTTGTTGTTTTTCCTTCTCTACTCTCAGATTTCAAATTTCCATTTTCAAGTATTATCTCAGGTGCCTCCACTTCCTAGAGTCTTTCACTGCTTGCCTCAATTCAAAGAGATCTTGATTTTTATTTTTCCCACATCCTTCTCCTTCTCCCTCTTCCTCTTCCTTTGCTGCTTCTTCCATTAACTGAACTCATTTTGACTTGCAGCACTTTCCCAAACACATAATATTGACCTATGCAGATTCCATACTCAGGGGTAAGTTGTCTTTTGTTTCCTGCTAATCTCCTTGAGGGTGGGGTTAGGTTGTTACCGATCTCTACAATCCTAAGTGTTAAATAGTGTCATTTGGCACTTTGATTATTAACAATTACTTCATTGCCTTTATTTGGAGGGGAAACAATATTGGCATGGAGGTGTGGCTACCAGTTCCATCAATTTATTAACTATATGTATCCTTTATCAAGTCAATTAATGATCCTGGTCACTAGTGCTTTCATCTGTGAAGTGTATTATTGCAAAAGTCTTTATGTCTCTAATATTGTGTGGCCTAACAGTATATGCTTATTTTTACATGATCCATTTAAAGGACAATGCTTTTCCCAAGATACCTAGAAAATGTCATAGTTTTGTAGAAATAGAAGACTAGAGCTGAAATTTGGGGAAAAGAGAGAGTTATGTATTACTTGGTATAGCATTTGTTATATAAATTTTAAGTTTATCTTTAGTGCTGGATATAATTTTTCTAGATTTTCTTTATATTTAATAATCACTGAATTAGCCAAATTTGAAGGTTACTGTTGGATGCATGTTTGAATGCATCATGTATGAATAGAGATGCCATAAGTTATAAGTACATAACAGTATTCATGTGAACTTTGTATGGAATCTAACTGGATTTACCTTAAGTAAGACAGTCTTCAGGACATCATCGGAAATGATTTTCCAAAGCCTATACATCTTTAAACATCATTTTGAGATTCTAATGTTTAACCATGGTCTATTACATGTTAAACAATGTTATTTCAAATTTCTTTTCAGCTCTCAATTGCACTGAGATATTCATCTTCCTCTTGTGCTGGACTGTGAAGGAATTGAAAGAACAGAAACATTTACCTGCATTTAAAGTTCCCACAATTCCATCTCTAGACATGAGTTTCTATACTTGGGTGTAGAGGAGAGATGAAAAGGATACTCGTTGTGTGTTTTAAAGGAAGCCCTGAGTGTTAGCAATATTAAGTACTTAATATATAAATAACTTCTAAAAATTCAGACCTTGGGGCCAGTAATTAAAGGCAGTGCTTCAAAACAAGTTTATTGGAATTACCGGTGTGAGAAAGGAACCGCTGCTTTGAGCTTGTGGGATACTATTATATTCATTAAAATAACTGACTACCACGATCCTGATATATTGTCAAACTGCTAGCTTGTGGAACAGAGTAGAAAATGGACCCATACATACAGAGATAGCTGACTTTTGACACGTGTGTAAAATTAATTTCGTGGAAAAGAAGAGTCTTTCAATAAAGGGTACTGGACAGTTAGATATTCATACGCCAAAGATGTGAACTGAATTCACACCTCGCACCATTCATGATGTATTGACTATGAATTTATAAATCTTCCAAGCAAGCAAAAAACCCATTCCATTAGCCCTTTACCAACCAGCCACATGACAGCAGAGTTGAGGAAATGCTTAAGTGGGTAGTACCCACCCTATCAGCTTGCAGTAGGACAAGGAGGTAGGGCTTACTGACGGAAGGAAGTTGAGAAGTTGGAGAGTTTGGGAGGAGTGAAGAAAAGTGTTGTTTGAAACTGGGCAGCACTGAGGGGCAGTTCTGAAAGGTGATAATGACTTGAGCTTGTGTGCTGTCCGCATTACTTGCTATTGGTCAGAATCTGTGGGGAGGTAGCCACACGCTGACAGCAAGTGATAGCTGACATCTTAGTTCCAGGAAGGAGAAATTACAAGAAAAAAACAAACAACCCCATCAAAAAGTGGGGAAAGGATATGAACAGACATTTCTCAAAAGAAGACATTCATAC
>NW_012116500.1:1422382-1453591 GCF_000951035.1 Colobus angolensis palliatus
AAAGAAAAAACCCATTAATAAGTCTTTTGCGCTTTATAGTAAAAATGCCAAATTCTGTTCAATATGCTGTGTTTTAAAAGATCAAGCAATATACGATACATTTTAAAATATTTTAATTAAAAGAATTTTTTAAACTATTGCTTATAGGGAGTAAACTTTTTTAAGTTGTATGACTTTTTCTGAACGATTATTGTTTGAGAGTTTTAAATAGTATATTACTAAACACCATTTATTTTCCAACATAGTACATTGTTTCCTGATGTAAAAGTAAATAACAAAAGATATTTAGAAATATATAGGTAAATAATTTCAAGCACAGGAAGAATTCTTTTACAAATGGCTTTGTTAAGCAAAATCTCTTGATTTTTATATAACTCTTTATAGTTATTTTACTATTTTAAATAAAATACTGTATACACGTTTTCAGAATTGAATAACTTTCTTTAAATTTAATATCATGTATAATGACCTGTTTATAAATGTAATTAGTAAAGCTCATATTAAACATCTTTAATGTTCAAAGTATTATGTCAGTTACTGGGGTAATTCAAGTTGATTTAATACGCTGTCCTTATTCTGGTTTGAAAAACAGGACTCAGTCAGAAAATAACAACTAAAAAGAGAATGGTTCACAAATGGAGTAGACAAATCAGAGTAATCATTATAATCAGAGATGTGGAAGTCAACAACCAACACAGCCACAATTGCTGCCCTTTCTTCCATTTCAAATTTATGTATGGAGTAAGGAGAAAAGCACACAAATGGAAGTCAAGAAACCTTAGTTTTATTTCTTATTCTACGTTATTTTGGCATGTAATAAAACATATCAGAATTCCATTCTGCATGGCCGAGCGCGGTGGCTCACTCCTGCAATTCTAGCACTTTGGGAGGCCGAGACAGGCAGATCACGAGGTCAGGAGATCGAGACCATCCTGGCTAACACGGTGAAACCCCATCTCTACTAAAAATACAAAAAATTAGCCGGGTGCTGTGGCAGGTGCCTGTAGTCCCAGCTACTCGGGAGGCCGAGGAAGGAGAATGGTGGGAACCCGGGAGGCGGAGCTTGCAGTGAGCCGAGATCGCGCCACTGCACTCCAGCCTGGGTGACAGAGCGAGACTCCGTCTCAAAAAAAAAAAAAGAATTCCATTCTGCAAATCCAGAGACTTAAATCGTGCTGCAGATACATGCTTCTATGGACTTTTACTTAAATGAATACCTGTAGTTTGTGGACATGGACTCCCTCTCTGTTCATATCGACCAAGTCAGAATTTGAAGAGAGTTATTGGGATCTTGTTAAAGCCATGTACATGCATTGTTTCTTGGTTGCATTGTCTTTAATATAGATATAATATTACCTTCTTGGATTAAAGACAGGAGCTCTGCTTGCTTTCAAGGTCCCTTCTTGGTCAGGACCTGTGGGTCTATGAAAGTCATTAATTTTATGATCATGCACAAGATTGTTGTTCAGAGGTATGATATGGGAAATGCATCCACAAACGATGTTTACTGCCACCTCAATGATTATGACACCTGCTCCTCTTAGTTTAAAATAAAACAACAAAATAGTGGCAAATTTACCAAAATAAATGTGGCATATAACACATTTAGGGACTACATACCAAGTGTACCTAAAAGCAAAATCCCATCAATCTTTACATTATTCTCTCCTTCTTTTTCCTTCCTCTCCCATCCCCCTCCCCTCCTTTCCTCACCTCTCCTTTACTTTCTTTCTCTTCTCTTTTTGTATTTCTACTTCCATTGTAGAAGCTCAATAAATATCTGTTGCATTAAAAGGATCTAAGTGTCAACATAGAGAATGCAATGGAACATCAACCCAAATTTGTAATCATAACATACGCATTTTTTAAAATGAATATTATCAAGAAAGATACAGTTGCACTTTGCTTTAGGCAAAGATACACAAAACAAAGCATAGCAGTTTTATAAATCGAATTATATCTCAAATTTACTAGTGACCCAACAAGAGAAATAAATCCTATTGAAAATTCTTTTGTAAAATTGCTTACAATTAAGTAACAATTGCCTTCTTTAGTCTTTGAGGACATTTTGATTTAAATATGTCAAATTTGTTTAAATAATTTTTTTAAAAGTTAAAACCAGTTATTAATACCAGGCATCACATTACAAAATATCTGAAGCATGTCATTTTAATAAATAGGTCTAAAAAGTACAGGTCTGGAAAAAGTTCCAGACTCTACAATTTAAATGATCATAGGAGTTCAGACTTTCTTTTATCTATACTCTGTATTCCAGTAATAAATTCATATGAAAAAGCAATGTCTGCATGACATGGAGGATAAAGAGAAAAGTGAAGTATCCAAGGTACATTTGATAACTAATCAGGGTATTCTTATAGATCTCTGATTTTAAGTACAGAAATGTGTATTTAGCTCAAAATAAAAGTATTCCAAATATTTATGATATTATAGTTAAAAATCAAACCCGAAGGACACTATCAGAGGAGAATCTTATCTTGATGCATGCTAATTTAGTAAACAGGACATGAGCTATTTTGGAATTAGACATACAGCGTTCCCTGCAATAAACTCCAACTATGTAAGTGACCTTATGTATGTTACTTAAGCTTTCTGATTCACTTTCCTCATCTGTAAAACAGGTAGCTATGCAAGGTTGTTGGAAGTGTTTGCTGCCTTGAGACATAAATCAAAGAGGTTTCCTTGAGATCTCTTTGCGACTCAACTGGAAGACTCTCATTAAGAGTCTGAAGCCCTCCAATATTTGGCTAAATTCTGTAATCTCAAAAATAGTAATGAAGACAGAGTATCCCGTATTTCCTTACATAAATTTTACTTCTCTGATCGATGAGGGAAAAAGTAAATTATGGGACATTCCTGTGAGGTCGCTTGGAGATAAACTTGTCCAAATGTTTATATAAAACTAAAATTATTATTTAGATATGTTCTTATCTAGAGTCATGATTTTATTTTCTTTCACGAGATGCTATAGAAATAAGAGCTAGAATTGCTTATTGTAGCTAATTTGTAGCTGATTTCTGGATTCAGAAAAAATTTCAGTATACTCTGCCTCTCATTTTCTTACTTGAATTTTCGTGTTTTCTGATAATTAATGTCTGGAAAGAATAATCAAGTCTTAATATTGGAGACAGAAACCTGTGTTCTAATGGAGATGTTTTCGTTGTCTTTGTTTTTGTTTATGCATAAATTTCCCTGAGTGTTACAAATCTAGTTCTAAAAATCTATATAATATTTTGACAAACAACCCATAGGTTATAAATCTGGAAATACGCATGAAATAGTGTAATAATAAAATAATTTGACTAGGGTCAAGGGAATTTGGTTCTAGCCTCAGTTCTGTCTTTAACACTGTGAGATTCTGAGTGAGTCTCAGTAATTCTGGTTATATTTCCCTGAACAGAAAATCTCAGTTGGATTGGAAATTGAATGAACTTTTATGAATCTCTGGCTTTAAATATGTAGAGCCAACATAGGATGGGACTTCTTTAGCTAATTCAAACAAATAAACCCCCAAAGTATTTGAGAATATAGAATTTGTTCAAATTACTTTTATGGATTCTGAACTTCCCTTTTAACGTGTACACACATACATAATAAGTGAGATTAACCTATCTTGGTATTCGTACTCTTTATAGGAATACATAGAAAATGTATCGTTTTGGAAATTTCAATACTACTCAGATCTGTTGACCTTTTTTAATATATACTTTAAGTTCTAGGGTACGTGTGCACAACGTGTAGATTTGTTACATATGTATACATGTGCCATGTTGGTGTGTGGCACCCATTAACATTAGGTATAGCTCCTAATGCTATCCCTCCCCTCACCGCATGACAGGTCCCAGTGTGTGATGTTCCCCTTCCTGTGTCCAAGTGTTCTCATTGTTCAATTCCCACCTATGACTGAGAACATGTGGTGTTTGGTTTTCTGTCCTTGGGATAGTTTGCTCAGAATAAACCATCATTCTGTTGACCTTAATATTAATATTAATTATTTTGCCTCTGTAAAATTCATTACATTAGCACTTTATTAAGACAATATAAGAGTAGGTCAGTATAGCAGTTGAACCAAATAAACTAATGTTTTCTAATAATAAATAATCATTTAATATGTATTCACACTTTGCTCACATGTAGGCAACCGGAGATTGTTGTTGTTTTTCTTCAGAGCTCTTTAATTTATCACACAGATTGATCATAAGAAAAAGCCATCAATTCTTTTTCATGGTGAAAAGTTTGAAATGATCACCTCTGCACTATACTTAGGTCCCCTGAGGCATTACCGAAGGACTCACCGAGATTGGTTTCTTGCTTTCATGTCATTTCAATGAGATTGACACTAGGGTTGATAAAGAGATGGACAATTCCATGACATTGACATTTCTATGGTATCCAACAAATATGCTAGCAGAAAGCAACTCCTGTTTGCATTTTGACTGGTCCCAGGTAAGACACTTTGTATGGTCTAAAAATGGAGAGAGAGAACGGTCACCCAGCCAAAGATTCTCAGAATGAACATTTACTTAGAGAAAGACTGTTGGTCTCCATGTTCTTGCATTTGGTCATCCCGAAAGTGACATTGCAATGGGGGAGCAAGTTGATTACATGATACTCCTGATCCCCACGATGAGGTTCCTTGAAGATAAGCTTGGCCAAATGTTTCTGTAAAGCCAACCTCATTAGTTAGATATGTTCTTATCTAGAGTCATGATTTTATTCTCCTCTTGATATTATAAAAATAGGAGCTTGAATTTCTGATTTCAATTCCTGTCATTTCAAATAGCTCTATGATCTTAGAAAAAAGTTAACTACTTTAAAAAAAATTTATTCTTATTTACTTATTTATTTTTAACATTTATTTTAAGTTCAGGGGTACATGTGCAGGTTTGTTACACAGGTAAACTTGTGCTCTGTTGGTATGTGGTACAGATTATTTCCCCACCCAGGCATTAAGTCTAGTACCTATTAGTTATTTTTCCTGATCCTCTCCCTCCTCCCAACCTCCACCCCCCGATAGGCCTCAGCGTGTGTCGTTCCCCTCTATGTGTCCATATGCTCTCATCATTTAGCTCCCACTTATACATGAGAACAGGTGGTATTTGGTTTGTTGTTCCTGCATTAGTTTGCTAAGGACAACGGCCTCCAGCTCCATCCATGTCCTCGAAAAGGACATGATCTTGTTCTTAAAAAGTTAACTTCTACTTCTCAGCTACAAAATTTGTAAAATGATGATGATGGCTAGAACATAAGGTGTATTTCAGAATCAAATGCCGTAGTGGATATAAGAACCCAGAGTAAACACTCTAAAGGCAATATAAAAAGGGAAGGTATTGTTATTAATATCTAGGGCCAGCTCCTCCTCATAGTTGAATGAAGGCACTAGTGTAAATCATTACCTGGCTAAGGCTTGTACATTTAATATTTTGCCAAAACTATACTTAGGTAGGTTGGTTACAATGCGCACATAACTTTGATATTGATCTGAGCTTTGTATAGCCATTGCTTTGTGCCATTGCTTGCATTTATTAGCATGTAGTGGAATTGACCATATTTAAACTTAAGAAGTTCCAAAAGTAGAGAATGAATGCATTTTTCTACCTCACCATCATTTATAAATTAAAAGAACAAGAAAAAAGTCAGTATACAATCAACTAGGTAGCCAAACACCATAATAGGAAATGCTGTATTTATGAATTGTACAGAAACTTCACTTTACAGCCCAGGTACATAACATTTGCCCCATTAGACAGGAAATAGCAGCGTTTCATAAAGCTGGTAGAATTCTGAATTAGCTGTGCCTCGAAATCTGGTTGTGGAGCAGGGGGTCTACTATTTTCCTTAGTTTTGGCTGGACAGTAGCCATATCGCAAGTCAGAGAAAGATGCTCTGAAAACACAGTTCTCAAAGATGCTTTCTGTTTGCAGGGGAGATTTTACTAAGTGGCCTGTTCTGTAAGTGGATTCGCAGGATTTGTTTGTTGTGATTAATAACAATAAAGAGACAAAACTGATCATTGACATTTGGGAAATGTCATCTAAAAGATCCCATTTAAGGGTGATTTTGAAAAGCACTTTTCATAATCCCAGTATTATTTAGGAAACCTTGAAGATTTTTTTTTTCAAGTTGTTTGTTTTGCACACAGGAAGACACATCATTCCTTCTGGTTTGTCCTGAGAACAAATTACTCTAAAATGGCTTAGAGAATATGGGAGATTGCTTATCTTGCTATAGTTAATAGAATAATACAAACTTGCAACCTGACTATTTAATAAGGAAAAGATCTTCTGCCATCATGTGGAATGTTGGAGAATCTTCCCTTGTTTGATGTTTTTGTGCCTTTGCTGGCTTCTATGTAAAATAAATCGAATTTCCTTGTAGAGGAGTAATAGTTATGACACAAATAAAATGTTTAAAAATCATGAAGTTTGCAAAGTGAAGGTATTTCAGAAAGTTACGTCTTGATTATTTAGATTCTGCCTTTTCCCTGAGACAGTTTTAAGGAAAAAAAGAAAATAAAAGCTTCTAGCTTAGGGGAAAAAAAATCACAAAAATTAGAGATTGCAAATATCTTTTGTATTGTCTCTTCTTTTTCTACCAGGGAATTTTTAAAGGGGGACATATTTACCAGCGGGTCTCAAATTGATTGAATGGCTACACTTATTTATTTATTGAGATTTTCTTTGGATATTATAGATATTTTGTAGTATTATTTAATGTTACCAGTAGCCTTTATTCTCCTAGCATTTCTTATGCCAGCATAGTTACTAAATGTACCTTTCCATTTTCTTTGCCCAAATCTCTCCTTTCATCTCATCAATTATTTTCAGGGTGTGGCAAAGTGACCCACTTCTCTGTAATAAAGGTTAGAGACATCAGCCAGCCTGGGAACGCCTCCTGTTGATAAACTGAGAATACTTGATTCTACCTGCCACACAGGAACCCGTTTCAAAGAAAATGTTTGACCCAGCTGTCATTCAAGCTTAATTTATATGCTAGAAAGAAACTTGACCCAATGCCACATGTTTCTTGTTGAAGTGATTCATCATATTCCACAATTAATACAATCCTCTCTCATGTGGGAAGAGAAGTGGGAGAAGTGCAATAAGAAATAGTCAGAATTAAATGAAAAGCAGAGTGGGTCCAAATTATCCCCTATTATTGGGGTGAAAAAATATGATGTCAGCAGCAAGAAAGACATTGTTAAGAATTGCTGCTGACTGTGCAAGTACCATGTTAAAATGAAATTTCCAGTTTTTCACGGAGGAAGAGATCCATATGTAGTTGGACTTATACGACTGATGCAATTTTCCACTCTTTCACCTAATTTTCCACGTAGATTCATCGCTGTTTCCTCCTTTAAATACCTTATGGAAAACTCACTTTCCCCTTGAGTTATAGAATTCTAGGAAGGAAGGAAGGAGTTAAACCTATTTCTTTCTGTAAGGGGAAAGTTGTTTCCTGCAAATATATCTCAGTAGCCTAGGAGAAGTGTTCTGCTAGATTAGGTTGATTGAAAAACTCCACTGATAAGGAAGGAAATGAAGAAGAAGTACCTGGAACCATGTCCCTCATCCTCTCTAGAAGACTGTGGCAACTCCATCATTTTAAACTATTACTTACAACTCACATTTTCAATGGGCCCTTCTCCAACTGAATTAAATATGATCCACATTATAAACACTCAGTTCTCTCACTTTCTTCAAATATATGCAATTTATTTTAAGTACATCTATAGACAAGAAGAGATAGAGAGAGAGAGAGAGAGTGTGTGTGTGTGTGTGTGTGTGTGTGTGTGGTGTGTGTGCGTTTGTCTACATATTTTCCTGCAAAGGTGACTGTGCCACATTTATGGCAAGTGAAAAGATGGGATAGGGAGGACGTGCTTATTCAAATTTCATCCAGGATTGCAAGTCTTTTTTCCTTCCTCCTCTCATGCATCTTCTGTGTGTCCAGTACACTGCGAGTCACTGGCCCATAGAAATACTTGCCATGATACCTAATCATCAAGGATTTATCAGACAACTAGAAATTTAGGAATAACAGACAGGAAGCGAGTGGTTGGGAAGCTTGTGAAGGGATTTTCTTCTTGGCATATTTTACAGAATCCAGGTCAGTGTCTGATATACAATGAGTGCAGGAGAAGACCAATGTATCAAGTAATAAGGGGACTTTCTTTCCCACTGTAGAATTCTTAAAATTATTTGTCTATCATGGTGCTCTGACCACCGAGCAATTGCTGGCATGAAGTTGGCCTTAGTTTGGGGCATATCTTCTTGCTTCAGCTTTTATTAATGATTTTTATCTGGAATCTTTAGTTATAAGCTAAGTTCCTAGGAGTCAAGGGTGAAAGCTTTTCTATTTTGAAACATGTACTTGCAGCCTTCATTTAAGTGTTACATCTGCTGGAGATACTCAGTATGTGTTTATCACAATGACTGTGTAGTGAAGAGCTGAGAGAAAATGCACATGGCCTGCAGAATTGCTTGGGCAAAGGGGAAAAAGACCAAAGAAGAAAACATAAGAATAAAAAGACATTGTATAGGACAGGACAAATTGTTGATATTTGTGGTCATTGGAATCACAGTGAGGTCTATTTAAATAGATGGTTACAGATAGGAATTTGGTGTCAAGTCAATTTCCCTTGTGCTCCAAAGCCATTCTTTGATGGTGAAATATTGGAAGGCATGCTGGACTTTTGATATATGGTTTTCTGACTTGAACTTCTAAAGCCAGAGGACAGAGATCTTACCATTCTTTCTTTAGTTCACTGATGAACAACATGCTCTTGTTCCACTAATAATTAGTACTCATTGAGGCAATGGCCACTTGTCTTGGATTCTTGGTTGGTTGGTTTGTGTGGTACTTGAATAGTTTTAAGTTTGCTCAATTGAAATACTGACATGTTGTCAATCCACACCCCTTACGGTAATAACAAGTATTTTACATTTTTGCTTCATAAATCAGAACATACATGTTGGGATACTTAGGGTGCACAATTATATCCTTTCTGGAAACCCTAACAATTATACAGCACTCAGGAAGATAGAGACTTGATCTTTTTTATCATCATTGGCTTTAAACTTCAAATAACTATGATTCATTTCCTAGTGTTAACATAAATAAATCCCCATTGTAATACAAAAAGTTAACATGAGTTGTTTGTAGACATTCATGGATGAAACACAAATAAAGCTTAGAAACCAGATGAGCCTCCATGGAACAATTGTCATCACTATGGCAGGAATAAGTGAAAATGACAGCATTTTCTAATAATGTGCTAGGACAAGTTTAAAGAAATGAAATTGTAAACTATTTTGAAAGACCACAGAGGGAACTGCAATGATAAAATGGAATACAATCTATGTGGATGTCCTTTGGAGATACTCAGTGCTTACTGCTCTTTGGATATTTTTGATGTTAAGCACTGTTAAGGCAATTACAGTAATGTAGAGATTTTCAGATGTGACACTGATGACAAAGAGAGATTCGACCAACTTTTCTTAGATAAGCTCTGTAAGAAATATACTGTACTGGATTTTTACTTTTCGATATACAACGAAGAAAATTCCTATTGATTTCCATGTGGCTATCTATTTACCTCAGAGAATTTGTGAAAGTGTCTCAGTCCAGCAAACACCTCAACAACCACACACACACACACACACACGGACACAAACACATGGGAAGAAATGGACCTGCATGAAAGATAAATGGAAATAAAATATAAAAGGTTTTCATTGCTACTGTTTTTTTTTTTTAATGCCATGAAGGTCATGCATTAAAGACTCAGATTTTCCTCATTGTTGGTTCATAATAAGAAGCACAGAAAGGCAAATCCATTACAAATAAAGTTTTCCTCCTAGTACTCTCTAATATTAATTGACAAGGAAGATCTTCTATCCTTTATGTCAAAAGTATTCTAGTTTAAATAAATAAACAAGCTGAAATATTCCAGAAGCGATTGGTCTAAGGAGGACAAACATTTACTGATGAACAATCACAATTCCAACAATCAAAAGAGGTTGTTTAGCTCAAAAGTTATTACTGTACTGTGTCTCATTTTCCATCTCCAACAGATTTTTAAAAATCTCCTAAGAAACATGTTTATTTGATGGTACAAAATGCCGCTGGGATACTCCCAGTTTTCTCAACTGCTGTTTAAATGGTTTTGAAAACTTCAGGTTGCATTGCTGTGGCAAAGTTCAAAGACAAAGGGGACCATTACCAAAATCAGAATCACAGAGTGACCTGGAATCAGAACAGGAATGTTCAATAATTTGTGTTATAGCAAGCCCTTGGCAATGTGTCGTATTGTGCATGTTTATGGAATGAATGCTAAGGCGGGTGTTTTGAGAATTCCATGTGCTTTAACTTAAAATTGTTAAGTAACTGTAGCCTGACAGCATAGGTGATTTGAATTTCAAGTCGTCTTTTAAAATTTAGATTATGGTTGTCACAAATGGGAAAGAACAATAACCTCACAGCCTATATACAAAGATAGCCATTGGTGCAAAAAGTAAAAGCCCACCTCCCTGGGAGACAGGACAAACCTGTCTTACAAATGCATTCAGTCACTTATTCAATACATAAATTTGTGTTAAGTTATCAATAGATTTTCAGCAAGAATTTGTTAGGTACTAGCAGAGAAAGGATGAATAATATTAAAAAACTCACAATCAAATAGGGAAGAGGGATAGGGGAACCAACAGCATCTATAACAGAATATGTGTTCTGTGCTCGATGGACAATTGGACAATGCATGAAGAACACAGAGAGGCATAGGGAGGAGGCACTGATTCTGCCTAGAGAGACTGGTGTGAGAAGGGCAGGTTGGGAAAGCTGTGTTTAAAATTAATTTATTTAAAATTAATTTATTTATGAGTTCTGTAAGTATCAGTCAGTATCCAACCAGAGAGGCAAAAGCGATAGGTGATATAGATTAAGAGATTTATTGCAAGGAACTGACAAGTCCAATTGTGGGGTTGGCTAGGTAAGTTCAAAATCTATAGAGCAGGCCATCTGGAAAGACAGGCTGAAACGCTTCTGTGTTGGCTGAAGCTCCTGTCCACAGGTGAACTCTTCTTCACGGCAGCCTTAGCTCAGCTCATGTTGCTTCCATTTGATTGAATCAGCCCAACCCAGATTGTCTATTAGGTGAATATTTCTCATTTAAAGTCAACTGATCATAGACTTTGAGTTTTACTGCATATCTTTACAGCAACACTCAGATTAGTATTTGATTTAATAACTAAGGTCTGTAGCAGCCAAAAAATAAAAAGACCATCACACCTCATATCTAAAAGCATATGGATGTCACCTAAGGAAAAATACAAGAAAGATACAACAAAAAAAGCTGGTGAATCTTGTTTCTGTCTCTGTCTTTTTTTATTTGAATGTTAGAGAACTCAAATAAAGGTAAAATAAATTCATTATCCATAAATTTTATAAAAATCATACTTAGTATGCTTTTAAATGGCCAACTGATCTAGTTTATTGTGTCTTCCTCTAAGCTACTCTTGTTTGTGTGTGAGAAGAGTTTGTGTTCACATATCTGTGGTGGTATTTTTCTAAGTTGTGAAATATCTGAAACCAGGGATGGCTTCTGTGCCTTTCACATGATATTAAAACATTTTCTGGCCAGGCACAGTGGCTCATGCCTGTAGTCCCAGCTCCTAAGGAGGCTGAGGTGGGAGGATTGCTTGAGCCCAGGTGTTCGAGGCCACAGTGAGCTATGATTAGGCCACTTCGATCCAGCCTGGGCAGCACAGTGAGACCATTCTGGATCTCAAAAAAATAAAAATAACAATAAAAAATTCCTGATGGCACTAAGTTCAAGAGATCATTTCCCCCAACTAAGCCAATAAAAGATGAAACAACTTCCAAAGCATGTTTCAAACTTACATAGACATGTTTGTAAAAATCTTATAATTTGTTACTCCTTAACACATTTTTGAAAATTAAGAGCTTTGCTTAGAGATACTTGGCATACAATTAGCTGCATATCTTTAAACTAAGTTGAAACATATGTATATACCCATAGTTAAGGGAGTCAACATGTCCACAATCTCAAAAAGAGATGCTCACCAGTTGTAATTTCTCCTCACCATTTTCTCCCTATCCCTTGGCACCTACTGATTTCTTGTCAGTACAGATTAGCATACATTTTCACAAATTTCATATACATAGAATACAGCTTGTATACACTTTTTTTCTGGCTTCTTTCATTCAGTATAATTATTTTTTCAATTCATCCACGTTGTTTTGTGTATCAGCAGCTCATACTTTTTAATTGCTTAATAGTATTCTGTTGCATGGAAATACCACAGCTTATTTATCCATTTACCAGTTGATCAACATTTGAGGTATTTCCAGTTTGCTGTTACTGCAAAAAGACTCTTATGAACATTGTGTACAAGTAAGTATTTGTATGGGCATATGCTTTGATTTCTCTTGGGTAAATACCTGGAAGTGAAATCTCTGGATCATAGGCAAAGCGTACGTCTATCTTTTTAAGAAACTGCCAAACTGTTTTCCATAGTGGTTGAACCTTTTTTATTTTCCTACATCAATGCATAAGTATTCCAACTCTCCACAGAATTGTTAAATCTTGCTATGGTCTGATGGCTTTTTAATTTTAATCTTTCTTATAATATGCAGAAGTATCACACAGCAGTTTTAATTTTCATTTTTCTAATAGCTAATAACATTGGGCATATTTTCATGTTCTTTTTTACCATTCATATATTTTCTTTGAAGAAATTCTTGTCCAAAAGTTTTACCTGTTATTTAATGGGGAGTTTGTATTCTTGTCATTGTGTTTGACAACTTTTTACATAGACCGCATATATAACCTTTATCGGGTATATAAGATTTGCAAACATTTTCTCCCAGTACATGGTTTATCTTTTTGTTCTCTTCACAGTGTATTTTAAAGACTTGCAGTTTTAAATGGGATGAAATAAAATGTTTTAGTGTCTTATTTATGATATTGGTGCTTAACTTGATGTCACAAAAATTTTCTAGTAAAGTTTTAGTTTTTGCCTTTACATCTAGGTCTGTGATTTATTTTGAGCTAATTTTTATATATGCTACAAGGTTTTTTTTTTGCATGTAGATATCCAATTGTTGTAGTCATTTACTGAAGGACTGTTGTTTCTTCACTTTACATGGTTGTAAAAAATCAGTTGTCTCTATATGGGTGAGTAAATTTCTGGGCTCTGTTTCATAATCCATTCTGTTCCATGATCTAGTAGTCTGTTGTTTTGACACTAATACCATAATATCTTGATTAGTGTCACTTTTAAAAAGTTAAAAATGAACTAGTGTTATTCCTTTAACTTGATACATTGTCAAAGTTGTTTTGGCTATTATAAGTCATTTACATTTCCATGTGACTTTTAGAATTAGCTCGTCAATTTCTATTGGAAAAAAAAAACACCACCTTTTGGGATTTTTATTGAGATTGCATTGAATTTATAGATCAATATAGATCAATTTGTTGAGAAGTGAAATCTAACCAAGATTGAGTCTTTGGATGTGTGAATAAGAATATGGTGTATCTCTTCTAATATCTTGATGTTCTTCAATTTTTCAGAGTATTTTTTTTTAGTATATAGCCATTGCATATCATTTTTCAGATTCCCAATTGTTTTACATTTCTAATTATTTTTTAAATTGTACCATTGAAAATGTCAACTTTTGACTTCTGTGTGTTTAGCTTTGATAACTAAAAAGCTAGGAAGTTGTTCAATTCCCATCCTTACAAGAAAAAACTGAACAAACTGAAAGTCAAGGACATTTCTTGAACCCATTAGAGAACTGAGGTCTCAGAGCAAATTTCTGCCCTCAAATTGGAGTGACAGATGAAGCCAGAGTATCACAGTCATGCTCTCCTTACCTGGAGCTGAAGACACTGCAACTATATACTGTAGAAGCAAATGAGAATTTGACAAATTGCTAGAGATTGAGTGTGAATTAGCTTGAGAATGAGACACTCTATGAAGATGCAATGTTGAAGTAGAGAGCCATACTTTCACAACTTTTACCTCTGGGGTCCTAGGACCCTTGTTTTCGTGGTAGAGTTCCATTATCTATGCTTGTTCATGACTCTAGCAGTGGGATAGAAGAGGAACCATAGCAAGTATGCCTAACATGTTCTCCATAATTCAGGGAGACCACTCGGTTCCTCCTGGGTCTCCTGCTTAGCCAAGAAACTCTATCAAGACGGTAAGTGGAGCAGCTACTGTGCTTAGTGTGTGTGTTTTCAGCCTCTCATGGATCACGGTCCTTCACTGCCTGAGGTCCAGTGCCTTGAACACCATTATTTCACACATCTATCCTGATTTCAGGTTGTTTTAGGTCAAGGGTAAATCTGGTCCTGGCTACTCCATCTTGATCACGTGCCGAAGTCCCAATTTTACATTCGAAGAGACAAACTGAGGAATCTCCTTCAGCTGTGACTTTATATGTATCTGTGCCTTGCAATTTACAAAAGACTTTGTAATAATACAAGAGAAAACAATCTAAAATATGGTGCATATTCCTAGTCACACTTGTGTCAATGGTTAGTCATTGGTTATGTTTCTTTTACAGTTTTTTGTTTGTTGTTTGTTTTTGCTTCTTTCAACAAATCTTCATTCCATAAAGCCTGGAATTATGAATACCCTTGAAAAGGTTTACAAGGTGCATTTGATTCAGATAAGTCAATCTAACGTTTATAATCCCTGTTTTTCCATCTTACAGCCTCCTCTGCACTCTGATGTCACTTAAGCATATATAATTTACTTAACATTTATGAGAATATACTGAGGTTGTCTAATTATGTAACAGTTTCCCTCAATACACTGTAAACTCATGAAAGGTGGTGACCATATTTTATTCATCTTTTAACCTCTGGTATCTAGCCCAATTTCTGCCTCTCCATCCCTGCATATAATAAGCTTTTTTTTTTCTTTTTTCTTTTTTTTTTTTTTAATATGGAGTCTCCGTCGGTCACCCAGGCTGGAGAGCAGTGGCACAATCTTGGCTCACTGCAACCTCCATCTCTTAAAGGCTTTAAGCAATTCTCCTCCTCAGTCTCTTCAGTAGTTGGGATTACAGACATGAGCCACCACGCTCGGCTAACTTTTTGTATTTTTAGTAGAGATGGGGTTTCACCATGTTGGCCAGGCTGGTCTGGAACTCCTGACCTCAACGACCCACCTGCCTCAGCCTCCCAAAGTGTTGGGATTACAGGCGTGAGCCTGGCTAATAACCCTTTTATGCCTGTTTATTAGCTAAACTGAATTATTTTGGGTCTTGGGTGAATATATTGGGTTACTGTACTCCCCCCACCTTTCAAACATAATAGTTTCACTTTTATATAAGCAATAAAAATCTACTTAAAAATAGTGTGCCCTGTTATTCCAAAATAGTGAAATTTGAACCAAATATAAATCTTTAGCTATATCCTCTGACATTAAAACTTCACTTGTCTGTGATTCTTGTCTTTTATTTTGCCTTCTAATTGGTATTCACTTGATTTATAAATCTCACTGGCATTATTCTTATTATAAAGGCATTTTGTCTATCTAAATTAAATCTTACTCACTTGATTTTCTTTTACATCTTAAACTCTCAAGATCCATCTGCAGTTTCTCCGTTTGTAACTTTCCAGTCTTGAGTGTGTAATCTCCTCATTTGCAATCATCTCTAGGGTTTACTCAAGTTATTTTTTTCAAACTTCTCTTCAAGTTAACATATTAGAAGGATATTGACCATAGGATTAGTTACCTTTTGAAATCTCCCCTTAATTTTTGGGTTATTCTTGACTATTATAATTGGTATTCATTATTTTCAGCCTTGACGCATCATTGATATGCTTCATGGCTATAGAAAGTGAAAATCTTCTTGCTTATTTGTATTTCAGAAAGAAGGTGATTAATTCTGCCTAAGTTTGACAGGATCCCATGAGATGACCCTGCCATCCAGAGAAGCACAATCTTCAGCCTTCAAGAAACTTTGGACTTTGACTATTGAGTTTCTAAAGTCAAAAACTAAATTCAGTGTCCTTAGAACCAATTCATCTTGAGAAGGATATCTTTTTTTGAGGCATTCAAAGGGCAATTATTGTTTCTAGGTCATTTGTTATAAATTGCTACACAATATATTTTAACGCTAACTATTTAGTTGCATATCTATCATGGATTATTAAATTTGATCATGTTGGATGTCTTTGCTCCCCAGAAAAGTAAGAGGTACATAAATCGTGAAGAAAATACCAAATCCCACCCAACATTTTCACTGAAGAGATCATAACTTTGAATTCAAATTCTATAATTAAATTGCAATATTAAATTTGAATCCATGAAACTTATGCAATCATTATACGTATCATTTCTAATAGTTGGACTGATAGTTTGACCTAGGGCTAATAATGCTCCCCTGTTGTAACAACAATTTCCTGCTACTTATATATTATGAGACTACTCTGCAGGCTTCATTTGTTATATTCCTCTTTTTCCATGTGGTAACAGAGGCTGAAACATATAGAGGAAAAGAAGTACGTCAGCAAATAAAATATGCTTATAGGAGAGAAAAAACAGATGTCTCCCATGGGATCTTGATGAGGTAATGTATGTGAAGTTATTCAGAAAATTGCAAATAATATGAAAATGTAAAAAGTTATTACATGTCATGCCAATTCTTAGCTCCCAGCCCAAGCTTCCAACTGGAGCAAGTTCCCCAGGCTCTTTTCCATGAGGGAAACTCAGCAAATTTAAATAATATTAATGATATATTAATGTGGTAATGTGATAATAAGGTACTTAGTAATAATGAAATGGATATATGCTATTAAGAAACTTGATTTCATATACACTTGTCAATGTTTACATTACAGGATCAATTCAGTTCAACAGATATTTACTGAGTTGCGTCAGACATCGTGCTTGACGTTGTGACTTAGCTATAAAAGTAGATGGTCCTTGTATTTGTGGAGATTACAGTGTGTTGAGGGTAGACAGATAATGAAGGTTGTAATTAGGTAATAACGATGTGATGTGATAACATGGTTTTCTCATTTAACAGATTCACTCATGAATCACAAAATAATTGTTGAGCCCTAACAAAAATGCCAGTTCTCCCAACCAGCTCTATAGAGTTATAGCATTGTATATAAGAGTCAGGGTCTCTGATCTCGGAGAACTAGATGTGCAAGGGGGTTACAGCACTGCAATAAATGTTAGAATTTCAGGAAGTCATTTACAAATATTAGGCAAATAAATGTCATGTTCCAATTTTTATGTTATGTGCCTCCCTCTCTAAAAGAAAATATAAGAGACACAGAGCAAGAACCTAAGTTATCACCTTGATTCAGGAAGAAGGGGTTGTATTAGAGTTCCCTAGAGAAAAGGAAACAATAATATAAATACGTACATATATGTCTATATACCTGTTTTAAGAATTGACTCATACAATAAAGCAGGCTGAGAAGTTCCATGATCTGCTATCTGCAAGTTATAGAACCAAGAAAGCTAGTGGTTTTTTTCAGTAGGAGTCCAAAGGCCTCAAAACCAGGAGCATTGATGTCCAAGGACAAGAGAAGGAAGACAAAAATGGCAGGAAGAAGAAACAAATGCAACATATAGAAAACAGGTACAAACATGATATAAATCCAACTGTATTAATAATTACTTTAAATGTGAATGGTCGAAATATGCCAATTACAAGACAGAGATTGCCAGAGTTGAAAAAAATAAAAACCTACTGGATTTAAATAAAAGACTCAGTTAAACATAAAAGGAAGAAGAAGAACGATGTATCATGCCACTCTAGTCAAAAGCAAGCTGGAAGGCTGGGCACAGTGACTCACCCCTGTTATCCCAGCACTTTGAGAGGCCGAGGTGGGCGGATCACGAGGTCAGTAGTTTGAGACCATCCTGGTTAACATGGTGAAATCCCGTCTCTACTAAAAATACAAGAAATTAGCCAGGTGTGGTGGCACGCACCTGTAATCCCAGCTACTCTGGAGGCTGAGACAGGAGAATGTCAGGGAGGCAGAGCTTGCAGTGAGCCAAGATAACACCACTGCACTCCAGCCTGGGTGACAGAGGGAGACTCCGTCTCAAAAAAAAAAAAAAAGCAAGCTGGAATAGCAATATTAGCTGCAGAAAATGCGTATCTCAGAACAAAGAAGATGAGCAGGGATAAAGACGTAGATTAAACAATAACAAAAGACTAAATAAAAAATAAAAATAAAAAATGATAAAAGATTACAATGGAACTAAACTAGAAATTAATAACAGAAAAATTGCTGGAAATTTCTAAATAAATAGAAAATTTAAAACATGCTTATATATAAACCAGGTATCAAAGAAGTAGTATCAAAAGAAACTGAAAAATAATTTTGAACTAAAGAAAAATGAAAACAGAACTTATGAAAATTTTGGGGATGCAGCAACAGTAGTGCTTAGAGGGAAATTTATGGCTTCAAATATTTATATAAGAAAAGAAGAAAGATTTAAAAATAAATCACTTTAGCCTCTACCCAAGAGAACTAGAGAAAGAAGAGCAATTTAGACTTAACGCAAACAGGGGAAAAGATATAACAAAATTACAGCTAAAATAAATGAAACTGGAACCATAAATTTCACAAATACAATAGAAAAATAATCTCAGAAACCAGAAATAGTTTTTTTTGAGAAGGTTTTTCAAAAAACCTTGATAAATCTCTGGCTGGGCAAACCAAGAAAATAGATTAATATTTCTCATAAACATGGATGCACAAGTTCTCAATGAAATATTAACAAATTGAATCCAGCAATATATAAAAAGAATTATAAACTATGACCAAGTGATATTTATTCCAGTTATACATGATTGGTATTGGTTTCACGCTTGAAAATCAACCAATATAATCTACCATATCAACATGCTAAAGAAGAAAAATTATATGATTATATCAATTACTGCTGAAAAAGCTTTTGACAAAATCCACATTCATGATAAAACTTTCAGCAAAATACAAATAGAGTAAAATTTTCTCAGCTTGAAAAAGGCATCTACAATAACCTGCAGTTCACATTATACTTAATGGAGAGATACATTTTCTCTAAGATAGAGAAAAAGGCAAGATTGTCCTCTCTAACTGCTCCTAAACAACATTGTACTGGAAGTCTAAGTTAGTACATTAAGACAAGAAAAAACAATTAAAAATGTATAAAATGGAAAGGAAGAAATTGAATTATTTTTATTCAGATTACATAATTATCCACATACAAAAGAATCCCAAATAATCTACAAAATATTCCCAGAACTAATGAGCAAAGTGGCAGGATAAAAAATTAATATACATAGTCAACCAATTTTCCATGTATCAGCAATAAGTAATTGAAATGAAAAAATTTAAAATATACTACTTACGATAGTAGAAAAAATGGAATATTTTGTTATGAATCTGAGAAGATATGTCTAGGATCTACATATAGGAAACTATAAAACACTGAAAAAGGAAGTAAAGAAGATACATAGAAATGTTTCATACTCATGAATCAGAACAGTCATTATTGTTAAGATGTCAATTCTTCCCAGTTTAATTTGTACATTCAATATAATTCCAATAAAAATCCTAGCAAACTATTTTTTTCATATCAACTAACAAGTTGACTCTATTTTATATATATTGAAAGGCAGAAGACTAAGAATAGCCAATGCAATCTGAAAAAATAAAAATAAAGTTGGAGGACTCACACTACCCAATTTAAAATTTAAAGACTCACTATGAAGGTACATTAATAAAGTCAATGTGGTGTTAGTGAAAGAATGGACACATGATGGATCAATGGGACAAGATGAAGAACCAATAAATAGACCAATACTTGCATAGCCAAGTGATCTTTGACAAAGGAATAAAAGCAACCTGTCACCAGAGAAAGGATAATATTTTCAGCAAATGGAGCTGGAACAATTAAATGCCCATATATAAATAAGAAATCCAGACAGAAACTTTACATTTTCCAAAAATTTGAATCGATATGGGTCATAAACTTAAGTGCAAATGCCAAACTATAACATTCCCAGAAGAAAACAGGAGAAAATCTGTGTGATCTGGAGTTTGGCAATGTGATTTTAGATAAAACACAAAAAGCACACCTCATGAAAACAATGGATACATTTGACTTTATTAAAATTAAAATCTTCTGCATTGCAAAAAAACTAAGAGAATGAAAATCTAAGTCATAAACTGGGAAAAAATGTTTGCAAAATTTATATCTGATAAAGAACTTGTATCCAAAATATACAAAGCACTCCTTAAATCCAACAATAAGAAGACAACCCAATTAAAAAAAAAAAAGTAAAAGATCTGAATAAACATCTCACCAGATAAGATATGCAGATGAAAAATAAACATGAAGTGATGCTCAACATCATTAGCCCTTAGATAATTGCATATTATCACAACAATGAGACACCATTGCATACCTATTATGGTGGCCCGCCCTGTCACCCCTTTCCAGTTGAAAATACCAGTTGCTGGCAGGGATGCAGAGCAAGAAGAAGTTTCTTTTGTTGCTGGTGGAAATGCAAGAATACAACTACGTTGGAAGAGAGTTTGGCAGTTTTTAACAAAGCTAAACATTGTCATAACATACAATTCAGTAATCCCGTTCCTAGGTATTTACCCAACTGATGTGAAAACTTGTGTCCACAACATGCATGTGAAGGTTTATAACGCTGTTGCTCATAATTGCCAAAAACTGGAAGCAACCAAGATGTCCTTTAATACGTGAATAGATAAACAAACTGAAGTACAACTACGCAATCGAGTACTATCATTAATAAGAGGTAATGAGCTATGAAGCCATGCAGAAACATGAGTGACTAGTAAATGCATATTGCTAAGTAGAAGAAGCCAGTCTTAAAAAGCTTGTGATTCCCTTTATAGAATGTTCTGGAAAAGAGGAAACTATAAAGACAAGAAATACATCAATGGTTGTTGGAGCTTCGGAGGAGGTGAGTTAAATAGATGATGAGCAGGGGATATTTTAGGGTAGGGAAACTATTTTGTTTGATAGTGTCATGGACAATATATGACATGTATTTGTCAAAACTCACAAAACTTTATAACAAAAAGAGTCAGCCTTAATGTTTGCCTATTAAAAAAATTATCTAACTGGCCAGTGGATCTCAGGATAAAATGTAGAATGTTGCAAAAGACTACAAATGTATTCGAAATGTATAAAACAACCATACTGGAGAGGGAGAAGGTGGGATCTATGTAATGTTGGAAATATGTGGAGTCTGGAGTACATGGCCAAAGGAATTGTGCAGAAGAATTGCACTTTATTTGGTAAAGTTTTTCTTCACAATGGTATATGGATTCACAATTCTGAAAGCACTATATATGCATAGTGCTATTGAACAATTAGGTACATGAATGGTGAGTGGTGAAAGTCAACTTTCTCACTGTTGGAGTGGGAGGCTACAAGTAAGGAAGGGAAAAGACTACAACAATCCACGTGGTGATCAATTAAAGTTGTGGGCATTAGTTTGAATATATGTTTAGCTTAATATAGACACAGAAGGTTACATACAGAAAAATTTACATGTAAGATACATGTATATACATAGGTGAGCATACACACATACATTTCCTTGCTCTCTCAGCTTAGACCCTCAGAGGGCCTAGGAGCGATGATTCCCCAGTACCCCGGTAGCAACAAGCATACCTAGTGCCTAGATCTTGGTTTCAAATTATATTCTCAAATAAAAGTAACTAGGGCTTATTGAAGAAATGACTGAGTCCAAGACTGGAACATGATATACACAAGGTGAACCTAGAATATCTTGTAGTGACAGAAAATAAGAAAATGCTCACAAAAAAAGAAAAGAAAAAGAGAAAGAACCACCATGTGAAGACGTTTCAAAGGGACACTAGAGCTAATTGAAAGGATCCCCAATGGTCAAAGCTAGAACGATTTGAATAACAAAATAAACTAGTACGGATATGACCCAGAGTATAAAATGAAAAGCCATTAATCTATATTGATATAAGTAATCAACTGACAAATAAATGGGGGAGAATACAAAAATCTGTGCAGAAGACTTTATGTGGATGATTTGCCCTAGATAGCTCTGTATTCCTTAAGTGTGGGCTCCCTATAGTGACTTCTTCCAAAGAGTGAAGTACGGAAAGGGAAGAAGAAGAGAAATTTTAAGTAGAGAAACCTGACAACACTATTTCAGCCAAGTGATCGTCTTTAACATCCACAGTGACAGGTCATGTTCATAATATATTCCCTTGAGATGATTTGATGAGAGTGGCATTTTCCCTCTGTGGTCTTCTTCCCAAAATCATAACTTGAATTTAATTTTGAAAAAAGGTCAGATGAATCCCAGTTGAGGGACTTTGTTTTTAAAAAACACTTTTAAAAATGTTTTAAAATTTTGCTCACCCAGAGAAAGAAAACTGAGAAACTTTCTACAAAACACTTGGTCAATACTTCTCAAATTGTCTAGGTCATCAAAAATAAGAAAAGCTTGAGAAACTGTAATACACAGGGGGTTTATGGAAAAATAATGATCAAATGTTATGAGGTATCTAAGATGGGATCAGAAAGAGAAAAAGAGAACATTAGATAAAAACTAAAGAAATTTCAATCAACTATGGCTTTTTATTAAAGGTATGCTACTGATATTAGGTCATTACATGTGGTAAATATATTAATGTAAGAAAATTATGGCAGAAACTTGGTGTGTGGTATATAGGAACTCTCTGTACTATCTTTATAGGTTTTCTGTAAATGTAAAATTACCTTAAAATAAAAAAGTGTATTCAATATTTAAAAAGAAAATTAGAATTTTCTCTTTGGTAAATACACACCTTACAAATCTTTGCACCTACTTTTAATCACATGCAAATTAAGGGACTGATTATATGGAAATTTCTAGACAATGGGAGGCAATTTTTGGCTAATTGCCGTGGAAGGGGGCAGCAACTTCTGAGTGTTGCCATGTCAATGGTAAACCATCCCGGCACTGGTGAGCATGTGTCTTATGGAGGGGTTCTTTTGCCTCTTCCCTGTTTCAGCTAGTCTTCAATCTGGTCCAGAGTTGAATCCAACCTCTGGAGTGGAATCCTGCCTCCTACTTCAATAGCAGATACAAAAGCATAGAAGAGAAAGCAGAGAGAACAGGACATCTTTGGAAACTACACCATGATGCTTAGAGAATGAATGAAGGAGAGGGTACTGAGAAGGAAGGGAGAAGACACAACTAGAGATGCAGGATGCAGCCAGGGTCAGGTCCTGCTGATTCTTGAGTCCCATGGCAGTTATCAACCTTTGTCCACGGTAATTAATAATAAAAATTCAAGGCATTGATGTAATTTGGTATCAAAGAGCTAATTATTGGCTCTCGTCATTATGTATTAGAGTCACAGCTGATCAGAAGTTCCAGGGAGAAGCATAAAGTCATCAAAAGCAGTCAGCTGAATCTGGCAAAATGAAAGTGATTGTTGCAATATTTTTGGATTCAGTTCAGAGTTTAAATCTTTTACATCTGTGCCTCCAACCGATTCATTTTAGAATTGGTTCTGAGAACAAATTGACTGGCTTGTAGAATTTCCATAGTTCAAGGACTTACTGCTAAAGTAGAAACAAGTCAAGTTTGAAGAATGACCCATTGCATCTGGTGTCTTGATAACTTCCTCTAACTGCAAACTATGTAGGGAAAAAAAGAGCAACTGACGTTTCCTGTCTGCAGAAAAGTATCTGGAAGTAAAGCACTCATCATTTCCTTTGGATTTCAATAGATTTGCATTTGCACTATCTTGGTGGCACAGACTGAAACACCTGATATTTATTTGCACGTTCAACCACACATTATTATTTGTTGGTGGGTTATTTATTGCCATTTTATAGACTAGAAAAGTAAATATTAGAATTAAATTCTGAAGCCCTGGATTTAGAATGTAAGACCAAAAAAGAATTGTGTCTAACACGCATTTCTAAGGTAATTTCTCTACCGCTTTTTCACTTCCAGCACAAGTTCAGAGCAGTGTTTTTAATAAGGGCATTAATTGCTATATGAGGGTTCAAAGTCAATGTTGTGCTACCCTAACTTGATGCTTATTTGATTCAGTTTATTTCAATTTGTTTGCTGTTTTCCACGCTCTGCTGGCAGAGCCATTTAAAAGTTAAGATTTGTTGTTGTCATTGTTGTTGTTGCTGTTGAGATGGAATCTCATTCTGTCGCCCAGGCTGGAGTGAAATGGGGCAATCTTGGCTCACTGCAACCTTTGCCTTTGGGGTTCGAGTGATTCACTTGCCTCAGCCTCCCAAGTACCTGGGATCACAGGCGTGCACCAGGGCGCCCGGCTAATTTCTGTATTTTTACTGTATAGGGGGTTTTACCATATTGGCCAGGCTGGTCTTGAACTCCTGACCTCTGGTGATCCACCCGCCTCGGCCTCCGAAAGTGCTGGCTTGAGCCAGCGTACCTGGTCTGGAGGCTAAGTTTTATAGGAGAAATTCACCTTGACTCTTAGTAACTGTTTCCTTAGGGTCTTTCATTTCTTAAGGGTCTTTTCTTCTGAGATCTGCCCTTTTTGTCCCTGATAAATGCCCCTTAAATAGTGAGAGACCCCACTGGAGCTGTCCATTGAGCTCTGCAGGGTGCACCCAGGCACTCATCACACACTACTTTTTTCCTGGAGTGTCACAGTATCAGCAACTCTGTATTCATCTATGAATAAAAATAGTTTTTCTTTATGTTTCAGAGGATAAACATAGAGGCAGCTTTGGGATAGAGTCATTACATACATCTTTTTATTCAATAGGTATATATTTTGTGCCTACCAAGTGCAGGAAAGTAAATGCAAGAGTCTTTTCCTTGAGACACTTCCTTCCTTCTCCTATAAGCTCAACACAGGAAGTCAAAAAGTCTGCTGGGTGAGAATTAAAGAGATATTTAGCTGCTGGAAGTGCTTTTGGCATCTACAAATCATTCTGGTTTCGTGTTGCCTGTTGCCTATCCTGTTTACGTGAACACTGATGAGAGAACCAAAACTAAGTCAGTCTTTCTTCATCTTCCTTCTCAAATTCTTTAGAGTAGGCAACCGTTATCTGCTAAAATAGCTTTTTAGTCATACTTGTATCTGTGTAGTGAAAATATTTCCCCCCTAAAGGAAATAGAGTTCCCTCCTAAATTTGCACAGAGTCACAACAAGCTCTTCTTTCTTTCTCATGCCTAGGTTACTGGGCAGCTGTCTTTTCATCAATAATTCAGGACTCAGGCACTGGTGGGCTGAAGGAGAAAAATCATGGAGATTTAGAAAAGTCTTTATGGGGCTAGAAGCACTTCTGCTCATATTCTGCTAGTTGGAAATGGGTCAGAACTCATTTGTCTAGCCACAAGAGCTGCAGGAGAGGCTATGCAATGTAGTCCAGTTTGTGCCTAAGAAAAAGAGCAACAGGAATTGATCTCTGCTGTGCTTCTTGCTTTTCTATCAGCAGTTGGGTGGGAGTGAAGTGAACATCAGGTTCCAGGAATCTGCTGAGTACCCACGGCTCCTCAGCACTTCTGACTGCTTGTGGTGTTGCCTCCTGTGGGGGTAGCAAGATTACACCTCACAAAGGGTTTATGCTTTCCTGGAAATATTCACTTTCATTGAAGTTAACCCACTATCTTCTATGGGATAAAAAAGGCTGAGATGGAGACACAGACAGTGCATCCAAGCCCAACTGATAGAACCTTCCACTCTTCTATTCATGGCACAGAATTGCCATGCACTGTTTATCATTGTCTGCATAACTCCGGATGAGGAGAATGAAGGAAGGGGAGCAGTGTTTAAGTATTCACTCTACATGAGACATTTTCTCGGTGCTACACTTACATCATTTCTTTCAACTCTCACAACCATGTTGGACTTAAGCACTATCCTCGTTTTTAAACATCACAACAGCAACTGATCCTTAGCAGATTTAAATAACTGACTTAAGGTTAAGCAGGTAGTGAATAGAAAAGGCAAGATTTTCATATATATTTTTCTGATATTTTAAGCTTACTGTTTCTCTAATCGCTTTGTCACCATCTTATCATACTGCCTCTTCACTGAGATTCCGTGAGTGACGCCATTTGACATCTGTCCTTCACATAGTAGACACTTGATGTATCTCTATGGAGAAATGTCTGATGTGGGTGATTTCTTTGAGTGTACATTGCTCTTGGTCAAATTTGGGAAATATTTTACTAATTGTGTTGAACACTGGGATGCCATCCTATACACACCAATATTCTTTCTCTTTTTGTCATTGTCTTCTTTTGTAGTCATTATTTCTAAAAAACTGCTCAGAAATTTTCATTTTTTTTCAAGTAATGGTTTGGGCTGACTTATTCACGTTCATTAGCCATTTCTTCATTTATTTAACAATTATACTTTTTAAGAACCTTCGGTGGGTAACCATCCAAGCACTTGCTTGGTGCTGGGAATAAGGGAGAGGATATAAAGATGATTGTGACTTGATTATTCATCCATGAGGGAATCTCTGGGGTTTTGATTTGGAGAAAAGACCATCAAATACTTAAAGGAGAAAGAGTTATATGCCCTTATAATGCAACCACAGTCACAAAAGTGTTGGTTTTGCATCTTGCGACTATTGTAAGATAATGAGTTGCCTAGGAATGCATATTTTTAAAACTTTTATTGTAAGTTCAGGGGTACATGTGTAGGTTTGTTACATAGGTAAATTTATGTCATAGGGGTTTGTTGTACAGGTTGTTTTGTCTCCCACGTATTAAGGCTAGTATCCATTAGTTATTTTTCTTGATCCTCTTCCTCCTCCCACCCTCCAGCCCCCCGCATTTGCCCCAACATGTGTTGTTCCCGTCTATGTGTCCATGTGTTCTCATCACTTCGTTTCCACGTATAAGTGAGAACATGTGGTATTTGGTTTTCTGAAATTTTGGGCATTTGCATGAAAGTCTGATTGATTTTACGCTTAAGGCATGTTAAGTGTTTTCACTGCTTTTTCTTCACCTCCTCACTTTTATTTTTGGATTTACTCTTTGTTCACATTCAACCATTATATTTACATCTCAGACATTTGAAATCTTAACAACATAAATCCAGTAATATCAGAGGACATTTTGGTATGGCCAACCACTTCTTCGTAAGATCTCTTTACCTATGAACTCCAGCCAAGATTTCCTGTCATCAGAACTCTCAACACATTTCTCTCTGTATATGCTGCATCTAAAGAGGCTGCACTGCAAAGCTGACTAAACAAAAGTTTATGGCACTTGTTCCAACTTTACCATTGACTAGTTGTGTGAACTTTGGACGGTTGACCTCTTTCAGCCTCAATTTCCAAAGCAATTAATAGAAGCAGAAACTCCATTCTTTGTTCTGGATTGTTCCACTTAGGAATTTTGACTAGTTTTTTTCTGTGTTTTATAAAAATTTAAATACATAGCAATAAACATTGAAACTCACCAAAACCTAAGATCTTAAGCATATTGACTATTTTTAATGGGAGAATTCTACAGGAAAGTATTCATGATGCAGAGAATTAGGAAACCGCATCATTTACTTGTTTTGGTAAAGTCTTTAGATGCATTATTCAACCTCTTTGGCTCAATTTTCATCATTTGAAATAAAGAGTAAACTGGAGGTTCTCTGAATCTTCAGAATTCAGTGCTTTGAGATATAATATCAAGTTAGGTTGTTGAAATCAACAAGATAGTTTAACAGCTCCTATCCGAATGAATCACATGTTTCTACTTTAAAAAATATAAACCTTCTTTCATAAAAATGTTTTTTTTTTGAAACACATGAGATAGGGAGGGGAACAACACACACTGAGGCCTGTCATGGGTGGGAATAGGGGGAGGGAGAACATCAGGATAAACAGCTAATGCATGCTGGGCTTCACACCTAGGTGGTGGGTTGATAGATACAGCAAACCACCATGGTACATGTTTACCTACGTAACACACCTACACGTCCTGCACATGTAACCCAGAAGCTAAATCAAATTAAAGCTAAATCAAATGAAAATTTAAAAGTAGAAGCAAAGTCACTTTTTAAAAATTTGAGACAATTAGTTGAGAATTTAGCAGGAATGTGGAATGAAATGTAAATATTTTTGCTGTTTTCTCAATTAATTCTCATGATTTTCCTGAATTATATCTAGATAGACAACAAAAGCATACAGATATTAGTATATTTAAGTAACTTTAACTATGAAAATTCAAAGTGAACAAACATAATTATGGAAAAAATTTTCTCACATAAAAGAGCATTTTCTTGGAGTCAGTTGTTACACAAGTGTTTTCTTATTTTGTCAGAGAGTTTTGGGAAGTAGCAAAATGTAAAACTACAACTGAAACATGACTATAATTGTCTAAAAATCAGGCTGAGGTCCATCCGGTGTCTTGTAGATGTTTTTTTCATTGATTTTAATCTAAACAAATTAATTCTCTTTCAAAATTAAGCATTTTTCCACAAACTCAAAGGTCACCAGAGAATTTGTTCATGACTTAAAAAATAAAAGTTCTATTTGTGTTTTAGATTTAGGTGGAACATGTACCAGTTTTTTACCTGTATATTGTGTGATGCTGACGTTTGGAGTATGATTGATCCTATCATCAAGGTAGACCATAATATTCAACAAGTAGTTTTATAGCCCTTTCCTTTTCCCTCCCTCCCCAGCTATTAGTCCTCAGTGGCCATTGTTCCCATCTCTCCATCCGTGTGTACCCAATGTTTAGCTCCCACGTAAAAGTGAGAGTATGTTGTATTTGGTTTTCTGTTCCTGCATTAATTTGCTTAGGACAATGGCCTCTGGCTGCATCCATGTTACTGTAAAACATGATTTCACTCTTTTGTAGGGTTGTGTCATATTCCATGGTGTATATATACCACACCACATTTTCTTTATTCAGTCCAGCACTGAGAGTCACCTAGCTTGATTCCATGATTTTGCTATTGTGACTAGTGTGGCAATGAACATATGCATGAATGTATCTTTTTGGTAGAATGATTTATATTTCTTTGGTATACACCCAGGAATGAGACAGCTAGGTCAAAAGGTGGTTTGAATTTTAGTTCTTTGAGAAATCTCCAAACTGCTTTTCACAGTGGGCTGAGCTAATTTACATTTCTACTAACAGTGTATGAGTGTGTAAGTGTTCCCTTTTCTCCACAGCCTTGCCAGTATCTGTTATTTTTTTACTTTTTAGCAGTAGCCATTCTGACTAATGTGACATGATGTCTCATTGTGGTGTTGATTTCCATTTCTCTGATGATCAGTGACGTTGAGCTTTTTTTTTTAATGTTCGTTGGCCGCTTGTATGTCTTCTTTTGGGAAGTGTCTCTGACGTCTTTTGCATTAACAATCTGTATAGATTCAGTAAGAACAATCTTCAATAGTTAAGTGAATATCATGTTAATGATCTGCTTCATTTTGAGTAAATTAGTGGTTCTATTCCAGAAAATGGTAAAAAAGAAAAACAAACAAACAAAAGAAAACCAAAAAAAACTGGTGAATATAATACGTTCTGCATATAATATGCCCGACTGAAAAATTTATGCTTATATTTTCCGAGTAAATTACGAGATTTGCACAGCTAGGTTTAAAAGAGAAATACTCTAAGTCAGCAAAAAAGGTGGTGTGGGTTATGGTAATTTCCATACACCACACCCCAAACGGGCAAAGGTACATCACAGTTAATCATCTTATGATGTTAGAAGAGTGTCTATTTCCACCCAAGTTATACATTGGCAGAGATATACATGCACCGAATTCTGCTACACCTTAAACAAAGGATACAAATTGCAAAGGAAAGGACAATCTCAGCCTGTAATATCAATTCTCAGAACCAGAGGAGAAAGTAAGATCTTTTCACATGATTTCCGTTGCATTTTGCATTCTTATCCATTCTATTTCCTTTCCCACCCCTCCTAGGCCTCTATCAATTAAGGTTATACTGTTCCACTGCTTTCCACCAGGGTCCAGCGGCTATATCCCTCTCCTTGTCAAAATCTGCTTTAAAGAAAGCCTCTGATAATCTTCCCCACCGCCCCTACCCCCCACCCCTGTGGGTAGAGCAACAACTTAAAGTATTGCCATAACCAAGAGAGTTGCATTTTAACAGGAATCAAATGCTTTGGGCTAAGAAATGAAACTCTTCCTATATGATTTCAGACATCAGTAAGCAGATGGGCCATTTATCTGAGGGGTTTTCCTAGTCTCTGGAACTCTGTGGGACTTCTCCAATCCCATCTATGTAGAAAGTTATTCCAGACATGGCTAATGTTACCATCATCTGCATCATGTTTTTCACTCTAACACGTCGCTAACTTCAGCAGACACACCTTCCTTGGATACCCCCGCCTTGTGCTGGAAAATGTGCATCAAGTTCACATACGAAACTCTTCTACAACTCCCTTCCCCAGATTTATTTAGACATTTCAATGCTGACCCATTTTTATTGTTTTACTGTATCTACTCTTAAATAGAAGAATCAGTGCCCAGCAGAAGAGAAACATGAACTTGGGAAGGAGAAGAAAAAAAAAAAACTGGAATAACCTATAAAGAATATAACAAAACTATGTAGAGTACAGAGAACATTATCTTTCAAGCCAATTTACAGGTACCATTCAGTTCATTTAGGCTATGTCACTTACGGTAGTGGATTCTTTGAATCAGATAATAGTCTCAATCTGTCATTTCCCTGTTCCTTGCATAGATAATACCTCTGAGTCATACTCCATAGTAGAGTCTAACTGATAACACTGAGGGTGCTTTTAGGGCACATCAAAGTACAAAAAAATTTAAAAAAGCAAATCAACATCAAGGCAGCTAACTAGAGGCCGGGTGTGGTGGCTCATGCTTGTAATCCCAGCACACTGGGAGGCTGAGGCAGGTGGATCACCTGAGGTCAGGAGTTCTAGACCAGGCTGGCCCAACATGGTAAAACCCTGTCTCTACTAAAAAAAAAAATCAAAAACCAAAAAACAAAAACCAAAAAACAAACAAACAAAAAACGCAAAAATTAGCTGTGCATGGTGACAGGCACCTGTAATCCCAGCTACTCGGGGAGCTGAGGCAGGAGACTCGCTTGAACCCAGGAGACAGAGGCTGCAGTGAGCTGAGATTGCACCACTGCACTCCAGCCTGGGGGACAAAAGGGAGACTACGTCTCAAAAAA
>NW_012116500.1:1454006-1457575 GCF_000951035.1 Colobus angolensis palliatus
TTATATTTAAGAACTGTATCCTCTCTTCCTATTCTGCTACAGGAGTAGCAGAATAGGAAGTATCTGTATTTTCTTCTATGAAACTTATTGTTTTCTTATATACTAAATAATACTTGTTTATTTTATCACCTGACTGTCTTTCTTCTCATGTCTCTCATTAGAGTAGAAGGTTCAAGAGGGCAGGGGTTGAAAAAAATGATGACTATTATTTGCAAATTAAGTCAATTTGTGACCATACTTTATTTTTCTATTTTTCCTATCCTTATTTAGACTGGGTATCTTCTGAGAGTTAAAATTTTGTGTTATCCAGTTGCAGTCGATCTTCTTGGTCTATGTCTCATACATGTGGTGAGATACAGACAATTAATGAGACAGACTGTGCAGATTTGACATTGTAAGTTAAATCTTATAAGCCCTTTATAATGTTGTATATTATAGATAAGATTTATTACACAACCATTAACCAATAATGTATGAGTCATATAACCTACGTTTATCATGATGGGAATTTCAATGGATATAGATTCCAATTATAAGCAAGTACTTACAACATTCTTTTTTTCTGAAGGTAGTTAGTCTTGTTTACTTTGAGAAGGCCAATTGCAAAAGCTGACATGATGAAAAGTGGCACATTCCAGGCAGAAACAATAAACTGTCAATAAATATTTATCCAACTAACATTACCAGTAGCGTTCAACAAATACTATCAAAAGTAAGCATTCTGTAGATATTAACTTAACATATACAATACAATGTGAATTGAATTTTCAATTCATTTGTTGAGCAACTAAAAGCCACCTCCCAGCTTCTTACTTTCATTCATCTGGTGAATTCCTCCTACGCGTCTTTTACGTGTTTACACAAGATATATACCTGTATGAAGTTTCTTCCAATGTTGCTCTGCCATTCCTGGCCCTTGGTATAATTAAGAGCTTCCTCTTCTAATCCCATAATATCCCAGAATTTATCTCTTATAGCCTTAATTTAATTGTATTGTTACTGTGTCTTCCTTCCCGCAAAGTAACTCCTCCCCTCCATCCTCAACAAGACATGGACCTCTCTTGGTAGGACCTTAGACCTGTGTATAATTGTAGCTTTAGCATCTCCCAAAAAGTAGGTGAAGTGTTTATTGTACAGATGAATAAATATGTGTGATATACTGAGTTCTTATTTCTAGAAAGTAATATAGTTATATTAATGTCTGGCAATATGCTTACGAGATATTTATTCTTCAAGAACCCAGTGAGGTTTTGGCATCTGGATATTATTCAGCTTTCTTATATGCACCTTTGTTATTTCACTCCTAAAATAAAACCTGCCGAAGGTCCTGATCTCTCTAGAAAATTTCCCTAGTTGCTTTCATCATTCTCTGAATTGCCAGCTCTGTGCTAGCCTTGAAGGTAGGATGAGAGTCTAGAATTTCTCAGTGATTCTTGCATGCTGAATTACAAGGCAGCTGGAGGCAAAGAGAGAAGGCTTAACTTAAGTGAAACTCTAATATCTTCTCTTTTTTATTAAAGTAGATGAAATTAAACTGGTTACAATCTAACTTAGACTAAAACTGCCATAAACTGATAAGAATTAATGACAAAAGCCCCTGAGCCCTCCTATCAGCAATAATGATGGCATATGATGGATGATTATTATTCATGCAGTTGGCCTGTATGTGTTTTAGGAGGCTTATGCATTAAGCTTGAAGGATTCCGGTTTCAATTCTCCCACTTACTAGTTGGAACTTTGGGAAAATCACTTTACCTCCCTGTGCCTAAGATTTCTTTTCTGTAAAGCAAGACTGATACTGTACCTACGTCATATTGTATTGTAAAGATCAGACATAACTTTAAAATATTATTTAGCTATTACAATGATTACATTAAGCATTTATAGTATTGCAATCTAGTCCAAAATACCAACAGCACTGCAGAGCCAAACAATTTGATTTCTTAACGCCAATACACATTTTATGTCCAATGTCAGCTAAGTGGTTATATTTTCCTGTTTTTTTCTAAATCACATTTCTGCGAAGGAAAAATTCAGCTCTGTCTACTTCTAACCTCTCTTACCTGTGGAATTAGAGAACTCGACAGCCCAATTGTCAGAAATGTTGTTCCTTATCTTTTGTTTAACTCCCTGGAGCCACTCATGTACTGCTTAGCATTCTGAAATGTTTTGATGTCTGTGCAATGTTTTGGAAATAGAAAGCCAAATGATGGATCTCCTGGATTAGGTGAGAGACTGAGAAATGAGGATTAGACAAGAAAGGGACGTATTCTTTCTCCAGCTTGATAAATATGGTGCCTTCGTAGAATATTTTTCTCCTCCACCTCTTTTTCTGACTAATAGTGAATATAACTTTAAGTTGTTGCAAAACTGTTATATTTGTCTCTTAGTTTTACTCCACTTTCTCTGATTTGTCCCCTGGAATATTACATTCCTTCTTTGGAATCCATATCCGGACCAAGTTCTTTCTGAAATTAGAATTAAAGGCATTTGCCTTTATACAACCTCTCTGTGATTATCACAACTGGAGGTTTTTTCCAGTCCATTAAAAAATAGAAAGAACAAAAAGCAAAACTTAGAAGTATGAAGGAGGGAGGAAAGAAGAAAGAGAGAATGAGAGAGGAGAGAGGAGAGAGAGAGAGAGAGAAGCTATCTGTGATGAGAATCTGAAACAGGTATCAAATAAGATGGATTATTTGACTCAGTGGTAAGTCAAGATGAATAAAATGCTGTTGGTAGTTCAGTGTTTCTTCCTAGAGGCCAGTTGACGATTCCACATTAGCAAGACAATGTCTCTGCTTTCACTTTTTAGGAGGGATTCAAGAATTCAAAAAATTAGGAATCTATTATGATCCAGAATCTACAGTTCCATCAGTCCACAAGCATTTGTCTAATTTAGAATAAATTCTGCATAAATTGTAATGCTGTAATATACATTCATGAAATAAAAATAGATATAAGTCAATCACGACTCTTCAGTAACCTGAAATCATACTAGTTCGGTAACATTACCATTAAACAATTAAAGAATGAGAAATTACAGTAAGGAGTGCTATATTATATGGCATATATAGTGAATGTCTTCAAAAGTCAACAAAAGAAGAGGAAGGCTAGTGCATGAGTTAGAACCATCAAAGAGTAGGCACTGGAATTCCAAAACATTGTTTTCATCCATTCATGAAACAACTGTTTATTGAGTACCTAGTATACGCAAGGCACGGTGTCACATGCTTTATTCATACTACAGGCGTTCTCTTTTACCATTGTTTATGGTATTTTTTTTTTTATTATACTTTAAGTTCTAGGGTACATGTGCACAAAGTGCAGGTTTGTTACATATGTACACATGTGCCATGTTGGTGTGTGCTGCACCCATTAACTGTCGTCATTTACATTAGGTATATCTCCTAATGCTATCCCTCTCCCTGCCCCCCACTCCACAACAGGCCCTGGTGTGTGATGTTCCTCACCCTGTGTCCAAGTGTTCTCATTGTTCAATTCCCACCTATAAGTGAGAACATGCAGTGTTTGGTTTTTTGTCCTTGTGATAGTTTGCTGAGAATAATGGT
>NW_012116500.1:1458420-1500250 GCF_000951035.1 Colobus angolensis palliatus
AGTCCCACCATTGACAAGCTGTGTGTTCCTAGACCCATTATTAAAGTTTCTGTGACTCAGTTTCTGCTTTTGTAAACTTGCATCATAAATTTCTTGTGAGAACTAAAGATATAAGGTACGTGAAGTGGTGAGCATAGTGTCTGGAATCTGGCTTTTAATAAATGACAGTGATTATGATGATAACGAAAAAGAAGAAAATGATGATTATAAGAGGTAACATTGTGCAGTGATTAGATAATGAAATTTGGACCTGACTGGCTTGTTGCACATTCTGATTCTGCTACTTTTTTTTTTTGAGATAGAGTCTCTCACTGTCACACAGGCTGGAGTACAATGGTATGGTCTCGGCTCACTGAAACTGCCTCCCAGGTTCAAGCGATTCTCCTGCCTCAGCCTCCGGAGTAGCTGGGACTACAGGCTCATGCCTGCAAGCCCGGCTAACTTTTGTATTTTTAGTAGAGACGAGATTTCACTATGTTGGCCAGGCTGGTCTCGAACTCCTCACCTTATGATCCACCTGCCTTTGCCTCCCAAAGTGCTGGGATTACAGGTGTGAGCCACCGTGCCCGGCCTGATAGTGCTACTTTCTTGTTATATGACCTTGCATAAGTTACTTGACATCTTTGTACTCAATTTACACAACTGTAAAATAAAATAGCTATATCTCGTACCTCCTAGAATTTTTATGAATTTTATAATTTTAAACTTGATCAATATTTAGATTATTACTTTGCTGTTATGAATCCCTTTAAATTTGTTATTAAATAACAAAATAAAACACATAGCTATCATTTCACTGAATTCTAACTTCCACGAGAGTGACTTACCACATATATTTTGCTATATCTCCTGAATTTAAAAAAGTCCACCGCACTTTCAAGACAATAAATACTCGTTGAATAATAATAATAATTATTATGCATCTTATTTTGGGCTCTAATTATTGTAACTCTTCTGACAGATGCATGCATAAACGTTACAAGTGTGGCCAGAATGATACTCTACCTAAATTGTCTACATTTACAAGCCTTGTTTTTTGAGTGTGTTGTATGAGAAAGTTAAAAAGTCATGGCCTCTCATTACACTAAATTCATTTTTTATTTTACTGACATTTGGTAAACCATGGCACCTACATATTTATACCTGTACACGTCCATAAATTAGTTTAAAAGCTTACCCAACAATGAATAGATAATTTTAAAATAATAATATCAGGTTCATGTGTTTACTTACTTGTGACCAATTAATTAAAATTTTCTATCTTGTCATCTTATAACAAATGATCATTGATCCTAGGAAACACTTTCAAAATTGGGGCTTTGAATAAAGACCATTTATGACGAGTCCAGAGTGTGAACTTTACAGAGAATAATGCTGATGTGGCATCTTTTATTTGTGGTAAGAAATGATTTAATTTTTTTTTTATCCTTGAATCCCCACTGCTCTAAACTACTTCTGATTATGTACAGAGAGTTGAGCTAGTGGAGGAAGAGGCACATAAATTGATGGGGTCCTTTCCTCCACTTGAGTACAGCATAGCTTCAAGATCGAGGATGTGATAGGAACCATGGCCAAATAACACTTACAAACTCTAACAATCAAACTAACCCCTCATAGCAAGGGGAGAAAATATCAAACATGAACTGCCGCTTGACAGACAGCCTGGCTAGGAGGTGAACAGGCCGTAAAGACTTGTTCCATTGATTCAGTTACTTTTAGAATTTGAGAAATAAGGGTATTGACTGCAGGTAAAAGGGCTCTGGTCTCCATCCCACTTTATATTTTAGTTTAAATGGAGAAGTTCATCTTAAGGAAATGCTTTGGAAAACAGGTAAATCTGGTTAAGCCCCTAAGAGTAACTCTGTGTTTTTCTCACCAATATGTCCTCTATTCTAGTGCGGTTTTTGACACCTAATTGGGGAATTGGTAATAATTTGTTGAATGCCTCAAGTCTTTCTTATGAAGATATCCTAGACTTTAGATATTCAACAAATAAATAAATTGATTGACCAATTATTTACAGTTTGCTTCATTGTCGTAGAATCCTCTCTCTACTGATCTTTTTATTTCTCAGAATCCTTTTAAGAGTTTAGATGAAAGTGTGTTGACTCTCTATCCCTAAATATTTCAGTGTGTATTATTAAAAATAAGAGCACTCTCCAATATAACCATTACAGAAATTAGGCAATTTAACATTACTAATGGTAAATATAATGCATTGTCTAATCCACAGTCAATATTCAAATTCTGTAATTGTCCTAATAATATTCTTTTCTTTCTTTTTTCTTTTTTTTTTTTTGAGACAGAGTCTCATTCTGTCACCCAGGCTGGAGTGACAGCCAGTCAGCCATGGCACGCTGTAGCTCACTGCAGCCTCAAACTCCTGGGCTCAAGCCATCCTCCCACCTCAGTCTTTCAAGTAGCTGGAACTACAGGCACATGCCAGCACACCTGGCTGATTTTTGCAGTTTTTGGAGACGTGAGGTTTCACCATGTTCCCCAGGCTGGTCTGGAACTCTTGGGCTCAAGCATTCAACTCATCTTGGCCTCCCAAAGTGCTAAGATTACAGGCATGACCCACCATGCCTGGCCAAAAATAGTTTTAATAAGATCCAGTACAGAATCACACATTGCATTTAGTTTCACGAGACATTAGACTCATGTAGTCTTGAGCAGTTTCTCAGTCTTTGTCTTTCTGGGCCTTGGCATTTTTGGAGATTGGTCAATTATTTTTGTATAAGGCACTTCGATTTGAGTTTGTCTGATGATTCTTCACGATATGATTCAAATTATGCAGTTTCTGGGAAGAGGACAGGAATACCACAAATGTGATGTGGTGTCCTTCTCAGTATGTTATTTCAGGAAGCACTTGAATTTGGTTTGCTATTGCTGATGACTTTAGTTGTAGTTGCTTGATAAATATGCTGTCCACTTGGTTTCACAACTAAAGAGTCTCCAGTTTCCTCTTTGCATGTATTTGTGAGGGGATACTCAGAGACTATGAGCAGAGACTGTGAGGAGATGCTCTGAGACTATGCAAATATCTTCCTCTTCACTAAACTTTGAACTACTGGTTTTAGCATATTCATTTATGATTTTCTAACTCTATCACTGTTTCCCAGATTATTGATTATAAGCAGAGTTTTAAAGAGATATTTTCAAGATAGTTTCAACTATGTATAATGAAAATTTTAAAAAGCCATATTAAAGATAAGTGGATGCATAGATTAGAACTACAGAGATTAGAAAAATGAACATCATTTTAACTCTGGGAGACTTTTTCTTTCCAGCATTGCGATTCTTTCTCTTTAGCCACAGCACCAAATTATGAACTGACTGAGACTGGTTAGCCCTTGACTCATTGTGTAAGTGTGAGTAAATCACTAAATCATATTGAATTTGATTTATTTCTCCTTAGAAACATTATTATTATTAACAATATGTAATATTATATAATAAAGGTTTTATAATCTTATATATCATTAATATATAATATTGCTGTATAACAATAATGTCATTATTATGTATAATAATATTGGGTCTGCCTTTACTTCCCAAGAATGAGTAAAAAAAAATCATTATTGTGATGGATATTTGAAGTCTCTGATGAAAGGTAATTTATCAAACCCAGATCAAATTATTAGTTCTTATCATGTCTATAAATATTCTTCCTGTTTCTAAGGCACTATATCTCCCAAACTTTATTCTATATGAGAAACCACTGCCAACTCCCATGACCTGATTTTTGGAACACGTAACAGCTCCTGCCAAAGGAGTCTGACGCAAATGAAGCATCCTCTAGCCTCAAGTCTTCCTTATTCACACTTTCTCTTTAAAAACATTTCTGATGGACGCCCAAGGCATCTATTTCACAATCTGAATTTCAATTTGCCTCACCCTTAGGTGGGACTCTCTCCTGCTGATTTTGCAAAAGTTCAACTTTTTCTATTTGCAACTACCTAGATTGGAAATGGTGAGAGACTGAGACAGTGTAACCGGTAAAGTGACTCCCCACTGGGAGTAACTCAGCTCAGCCTCCCGGTTCTAAGGAAGGCTCACCACCAACACAGGGAGCAGAAACATCATCTGCAGGTGGGGATTCTCTTAGCTGATTTCTCTTTTGAGAAGATACATAGAGCATAGGTAAAGATCAGTGTGGAGCTGTCCTGGAACACCCTTTGAATGTAATGGGAGAAATAGCCATGCTGCAAAGTACTTTCTAAGACAGTCCTTTAGCCCCACAGACTTAACTTGTGAGACCAGCTTGTTTCTGATCATCCTTTGTAAAACACACAAGAGGAGTGACACATTGTCATTCTCTCACCTGGATATAAACCCACATCATTTACTCAAACTAGATTGATCCTCTTAACACCTCTGCAATGAGGATTGCCTGCTCTCAGTTGCAGAACAGTTCTTGCATTGGTTCTTGTCTCAGCAGGAAGCATATAAGAAGCTTCATGGCTAAGCCAGAAATTGTCTTATATGCTCTGGCAACTCATTGGTATGACGCAACTGAATGGCCTGGTTTGATTCTGGTTTGCTTGTATTTACCTGGGTTCCCTGACTCCCTCCCAAGTCCAGGCCTTGTTGCTGTAACTATAGACACACTCTATCTCAATGAACTTTATTTGTCTCAACTTTTCCTTGGCAATCGGAGCTCTGGCTTCTCATGCTTATTTGTTGTGGCCAATAGTCCCGGTGCAGCAAGAGTGGGAATGCATCATATGTTGAAAGAAAGTGGAAATTGAAGCATTAAAACCACTCTGATTCCTGTCTGGGTGACTGCCACATCCGTTTCCACCAAAGAGCTCATTGGACATCTCTGGGACATTCAGCCACTCCTGTAAAACAGGCATGTTGTGAATCAAAATAGCATATTTTGCTATTTTGACATAGCTAATACCAGTGGTCTACAGAACTAGCTGATGACTTAAATAAATTAGGTCCTGCCATTTCTAATTTAATTCTGTGAAAAATTCAAACTGAGGTAGTGACATCATATCTTAGCCTAAGAAGAGATTTTTCACCTGAGAAAAATTATGCCTGAGGATTGGATAACTCATTCCAAAATGAAACAGACCATCTGGACTTAAAGTTTTGGTTTTCTGCACCTTAGTTGTACCTTTTAATAACTTTAAAAACTGAAGAATAAGAAAGAAAAGAAAAAATCCTTGGGAAAAATGTACTTGGTTTTAATATCATTACTATCAGTATTACCACTGCAATTAAATCCTGTACTCAGTGTTACGAATATGTCACTTAACCTTGTTTGTCCTTGACTCAGAAGACTTGGAAGATACAGTGAAATGCCTTTAGTGTTTTTCTAAAGACAAAATTTGCGTTCTTTTTCTTTAGGAATGTCTACATTTCCCAGTAGTACTTTGAATTTGACTATATGCACAGACGTGGTTGATGTTGATTTTGAGTGTGCGTAAGCTGCATACTAGGCTATGTACATATCATAAAATCAAACATGGAGTGACAGGGCTTTAGGAATTGGCCCAAGGGCTTCAGCCAGCAAATGATCTCAAGTCTTCTTTGACATTTAATACTATATATTTAATATATTTTCTTGAATTTTAATCACAGTTGAAATTCTCTGAAAGTCTGAATTAGTTATCTTTGATCTTTTTAGTTCAATAGATTAAAAGTCTCAAAGCATTTCTTGTAACAATATAGTTTTTAAAAAGCTTTCTAAAAGTAAAGATTAATGGTATTTTTCATGATAATAAATGCATTTTAACTGCCAAAACCGAAGCTCAAGAGTGCAATGTACAGTTGTGCACAATTTTAGGAAGACTTGGGCATTCTTAGGAGTTGAGGATCAACTGCCCAACTTTAATGACGTTTTATTTGGCCAATCTTCAGGAAAAAAATGGGTTTAGAGCCTTTTCTTGCAATCTTCTTCCTGCTTCTCCAATCATCAGATAACACACATACATGCAGACATACAGACATACACACCCACAAATCAATAAGGAGTCAATCAGAGGTTGTCTTTTCACAACGTGACTGCATTTAACATTTTGAAAAATTTTCTAACTGGACTCAATGCGGTTGAATGCTTGAAGTGTTCAGAGAGATTTAAAGACGTGTGCTCCTTCCTGTCATCCCCACATGGTTTAATGGGTGAGGTGAGAGATGGCCTCAAGATTATTTCCAAGCCAAGAACAGAAAAGATGAAGAAAAACAAAATCAAACAAAAATGTTAGGTCTTTTATATGCTAGAGATTTTGTATATTAGTGATCTAGCATAGCAGGGAGATCCTTTTAAAAAGGAACACACAGGATATTTACTTATATCTATCTATGTATTTATGCATATACACATATAAAGATGATTTGTCTGTCCTAGCTGAAAATGCAATCATTTTATTCTAATTGCAGATCTTGTTACACAATCTCTCTACATTTAATTTACTGTTAAGATATATACTATGGCAACCCAAATGCCCATCAGTGATAGACTGGATAAAGAAAATGTGGCACATATACACCATGGAATACTATGCAGCCATAAAAAAGAATGAGTTCATGTCCTTTGGAGGGACATGGATGAAGCTGGAAACCATCATTCTCAGCAAACTGACACAGGAACAGAAATCTGAACACCGCATGTTCTTATTCATAAGTGGGAGTTGAACAATGAGAACACATGGAAAGAGGGAGGGCCTGTGTCACACACCTGGGCCTGTCAGGGGGTAGGGGCTAGGGGAGGGATAGCATTAGGAGAAATACCTAATGTAGATTACAGGATGATGAGTATGGTAAACCACCATGGCCCAAGAATACCTATGTAACAAATCTGCACGTTCTGCACATGTATCCCAGAACTTAAAGTATAATAAAAATTATAATAAAATAAAGTATAATGAAAATTATATATATACATCTATATATAGAGATAGCTATATAGATGGATAGATAGATATAAGTGCATTCTCCAGAAAGCAATTGCTTCTCCCCAAAACATGTTCTACTTCTTTTAAAGCCTCTGGTAAAACTTTTATCTAAGCCATCAGATTTAGCAATTTGTAACTGATCTAATCTCTCCACAAAATCCTTGCTTACTGAAATTGCATCCAACAGTTTCTCACTATAAACCTTTCAGCTTACATAAAACTGAATGACAACCTATGTCTTTCTTCTATTTTATTTTCATAGTCTCATGCTGTTTTTCTTTTAACCCCTCCAAATAGATAAGCTTAATCAGAAATCACAAATCATTTCAGCAATTACCAGGTATGGCATTATGAAATAGATAATCAGTTAGAGTTAACATAATAAACATAAAGAACTGCAATATCGGCCATCATCAGATGGAATTTAAGTAATTACAGCATTCTTTTTCATTAATCCTCCAATAGAATATAAAGGTTTCTAAAGGTTTATAGGTGGGTGCCATTATCTGAAAGAGACTTTGTTTTTATTCCTTTATTATTTAATGCATTCACTCATTCATCAAACATTGATTATCATCTAAGCACCAAATATTATGTAAGTATAGAGGATATAATGATAAACAAAAATAGACACATGATTTATAATTATTTAATTTAAACATAAAATTGTCTCAATAATTAACTATGAGGCTGAATGACAGATGTCTATCACATAAACCTTTTTTGAATAGGCAATTATGTTTGGGAAAAACTCCTTGTCTCCTCTATTTATTACTGAGTTGTCAAGCATTGGGTTTGATGCAAATTAGGTGCTCAACTAATACATGTTTAAGGATGAAATTTATGTTTATATTAATATAAAATCTTTGCTCTTTTAGATTTTGAAATTCCACTTATTACAGTTTCTTGAGTCTCATATTGGGCTTGTAATAAAGGTCTTTATTTCATTGTTAACCCAAATTCTGGCCAGTACCTAAACTACTTCTTCACAATAAATATGTCATTATTTCTTGGGCTGCCTAAGTTATATGGATTTTATTATATTTGGATTCTCCATAAATCCCTACAAATGTCTAACCTAATGGGCAGAAGGTATGGCATTTGTGAAATTGGGACCTCAGAATCCAGGTGATTCCTAGTAAATAATATTAATCCCATGAAACTAGGAAAATTTGCTTAATTTAGATGTTATTTGAAGTCTTGACATACCCTGAAAAAATTGGGCTTAAATGCTGGAAAATGAGAGATCAATGTGAGAAGATGAATAGGTACTCTCCAATTTTTTGTGTCCCATAGTACTTTGCAGAAAAGGCATTTTATGGCTATCTACGGAACACGTAGTTGATTGACAGGTTGAATCAATTATTTTTTCCTGGGAAAGTAAATAGGAGTACTGAAAAGTGTAAAATCAGTTCTATGTTGAGATTTCCAGATGTGATTTGCAATGTCGTAGCTTTAACATGTGACAAGAAAAGATGAGTCTGTCTTAGATAGAATCAATATATGATGATTCCCTCCTTTTCTCCTGTTCAACTCAGCTGCAAGAAAGCTTGTAGTTCTCCAAGCCTGATGAGGCTAGCCTACTTCTGTGCACCTTTACTTTTTCCCTGAAGTTGCAGTTCTTTCAGAGCCCTACTTAAGGTAGGATGGATGCCTCCCAGTGGATGGTACACAGTGGATATAGGTGTAGAGGCTTGGTCTGTGTCTCTCTTGCCCTGAAGTTCAAGTTTTTCTGAATTAACCTAAGTCCTCAGAATGCCACTTACTCCTCTGGTTACTGCTCTAAGATTCTGGCCTGGTTATTTCTTAACTAACCTTATGGCTCTATGATGCTTCCGAAGAACATTTATGCCATTATCCTCAGCAAACTAACACAGGAACAGAAATCCAAACACTACGTGTTCTCACAAGTGGGAGCTGAACAATGAGAACACATGGACACAGGGAGGGAAACAACACACATTGGGGCCTGTTGGGGTGCAGGGGGAGAGAGAGCATTAGGATGAACAGCCGATGCATGCTGGGCTTAGTACCTGGGTGATGGGTTGATAGGTGCAGCAAACCACCAGGGCACACATTTCCTTATGTAACAAACCTGCACTTCTATCCCAGAAATTAAAATTAAAATTAAATTAAATTAAAAAATTATCTAGTATCCTTTTTAGTTTTCAGTAGGAAGGTTATTGTAAATAACCTAAACTGACTTATTTACAGAAACAGAAGGTGGAATTATCACTAGTGTTTTTTTTAATTAATGGATTTCTTTTGGATTGTACCATTCTACAACAGCCAGCATGATAATGACCACAAGATACTCTAAGTAGAAAAATGCTGCCTTAGAATGGGCTCATGTTCTAAAATTCCTATATCCTCACCTTTTACAAAATGCCCAATAAACTATAGATTTGCACATTTTCTTTCTATATTTATGGATAATTCCATATATGGAATATGCTAAGATATTGGGATATAACATTTACACGGTTTTGAATCTTTTATTACCAGAGTTCTGCCTTTTCTCACATGTACTAAAAGATTTTGGACAAACAAACCCCCATGATATCAGGTAGATTTTGAGTGTTTAAAGCAAAATCTTCTTTAACTGCTGCCTTCCTCATTCTTTCCATATTTTATGGTACTATTTTTCTTTCTGAATTAGCAGCATCTTTGAATTATTCTCATTTCACCAAAGTCATCTGTTATAATGATGTTATTACTTGATAAAGTACAATGTCATTTAATTAACTCTTCACCTCCTGGAAAAATTTTATGTGATCCCATGTATTTATTCAACCCATGCTTAGTAGATGCCTAGTATATGCCAGGCACAATGTTAAACATTGAGAAGTAGATTAGTTGCAGAAAAATTGTTGCACAGTTGTTCTATTTCTACTGTCTCCATTAGAGAATCTTTTTCATTATTTTTGAAAGAACTTTGCAGTGGAATAGCTAACGTGTTATCTTCAGCATGATTTCCTCTTCATGACACTCTCTAATAATTTCCCAATATTGGTAATGTGAGGACATGTGAGTCAATTGTCTTTGAATTCATTTTTAAATGATTCATGGAGATAATCATCTCAACAGGAAAATATGAAGCACTTATATTTTATTTCTTCATATTAGAGGCCCCTTAAGAATACCTCTACTTAAATAAAATGCACCAGTGTTAATGTTTTCTGGAACATATTTAATCCAGTAGTAGCTTAGTTGACTTATCTCTCATCTCTATGAAATTCAACGTTTTTTCTTATTCTTTAGGACAAAACTTTTACTCGAATGCATTGTTTCAGGTGTAACAGTTGAAATACAAATAGAGCTGTTGCTATATGTGACATTTATAGCATCAAAAATGAGATCCAGTTCTTCTGGGTATGTTGAAAAAAACTGATTTGAAAATCAATAGGTTTGGTTGAATATATGGGGACATAATAGGGTCTTGAATGTAGCTGTAGTGCTCTACTCCATATTATCTTATAATTCTGAAGTTACACATCTTTCTCAAGATGTAAGAACAGTGTAGTATGTACTGAATATTTATATGAGAGCATATTAACTTAGTATGTTCTTTAAAGTCTATTCTTGGAATTTCTTTCTACATTGAAATTTAAGGCTTGATTAGTGCATAGAAAGTATACATCTAGGAACATTATGCTTATTTCTACCAAATATAAAGTTTCATTATTTTTTGAAATAAAGAATTACTTATTTTAACTCTTAGAGAAATGGGATGAGCAAATTTTAAGTGATCATTATTCTTGTAACTTCCTATGTTAACGCAAATTTAGAACTAAGAAATATACACTTTAATAGTTTATCCCCATAAGAAATTTCTCTACAAATTATAGTTTGCATCTCATATGATCATAACATTAAGCTTGAAACTTAACAATTCTACATCATTTTTCATACTTAAAACACCTTGGAAAAGCATTAACTAATTAATCAAATTAGATAACAATTCTGTTATGAACTGAACATTATATTGAATCATTTGCTGCAGAATATCAAGATGGCATATGTACGGATGTCACTTTTGAAGTAATGATTATAGCCATGTGCAGTAAAGTATTTATTACCTTATCTAATTAATACACATTTTGGCATGTCAGGGTTTGTGGGTAATTATAGTTTTCTATTGCGGTAATAATTTGTATGATTTATGAAGCCTATGAAACAACAATGTGAGCCAAAAAGCTGTCTGGAATAATTACAGTTAAGCAGCGTGATCAACAGGTATGCCCAGCCAAGAGAACACAGCCCTGGGGATAAGATCCTCAAACAAACAGAAGCGACTGGAGCTGTTCACTTCTCAGCCTGTTTTTTCTCACCTGAAAAAAAAATGGCCCACCCACCGTTCTCAGCTGTGTTAACAAAGCACCGATTGCTTAAGTCTAGGTGGTTATTTTCCAAAGGTTCGTGTGCTAATGTGGAGGACTTCATTAAAAAAAAACAATCATGGATCATGTAAATTTTCAGTTATTTCAAAGAAGACTGAATGTCGACACATTTAATTTGTTTCAGAATGGCAGTCCCTTCCGTGGCTACCAAAAACTCTTACCTAGAATCTGAATTCATGCTACTCCAGTTGGTGATAGAACACTCTTCGCCCTGCCATGCTGGCCATTCCAACAGGCTCTGAGTCTGGCTTCCTTACGGAAGCAAGATACCTATAGTCATTGTCCTAATGGGAATATAAAATAAAGTTTGTCTCACAAGAATTTTGCTCACGTAAAGGAACTGACTAGCCAGAAACTTAAGAGTTGGAAAAGAACCCAACTACCACTATCCACATTTATATAATAAATTTTAGGAAGTTGGTGGGTTGTAGGAGATCTACAGGTTATTCTTTACTGGACATTGGTTTTGCTTTGCTGAGTCTACTTTGACCTTCCCATCAGTCATTTTGTTTTGCTTCATATTAATATCCTCAAGGTATGTAATGTTTTAATTGGCTTCCAGCACGTACACTGAAGCAGAAGATCCTATCTCACGGAAAGCAGCAGCTGTAAATTTCTGTGAACTGTTCTCAATATGAGGGGAGTTCTTAAATTAGTTTGATCTTTCTCAGAAAGACTAACACATTTATATCTTGCAGGAGTATGTTGAATTTTTAGTTATTAACTCCAGGTAGAGCCAGGTTCTTACTGTCTTTTTATACTGGAAGACTAAAAGATAACATCAAAAATACTGACCGTTGAAAGCAGTGTCATAGGATATTCCACTTTAAAATTAATGCTATATTGTAGAGTCAGCAATCCGTAGCCTGATAGCCACTTTTGTATAAGTTGGAAAGTTACGCTGCAAGAGAAGGGCAACAGCTCCACAAGTGGTCTGGAATGGAAATCAGGAATTTCTCTTGACACATAACTAAGCAGTCGCCTTTATTGACCCCACATTTATCAAGGACTCGTTTTATGGTGAGTCAAGGCAAAGAGAGGAAACAGATGAGATAGATCAAGGATGCGAATTGGGGCCTAGAGAATCCGTAACACATGCCAATCTCAACCCTTGGTGACAAATTGTCTTTGAACTGTCAAGCCTGCTCTCGCAATGGGTTAATCATCATCTAAAATGAAAATCCCTCTCTTTGACTTGCAAAATATTTGTTAGAGGAAAAAAAGTGGAATAAACACACACACACACATGCACACACACACACACACAAACATAGTGAAGAAAATTTTTTCATTCCAGGCAAGAAGCTACTTTTGGTAGAAAATGTGTCATTTTTGGCAGAAGTAAAACATTAGAGAAGAATAACCTTACTATTTGAATCCTAAAGTTACATTTAGGCTTTTTCTATTTTACTAGGCACAGAAAAAGTTCAGGTCAAATGGTACTTCTAGGAAGAAACAACGTTTGTGCTTTTAAATGTTTTAAGTAGAATTTTAGAGACAGATATTTGAGTAATTAAATCCATTCTGCCCCTGGGCTTAGCATGCAGGCAACATCCAAAATACCCATTCCCTTGCCTCCTCCTCTCTGTTCTAAACGCGGCAGCTTGTCCCTTTCTCCCACCCACAGAGGCAGACACACATGCTTCCTGTAGCTTCCTGTAAATGACAATGGCCCCAGTAGGTTAAAACCCCTCCAAGAAAACAAACAAACAAAAAAGGTAAAATAAAGTTCAGAAATCCAAAGGTCAAAGAGTAGAGTGAAACCAAAAGCTATGTCAGGATATTAAGGGGAGGTAAAAACAGGGTGAAAACATACTGTTAATCTCCATGATTACAACTTCATTTTATAGTTTGCTGCTCATCATGGATGAGGGCAAACAGTTTGGTGAAACTGAGGTTGGAATTATATATGTGTAGCATGGATGCATATATGCATATATATGCGCACACACACATATAAACAAATATACTGCTGCACTTTTAGTCTTGTATGAGCTTTTATGTATAGCTTATGCATAAAAACTAAGATTATGCATTAAAAACATTTTATATTTTCTACAGTTTTTGCTGTCATTTCCAGGCATCACTCACGTCTTTTCCTTTTTTGGTAACTATAAGCTTATTGGCTAACTTCTATTTCTTTAATATTTGCCACTTACCAAAACTGATGCTGTTATTCAAAGGATGTATTTTATGAAAATTTCAATTAAGGCTATGTATGTATAGTAGTTTGCTTTTTCAAATTATGGGTGTCCTTACAAAATTGATTTATTAACCATATACCTTATTTTATTTTAAAGTTTAACCATACGCTTTAAAATAAAATAAGATGTATGGTTAATAAATACAGTTTATTTATTTATTTATTTATTTTTGAGACAGGTCTCACTTTGTCACCCAGGCTGGAGTGCAGTGGTGCAATCTTGGATCACTGCAACCTCGGCCTACTGGGCTCAAGTGAGCCTCCCAGCTTAGCCCCCTGAGTAGCTGAGACTACAGGCACATCCCACCAAATCCTTCTGTATTTTTTGTAGAGATGGGGTTTCCCCATGTTGCCCAGGCTGGTCTCAAACTCCTGGGTTCAAGCGATCAGCCCACCTGAGCCTCCCAAAGTGCTACGATTACAGGTGTGATATTTATCATAGACTTTAAAAATATTAAAGTCACTGCTATTAAAAATATGAAGCTGTTAATGCTATTTCTTAGAATCGTTTACACGTAGACAAGTCGCGTTCACCTTGATCTGGTTTTTTCCACCACTAGTTTCTTGTTTAATTGCATTATCTGGTAATGTCGTTATACGAATGTACTCTTGCCAAAGGCGCTAGCAAAGCTGAAAATGAACACGGTTTATGCCTGGTGTCTGTAGTCAACAGGCTCTGCGTTCTTCATTAAACGGTGACCAACCTGGAGGTGTTGCTGGGAATTACACTGCCTCTTCTTTCCAGGAACTATCTTCTTTCACCTCAAGAGGCAAAGGCTCTGTTTCAATTTGGTTTGCTCTCAATAGCTTCTCTCATAGGGAATAAAAACACTAAAATCTTGTGTATCTTCAGGCATTTTTTTTCAATTTTCCAGAGAATTATTCTCTGAAGAGTAGTTTTCTTGCTTTGAAGACGCAACTCTTTCGACGTTAACTCTTTTCATTACTCACATTTTGGCAATGACCCCCCCAAAACAAGAAAAAAGATGAAGATGAACAACCTGAACTGGACTCCTGCCAAGTTCACAAACCGATTTTGCAAGTGAGATGATGACTCATCGCCAGAAGCATAGCAGACTATTGACCTTAGCGTTTCTTTATTTTTTATATTTTGAGACAGGGTCTTGCTCCGTCACCCAGGTGGAGTGCAGTGATGCAATCATGGCTCACCTCAGCCTCCCAAGCCCAAGTGATACTCCCACCTCAGTCTCCCATGTAGCCGGGACCACAGGTGCCACCCTACACCCTGCTTAATATCTTTAAAAATTTTTTTTTGTACAGATAGAGTCTCAGCATATTGCCTAGGCTGATAAGAGTATTTTTTAATTTTATATTTTCTATCAGTTGGGGATAGCGGTGAGGTCTGATTTGATTATTTCTGAATTTCAGTAGCTTTATCATCTACATGTGTCTTCACAGTATGTTTTTAGAGTTTGCTTTAAAATTCTTCTTGAGGTATGTTTTCTACCTCCTGACCATAGAAGTGAAACAGCTAAATTGCAAGTCATTAAATGTATCCAATAATTTTGATTCTTTAAAGCTCTTACTCAATTTTACTCTACATACTGCAATTAAATTCATCTGATAATCCTCATACATTGCTGATTTACCAAATTAAATAAATGATCTCACTGAGATGTGTTATATTTGTTTGCTGCCAAATTCATGCAGAGTGCTTCTATATCATTTAATATTGAAGGGTGCTTCAACATGGATGGTGATTGGACAAGTCAAAGGTATTAAAACACCTGTTCTACAATAATTTGAATCTGTTCCATCAAACTTTTGCTTGGGAATTTAAAACTACTTAATTATATGGTTAAATAAAATACATTTTTATCTTTCTTTAGTGTATGATAGACTATGTAATATTAGAAGTTGGGTACAGTAAATCTTGGAAAAACACCATTTAAAGTAAAATATAGTAAGATTTTAAAATGCTAAGATTTTAAACAATGGTCCAACCACATTAGAAAGCAGCTTAGAAATTTCTTAAATAGACTTACAGTCTATACTAGCCCTGTAAGTCCTAGATATTTACTCAAAAGAAATGAAAGTATATTTCCAAACAAAGACTTGTGCATAAATATTTATGAAAGTTTTATTTGTAATAGCTGAAACTGGAAACAAACTAATTGTCCATCAACAGATGAATGCACAAACAGTTGAATACTATTTAGTGATAAAAAGAATGAATTATTATTATATACAACACTGAAGAATCTCAAAATGATTATATTGAGTGAAAGAAAATGCAAACTAATTTGAATGATGGGAAGCAGATCAGTGGTTGCCTGGGGGTGGGGTAGGAAGTAGTGGGAAGAGAGTTTACAAAGGGGCAGGAGGAAATTTTGGGATGATGCATACATTCAATACATAATTTTGGTGACAGTTATATGGATGTATACATATTTCAAAACATCTAATTGTATGCTTTACACATTGACAGTTTTTTGCATGTTAATTTTCCTTTAATAAAGTTAGTTTTAAAAGGTAAACAATGGGTTTCTACCTAAAGGAAATAATTATATAAAAAGATACCTGCACTTAGACATGTATTGCAGCACAATTCACAACAGCAAAGATGCAGAATCAGCCTAAGTGTCCATTAACAGGTGATTGGATAAAGAAAATGTAAATACACACTACGGAATAATTTTAGCCATAAAAAAGAATGAAATGATGTCTTTTGCAACAACATGGATGGAACCATAGGCCATTATCTTAAGCAAAATAACTCAGAAACGGAAAGTCAAACACTCCATATTCTCACTTATCAGTGAGAGCTAAATAATGCCTACACATGGACACAGAGAGTGGACTTGTAGACACAGAAGACTCAGATGAATGGGAGGATAGGAGCCGTATGAGGGATAACTGCAAAACAGGTGTTGCGTATGTTATTCAAGTGATGGTTACAGTAGACGCCCTGACTTCACCAGCAATATATCCATGTAACAAAACTGCACTTGCACCCCTAAACTTATACAGATTTTATAAGGTAAACAGAAAGAACACTATATACCACTTATATCCTTGTATCAATAAGCAAGTTTGGGAGAAATTGAGACGAGAAGACCCATCATGACTGTGAAATGGGAGAGTTGATGCCTTCTTTAATGCCAAAATTGTCTGAAGATTTCTCATTGCAACCCTTCCTTCATCACGGCAAAGGGTGCCGGGAGGGCAAAGGCACTCAAATTCTGAGAAATACTCTTATAGGGGAAAATAGGGATAAGATCCAAAATTCCACTTGTGTTGATCTTGTAGGTTCAACCATTCACTTATTCACTCATTCATGCAACCAAGTGTTTGTCAGGTGCCAACTGTGGGCCAAATATTGTATTCTCATTAGGGCTGGAAATGAAATGAAAGCAGATGCCTTCCTCATGGCACTTATATTATAGATACGGGAGAAAGATATTATCAAGTACTCAAATAAATTCATGGTTACAATTGTAACAAAAGTTATTCAGGAGAGCTTCAGCATGATGTGAACGCCTGTATTTAGTGATTTTACCTAGTTAGGAAGAACTCAGAACCAGTCAGGATGGGGAGCTCAGGAAGCATCAGTTATATTTTTATATAAAATGCACGTACTGCATCTTATACATGATATACAATATAACATAGCATATTATTATTACTTAGCATCATTGTCTGCTTAAATACAGAAAATCAAATGCAGAGAGATAGAGGAAACTACCATTTGTATCTGGCAATGTAGCCTGATATGGTTTGGCTGTGTCCCTACCCAAATCTCACCTTAAATTGTAATAATCCTCACGTGTGAAGGGTGGGGCCAGGTGGAGATAATTGAACCATGGGGGCACTTTCCCCTGTACTGTTCTTGTGGTAGTGAATAAGTATCATGAGATCTGATGGTTTTATAAATGGGAGTTCCCCTACACAAGTTCTTCCCTGCCTGCTGCCATATAAGATGTAACTTTGCTTCTCGTTCACCTTTTGCCATGATTGTGAGGCCTCTCTAGCCATGTGGAACTATGAGTCCATTTAACCTCTTTCTTTTATAAATTATGCAGTCTCAGGTACGTCTTTATCAGTAGCATGAGGACAGCCTAATACATAGTCTATTAGTTATGAGTGGACTTTGAAGTAAGTCTCTCTCTCTGTGTGTGTTTTATTTTGTTTGTTTCATTTTGTTTTATTTTTTGAGGCAGAGTCTGACTCTGTCACCCAGACTGGAGTGCAGTGGCATGATCATGGCTCACTGCAGCCTCAACCTCCTGGGGTCAAGCAATTATCCCACCTCAGCCTCCCAAGTAGCTAGGACTACAAAACTGTGCCACCACTCCTGGCTAGTTTTTGTGCTTTTTGTAGAGACAGGGTTTCGCCATGTTGCCCGGGCTGGTCTTGAACTCCTGGGCTGAAGCAACCTGCCTGGGTCTCCCAAAGTGCTGCAATTACAAGTATGAGCCGGTGAGCCTGACTGAACCCAGTTTCTTTCTGTTTAATTTCCAGATCTGAAATTTGTTAGTTATGGACCTTGGGAGAATCTCATTACTCTGTTAAGTCTTAATTACTTCATGTGTAAAAGAATAATAGAATGAATAAGGTCTTAGGGATTAAATAAGAGAATGCATAGTAACATTTAATAGACACTAGTCATTATTGTTATTACTATGATAAAGATAATTTGTTCTTTGTTCCCATGACATGTTTCATGCTTGCTCTAGTCACAGACTTGGGCATATACAAAAATTAAAGAATAAAACAAAACAAAAAATTGCCATGACTGAGGCTGTTGGCAGTTGCATCTCAAGCAGTAGTTTGTAGTTTTAGAAAAGGAACAGACATCCATAAATAATGTGAAAGAGAAGTCCGAATTCAGTTGTTGTGGTGGAAGACAAAGGTTGCAGGACAGGTCAATCATGGAATTTCTTGACCCTATTGTTATCTTGTGTGTGGGAAGAAGTATTGCTCAGGGGACAATCATAAGAGTGATATGGTTTCCAAGTCACCATAAATGCCTGAGAATATGTCCTCAATCCACATGTTTATAGATAAAAGGAATTAAGTGATAGGATGGAGAAAACAAGAAATTTACTTTTTATCTAGGCCGTCATGTATTATTTCTCCCTTCATAGCCTGGATTACATTTTCTAATATTGACAACATTTTTCTATGTCTCATGTTCATTCATTTATTCCTTCATTCACCAAGTATTTTAAGGGCCTATTATGCACCAGGCACTATTCTAGAAGCTGGTCTATATGGAGAGTATCTTCTCATAAGATATTGTATGATTGACTATGCTCTAATACAGATTTTGGAGACCAGTTAATTATTTAATTTCAATTTTACATAAACATTTATTCTATCTCTATTGTCTTCCAGACACTATGTTCAGGGTGCAAAATGAACTAGACAAGATTGTCCTGAGCCTTGTGGAGATAATTTAGTGAGAAAGCCACATTGGACAGGCAATGACAAGTGTGATGAATGCGCCACAGTTGCAAGGACAGGATGCTGTGGGAATGTACAGCCGGAGGAGTTCCCTGATCTTTGAGGTCAGAAATATGCTCACTGGTGAAGGGAATTTACTCTGAGAAATGGCTTTAAAAATGAAACCAATGCTTGAACAATAGTTAGTTCCATACCTGACTCACACTGAATACTTTCCGATCTTGTTCCCCTTGCTTCCGTTGCCTGTAATGTTTGTGAACATTATTTTCTACAGTAAGAGATCTCAGGTTCCTTTCTATGGTGAGCACAACATCATATTCACCCTCCTGTTTTATTCCTTATAGCATCTGGCTCCATATAAGTTTGCTCTTATTATTGTTTAATAATGGTGATGATAGCAAAGGTGGAATAACTCATACTCAAAAGTGTTGATGAAGGATCTCAGTTAATAAGTGAGAAAGGCTGTATTTAATTAGAGTTATTTTTCCAAGTAATTTTGAATATATTATCTTTCCTTTTATGGCTTATTATGTAAATGTCTAAACCTATGGTAGAATATGTACATGTTTATACACACACACACACACACACACACACACACACACACACATATACATATATATATATGCATACAATCCATGGCAATTTTTTTCTTTTTTTGAGACAGAGCCTTGCTCTATCTCCCAGGCTGGAATGAGGTAGTGTGATCTCGGCTCACTGCAACCTCCGCCTCCTGGGTTGAAGTGATTCTCATGCCTCAGCCTCCCAAGTAGCTGAGATTATGGGCGCCTGCCACCATATGTAAAGAATGCTGAATCAGATTATTTCAACTACATCAATAAATAATATTTAATTACTATTATTGTCCTTTGTGCCTATAAGAATTTGTTGTCTTTGAATAACTAAAATACTTGCAAATCAAGCAAGGGTTTTGCTTATTCCAGAAACACCTTGAAATTGCATCACTCGTCTTCTTGTTATTGTAGAAATTTTTACTTTTAAATATTAAAGAAAAATCTATTTTTCCCTAGATGGCATTGCTTTATGTACCTTATAGCAAGAGTTAATATTTCTCTAAAGAAATGACAGGTCACACTTCATAACGAAAACCGATTTTAAAAAAATTCTTGATGTGTTGTAGTTTTAAAAGGAATATTTAAAGCCAAGCATTATAAGAAATTCAAAATAGAGTGTGCATACGGATAGGCTAAGATACAAATTTAAGAATAATAGCATATTTACTAAATCTGTTACTATCACTAAGCATTGTTGTAGGATTTTCCATCTATTAACATGTATAATCCTCACTGCAACCTTATAAATGCTGACCCATTTTACTTGTGAGGAACTTGAGTTCTGATTGGTTATGAAACTTACTCCAGGTAATACAACTAGTAAATAAAGGCACCAAGATTTTAACCTATCAGTCTGGCTCCAGATCCCATGCTCTTAATCTGTCTGCAAAAAAAAAAAAAAAAAAAAAAAAGTAACCTTAAAGCTTTCATTTCTCTCAAAGGTAGGAGCCACTGCTATGGTGAGGTTCAAGGAATTTATTCCTAAGCAGACAACAAGAACAGGGACTATCCCATACAAATAGGAGATGACAACTCCTTTAAACATGATCTACTAAAGTCTCAGGGGTATTTTTAGATGGGACCCAGTGGGTTCACACCGATGGGTTAGATTTTTAAAATTACAATGCATTTTGTTTAGAAGAGGGATTAAAGCATTTGCCAAAATGATTTGTGTTGACAAAATGGCTTAGTACTTTTGGCAGATTTATTTTGGAGAATGGAATAAATTAAGGTGTCTAGCAAAAGATGTGCTACAGCCACTGAAACAATTTCAAGTATTTCAGAAACTCTATTTTTATTCACTTTGCAAAATGTGCTTAGCTGAACTGCCAGTCCCTGTTACATTTCCATTTCTAAGCAATTAATTAAAATCCCAAATCAGTTTTTTCTTGATCATGCCAGCAGGAGTCGGTTACCATGGAAATAGGAAGATCAGTAGTATTTGGAAAAGAGAGGAAAAAAATGGCTTGCGTTGGTCTTTTATTGCAGAAACATAAGTGACGGTCTAGAGCAGCTTGTTGGCGCAGCCATGGGAAGCTCTGCCCCCAACAGCAAGTGTGGCAGCAACAATTGGAAATTACTGACAGTCCTGAAGATTACATTTTGCCCCCCAGGGATATCATTGGGCCAGTTGAAAAAATCATTAACTCGGCTTTTTCACGTCTTCTATCTATAGGTTAAACCCCCAAACGTAATTGATTATAGAGTATTCTGTTGTGGCTAAGCAGGATTTCAAATCAACAATTGGTTATATTTTGCAAAGAGCCATCAAAAACCATTTACGATTTTTTTTTCTTATGTCGAGCCAATATGCTTTAGCTGTAAAGCCCATTTCCAGACAATAGTGCAAACCAAGAATGACCGTGATTGAAGCCATACTTATTTACACTTTAGGAAATGAAAGCTTATAGGATATCTTCAGCTTGCTCATTCAGTAGTGTTACCCTACAGACAGTACTTTAAGAAGGAAAGTGTGATAAATACTAACATGCCTATATTAAAACAAATGACGGTTGTACTGAAAAAAATCGAAACCTTGTTAAAGACATGATTATAACGATATAGGTGAAAATGATAATAACGTCTAACATTTGTTAAGGTTTCTATGCTAGGCATATTCCTGATGTTTTGAAAGTGTAAACTCGGTGTTTCTCAACACCATGAGGAATACCCTAATATGCATAGATGCTGTGATTGTTTTGAATTGTTGAAAGTTTTCTGTGAGAATAGATTCTGTGCTTTCATGTGTTGCTCATTAAGTTGTCTGGGAAAGAAGATGAGTAACAGCGTTGCACTATGCATAAGGTTACTCAGGTCCTACACACAGACTTCTGTGTGAATTAGCTAGTGCTTTACCGAAAATCAATATGAAAACATCCAGATATTAGGAAGAAAGAGGAAGCAAATCAGGATTTCATGTATCACTCCAGCATGAAACTCCAAAGGGGAAATTAGTCTAAAAATCATCCAGGAGAAGCTCCAGTCTGTATATAATGATAATAACTAGGAAAATGGGAATTTTTCACTAAAGTTTTTCCTTATTGCTATACTCAGTTGATATAATGTTACCATTTGCATCTATTAAACGTTATTAAGTTTTCCTCATGTGAAAGTCCTCAAGGCATATCCACATGTCTTAGCCTATAAATATTTTATGGTGATAATTATTTAAGGTGAGTGGCAGTATTTTTTTAGTCAATCTTCGGAAGAAAATAATAAATCTACAAATTCCTCCTGTTTACTGTAAGATGAATAAAAAGTTCCCGGCCACGGAGTCACCTTTGGCAGCACAAATCATATAGGTATTTAGAATCCTGGTGCCATATCACACACTACGTGGCAAAAAGGTTATTAGCTTTGTGAATCATACCATCTTTCCAGTTAGTTCTAGCTAGGCAGCTAGAATGAATTTCAAAACGTGTATACACGGTAGAAAAGGTGACATGGTGTGCTAATATCTGTTGTTATTCAATGCCATTCCTGTCAATCTAAGCTCTCCCTATATATTTGTCTGGAAGCCTGAATCAATATTCCACAGCTTTCCTTGCCTGTAGGATGCTGGTTTAGATTTCCTATTATACTCTTTTAAATCCAACATAATTATCAAGTGCATACTAAATGATTAGCACTGCACTATTCAGTATGGGGAAATCAAAAAAGAATGAGACCCAGTTGTTGATTTCAAGGGACGTAAAACCTTATAATACTCCTTATAGCACATAACGTCATGATCTGAATGCATTAACACCTTAGGAATTCTTGTCACACTGATCTCACAATGATAGTCCCATAAACTCTAGCTTCTACTACCCTGTAGACATGCACTGTTCAATATGGCAGCCACTGGCCACCTGTGCTAGTGGACATATGAAAGGTGGCTAGTCTCGGCTGACGGTGCTATAAGTATAAAACACTCAATGATAGATTATAGAAGGATGGTTCCCAGAGGCTAGATAAACAGAATATGTAGATCAACATCTATTTAATTCATTTGGCGGTATCCTCTGGGTCCATGTCACGTTCCAGCTACAATACTAGGTATTGGGGAATAAAAATGTATGTGGGATATATGATGCATTAGTCTGTTTTCATGCTGCTGATAAAGACATACCTGAGACTGGGAAATTTATAAAGAAAAAGAGGTTTAATGGACTCATAGTTCCACGGGGTTGGGGAGGCCTCACAATCATGGCAGAAGGTGAAAGGCATGTCTTACATGGTGGCAGACAAGAGAGAATGAGAACCAAGTAAAGGGGAAACCTCTTATCAAACCATCAGATCTCACGAGACTTATTCACTACTATGAGAACAGTATGGGGGAAACCGCCTCCATGACTCAATGATCTCCCGCTGGGTCCCTCCCACAACACATGGGAATTATAGGAGCTACAATTCAAGATGAGATTGGGTGGGGATGCAGCCAAACCGTATCATATGGTAAATTCTACATATACAGTAGTTATTGTATAGTATTTGATAACCACAGTTATTAAGCATATAATTTCTGATGCCTGGCTAATTGGCTTTAAATTCTTACTCTCCTGCTTATTTTGGAAACTAATCTCCTAAGACAGATTCTCAACAAACCATGCTTCTTAGTACACATTCTCTGTCCTGTTAGCAAAGCAGACTAGCTCTGGGCAATAAAAAATGATAGTGACTTCTTGGGCTAGGTCATAAAAGTCTTGCAGCTTCCACCTGGGACTTCTTGGGACATTTTCTCTGGGAAACCCAGGTATCTCTAACATGGTCAATCACTATGACACTGCCTTGCTGTGTGGAAGCCTGGACTTAGCCAAATGGAAAGCCACACAGAGAGATGTGTCTACCAAGGCCCCAGCTGTGCTAACCAACCCAGCAGAAACCCCTGACACAGGAGGGAAGCAGCCAGCATCTCTGTCCATCCCAATTAGGCCTTCAGCTGACTCAAGTTCTGGAGTGATAGGACCACAGTCACAGGAAAGAGCCTCTTATTCGGGTCAGTTCAATCCACCTCTTAGTCGGGTCAGGTCAATTCACACAACAGCATGGGAGAATTATAAATTATTGTTTTAGGTAATCACATTTTGGAGGTGATTTATTGGATAGGAATAGACCTTTAGAACACTTAGACACTGTGTGAGTGTAACGAAGTTAATTTCCATTTATCTAATTCACTTTATTGAGAAGATGGGGACAGTCTGTATCTCCTAGGCTTGTGGTGCCTGGACTTTAATAAGGCCTTAGCTTTTACTACCCTGTGGATCTGCACTGTTCATTATGGCAGCCACCGGTCACCTGTGCTAGTGGACGTATGAAAGGTGGCTAGTCTCAGCTGAGGGTGCAATAAGTATAAAATACACAGTGATAGATTATAGAAGGATGGCTCCCAGAGGCTAGAAAGGGTAGTAGGGGGTGGCAGGAAGGTGGGGATGGTTAATGGGTACAAAATATTGTTAGAAAGAATGAACAATACCTGGTATTTGATATTATCATAGATTGACTATACTAAGAATAATTTAATTGTATGTTTTAAAATAACCTAAAGGAATATAATTGGGTGGTTTGTAACACCAAGGATAAACATGTAAAGGGATGGTTACTCCATTTTCCATGATATGATTATTACGCATTGTATGCCTCTATCAAAATATGTCATGTACCCCATCAATATATACAGCTACTATGTACCCACAGAAATTAAAAGTCAAATATTTTAAAAAACATGAGAACAAACAAAATATACAACGAATTTACATACTTAGTGTGAAAAAAAGAGTGTAAAATATTACATTAAAATTTTTAAATTGTGTTTACATATTAAAATTATAGTACCTTAAATATAGCAAGTTACATACAGCATTTTAGTACAATCCTTCGTTTTCCTCCTTGAAATGTTCTCATTAGGCAAATTTAAAACTACAAACGTGGCTTGCATGTGTGGTCTCATTTTATTTCCATTGCACTGCTTCAAGATAACGATAGCATTAGAGCAAGACTTTGTGCCTCTAAAAACTTAGTGCCTCTGAAAGCATCTGCCATATAGAAGGTGCAGAATATATATGTATATATACACGCTTTAGGTATATATATTTATGTGGTGCATGAGATATTTTGATACAGACATACAATGTGTAATGATCAAATCAGGGTAAATGGGATCTCCATCCCCTCAAGCATTTATCCTTTGTCTTACAAACCATCCAATTACACTCTTTTAGTTAGTTGAACATGTACAATTAAATTATCATTGACTATGAATATCCTGCTTTGCTACCAAATCCTAGATCTTATTCATTCTTCTAAATTATTTTTTATTTTAACCTTACCCACTCCTCCAACCCCCACTATCCTTTCCAGCCTCTTGTAACTGTCATTCTACTCTCTATCCCCATGAGTCCAATTCTTTTAACTTTTAGCTCCCACAAATACATGAGAACACACAAAGTTTGTCTTTCTGTGCCTGGCTTATTTCGTGTAACATAATGACCTCCACTTTCATCCATGGTGTTGCAAATGACAGGGTTTCATTCTTTTTTATGGCTGAATAGTACTCCACTGTGTCTAAGTACCACATTTTCTTAATCGATTCCTCTGTTGATGGACACTTAGCTTGCTTCCAAATCTTGGCTACTGTGAATAGTGTTGCAACAAACTAGGGAGTATAGATATCTCTTTGATGTACTGATTTCCTTTCTTTTGGGTATGTACCTAGCAGTGGCAAAATAAACATTTGTTGAATAAATGAACAATGCTTGTCTACTTCCAAATTAGGTTTTTCTTGTATTAGTAATGTTTCCCTAACCTTCTTAGATACTTTTGTGTGATGAGCTCATACGCATTGAGTCTACTCATAGATAATCCATGATTATTTGATAATTCCCAGGATATAAATCTATTTGCAAATGCTAAATTAAAAATAAATTTGAGATGGAGTCTTGCTCTATTGCCCAGGCTGGAGTGCAATGGTGCAGTCTTGGCTCACTGCAACCTCTGCCTCCCGGGTTCAAGCAATTCTCCTGCCTCACCTCCCAAGTAGCTGGAAGTACAGGCGCATACCACCATGCCCTGCTGATTTTTTGTGTTTTTAGTAGAGACAGGGTTTCACCATGTTGGCCAGGCTAGTCTTGAACTCCTGACCTCAGGTGATCCACCCACCTTAGGCTCCCAAAGTGCTGGGATTACAGGTGTGAGTCAACGTGCCTGGCCAATTTTTAAAAAGATTTTAAGATCATTCAATCACCCTTTCACTGAAGTATATTAAGGTAAGTTCCATGCTCACATAGTATGTATGCATGTAAAACTTGCACGAATTTCTCAAAAGTCTTGGTCGGATTTGTTTACATTTGGGAAAATTGCTGAATAAAGACATGTTTGCATCCTTTGCAAGGCCTTTAATGTAACTCAGATAGGGTTATGTGAAGCAAAACTTCAGTGAAGTAAAAGTCAAGCAGTTATTTGTGTGTACCACATGTTTTCCCCATGAAATACTGTAGTGCAATTGCCCAGCCTCCCTCCTGAGGCACGATGCCATATATGTTGAAAAATAGAAATGAGTGTATTGTTACCTATTTATACATCTCTTGTGTCCTTTGTAGGTGATATACAAATTTTTTATTGCAATCAACAACATCAAGTTAATTTAAACCCAGAGTAGCTTTATAGGAAGGGGATGCAGTAGATACAGGAACACTTAACGGCATTATAGGAATAGATTAAACCACCAGGATCTAGGCAGGTAGATATAAATGTGGCTCTGAAGAGGCATTAGAATTGCACCTTCAAGTACCCACCCTGGCCCTGTCTCTCCAGCTTGGTCCCAGCTGATGTTTCTGTTTTCACAGAAACATTATTATTATTAACAATATATAACATTATGTAATAAAGATATTATATTATATATTATTAGTATATAATATTGCTGTATAACAATATTGTTGTTATTATATATAATAATATTGAGTCTTCCTTTACTTCCCAAGAAGATTGTGAGTAAAAAAAATCATTATTGGCTGGGCGCGGTGGCTCAAGCCTGTAATCCCAGCACTTTGGGAGGCCGAGAAGGGCGGATCACGAGGTCAGGAGATCGAGACCATCCTGGCTAACACTGTGAAACCCCGTCTCTACTAAAAAATACAAAAAACTAGCCGGGCGAGGTGGCGGGCGCCTGTAGTCCCAGCTACTCGGGAGGCTGAGGCAGGAGAATGGCGTGAACCCCGGAGGCGGAGCTTGCAGTGAGCTGAGATCCGGCCACTGCACTCCAGCCTGGGCAACAGAGTGAGACTCCGTCTCAAAAAAAAAAAAAAAAAAAAAAAAAAAAAAAAAAAAAAAAACAAACATTATGATGATGAATATTTGAACTCTTTGATGAAAGGTAATTTATCAAGCCCAGATCAAGCTATTAGTTCTAATTATGTCTATAAATATTCTTCCTGTTTCTGAGGGCACTATATCTCCCAAACTTTATTCTATATTAGACACCACTGCCAACTCCCATGACTTGATTTTTGGAATATGTAACACCTCTTGCCAAAGGAGTCTGATGCAAATGAAGCGTTCTCTAGTCTCAAGTCTTCCTTGTTCACACTTTCTCTTTAAAAACATTTCTGATGGATGCCCAAGACATCTATTTCACAATCTTGATTTCAGTTTGCCTCACCCTTAGGTGAGGCAAGAATAGGGGCCAGCATTCTATGGGGACCATAGCTTCAGATTCCCTATTGGAGAGAAAAAGGTCACTCCTCTACGTGCAATTTGAAAAATCCTGGAAAATAAGCTGGCTTGAATTGTGCATCTATCACTGGATCATCATGGTGGACCAGGATACCACCATTCCCACAGTAAGCACTTTATTCAAAGGACCAGGGCTGAAGTAGTTCCTGAAATATGGAGTGCAACTTGGGGAAAGGAAAGGAACAGGAGGTGGTTAGACAAAACATGACAAGTCCACTGTAGCATGCATTAATGATCTAATCACTCAATTTTATATTTTAAAGTACGGTGGAGGATGATATTATTGCCTAGACATAAATTCTTCCCAATTGTAACAGTTTAATAGTGGAAAAGTGGCTATACCCCTTTTACAGAGAAACACATTTTTTTAATTGAAATGCTTGCATTTTAATATCCTATTTAATTTTGGGTATTTACCAATGAGGAAGAGAAGCAAGGATGTTTTCTGTTCCTGACATTGGGTTTAGCAGGGCAGGAATAATGTTATCTATTAATGAGCAGAGATGTTAGCTGAAGAGGTCTGGCTATGTTCCAGTTTGGTTAATTAAATCCTACCTGCTTAAATTCTGTCTTTATTTTCAAATGAATATTCACTGTTATTTCTCATTTGAAAAATTGTTTCATGTTACAAGTTTTGGACCAGTAGCTTATTTGTGAGGCAAAGAATTTTAGTTTACTTTGAGTTCAAAATATCCTAGTTGCTGTTTAATATTATATTCTTTTTTCCATTATTATATTATTTTTGTGTTGACTTTCACATGCTTTTCTTATGACTATAATAATAGAATGATACATTGTTTAACAATGACAGCATAACCTTTTAATACCATTTATCTGTTTCTCATAATCATAACAAATTATGTAACACCGGGACTGATGGAAGCCAAGCTTGATCTGACCCATTAGATACGGTGCTTTTCTACACAATAATATTTGGATTAATGGATAATATCTAAAATGTCTAAAATGAGCATGTTGCTCATTGAGAAAAGATCAAATCAGAATTAAATTATCTCTGATCAGGGATTATTTTGTGAGGTCCTATCCTATTTCTTGGAGTCCTTTGTACAATATGTTAAATTGATACAGTGCAATTGAAATAAAAGGTATGTTACAACTTACTTTTCTAAATTTTTACTGAAAAGTAAGACTCTGGGGTGTGTGTTTGTGTGTGTGTGTGTGTGCGCGCACGCACGCAAGTGCATGTGTGTTTACTAAACAGAGGCCTTATGATCTAGTGAGTAATTATATTATTAAGTTCTGGGAAGAAATTGTGAAGTTGAGACTAGAAATAATTTATCTGTAAGTTTTTTTTTGTTAAAATTTTGTTCTTGTAACTATAAAAGCAATGTATATATTTTCTTAAAAGCTCCTACCCTCCTGAAATGAGAAAGACCAGTAGCGTTTAAAAAAGAAAATAAAGATCATGTTAACTCACCATTCAGGGCTAACCACTTTTGCCCCCACTTTGATGTATGTATAATTTTCCTGTATTTCTTCTTCCTTTCCTCTCTTCCTATTTTTTTCTCATACATGCACACACATACATATGTATTATTTTCAAACATGAAGGAACCCGGTGCAATAGATTTTATAAACCTTTTTACATTTAACGTCAACTTTGTGCCAATAAACATTCATTAGCCACAATATTCTTAACTAATTAGTGTATTCATTTCTTTCCCAAGCACTGTCTATAAAACTCCTGTTGTGTGTTGGGTGTTGTTCTAGACATGGCAGATACCTAGATAGGCAGCAGGTAATTGTTCTCAGGGAGCTTGCATTCTAGTGATAAATTAAACACAATAAATACACACACAAATAAGAAAATATCAGATGTTGATTCATGTAAGGCAGAAAAATAATTTACAGTGATGAAATAGAGAACGATTGGTTTGAGTTGTCCAAAAAAAAAAAAAATCTGAATCCATAATATTTGAATTGTAAGATTTGAATGACAAGAAGAAAGAATTGTGTTGGCAGATCCTATTTGTGAAATGCAGATAAAATTCCAGACAGAGAGAACATTGAGGTGAAATGTCCCAAGGCCTTGGAATGTTGGCGTAACAGGAAAAAGGGTGTGGGGTGGGTGGAGAGAGTATTACATACAAAGGGATGAGAGATTTTTAGGTGTCAAAATTTGTAAGGTTTTGAATCTCAAGTAAACAAATTCAGAGTTTATCTTCAGTATTATAGGAAGTTATACAAGTGGCATGCCCTTTACCTGTTTGTTTTGCTTATTTATTTATTTATTTAGAGACAGGATCTCTGTCTGTTGCCCAGGCTGGAGTGCGGTGGCACGATCATGGCTCACTACAGCCTTGAACTCCTGGGCTCAAATGATCCTTCCACCTCAGCCTCCCGAGTAGCTAGGACTGCAGGTAAGTACCACCACGCCTGGCTAATAATAATAATAATGAAAATTGCAGAGGCTGAAGTCTTGCTGTGTTACTCAAGAGGGTCTCAAACTCTGGGCCTGAAGTGATCCTCCTGCCTCAGTCCCGGCTGAAATGCTGGCATTACAGACACGAGCCACAGTGCCCAGCAAGTGCTATGTTTTGATTAATATTTTTAAAGAAAGATCATTCTGGCTTCTGGGTGCAGATTTTACCAGACAGAGGCTGGAGGAGAAGCACAGAAATCAGGTAGCAGGCTCTCGCAGTGGCCAGGGCAGAGATCATAGGTTCCCGGACAGTGAAAACTGTCAGGGAGACAGGGAGGCTTACAGTAGGTGTCAGAGAATGATGAAAGAGGGTCTGCGAATGGCTGGGAATTGAGGTGGTATCCAAGGAAATAAGAAGAATTAATGTCAGCTCTAGATCAACACAGTCCAATAGAAAAAGGTGTAAGGCACATATGTAATTTGTTTTCTAGTAGCCGGTTTAAAACAGCAAAAGGAACAAGAGAAATTAATTTTAATGATGCATTTTATTCATCATACTCAAAATATTATTTCAATATGTAATTAATACAAAATTAATAAGCTATGCTACATTATTTAAAATTTTTTTTGTGCTAACCCTTTGAAACCTGGTTTGTGTTTTACACTTACAATACATCTTAATTTGGGTGAACCACACACATTTCAAGAGCTCAAGAGCCATGCGTGCCTAGTGGTTATCATATTAAATAACATCACTGTAGATATTTGGTCTCATGATTGATTGGAAGAACGGTGGTATCTGTTCGTGAAATAGAAGATAAGTAGAAGAAGAACAGAATTGTAGAGGCTAGGATCTAAGAGGTTTGTGATGCATGTTAGATATCCATATAGAGTTGAGAGTTAACAGTTGAACCTATTTAAGAGCTTATTAGTATTCAGTTAAATAGATGTAATGTAATTTGTATTAACAGCCCTTTGCCTCAGGAATATTTTAAATGCTAAGCTTTTATAAAATATGGTACAATGTAATCTCATGTACTTGTAGCTTTGTTTACTTTCAGAGATCTTCAAATAATTATTTCTAGAAGTGGAAATCATGGGTCTTAGTATACTCCAACCTTAAAGGTTTTTGAAATATTGGCCAATTTTTCTGCGAAAATATTAGATGCATTTATTTTTTATTAGCAGTACGCGACAAAGCTGTATCTTGTATATTCTCACTATGACTGAGTATGATGAGGTTTTAAATACACATAATGTCTTAAAAAAACCCATCTCAAGCGGGTGGATCACAAGGTCAGGAGATCGAGACCATCCTGGCTAACACGGTGAAGCCTCGTCTCTACTAAAAATACAGAAAATTAGTCGGGCGTGGTGGCGGGCGCCTGTAGTCCCAGCTACTCGGGAGGCTGAGGCGGGAGAATGGCGTGAACTCGGGAGGCGGAGCTTGCAGCGAGCCGAGATCACGCCACCGCGCCCCAGCCTGGAAGACGGAGCGAGACCCCGTAAAAAACAAAACAAACAAAAAAAGCGCACATCTCTAATGAAGAGTTTTTGACATGGTGCTAGTAGTAAAACATAATGAACAGAAAAGAGTAAGAAGCTCTGAGTCTAGTGAGGGAAGCTTTATTAGAAGGATGTACAGTGGTAATTCAAATACGTTGCTTTTTGTTTTAATTCTTTAATTGTTTTTCTTCAAGCAAACATTAGCTATCAACAGCAACAATTTCATAGAGAAAAGCTCATGGAATTCGCTTGGTTTGTGCAGACTGAATCGTATCTATAAAAAACATATTTTAAATCATTGAATCTGTAAGATGTTTGCCTTCTAAAATGACCTTACTCAATTTAAAAAGCTGTGAATAAAGATAAACTGATCTATAAATTATTCTTTTCAAATATATGACCAATTTTTGTAAACATAGAGGTCTATTTGTATTATACCTGTGTTTACCCCGGCATCTCATTTGCGATTATGTTTTTCCCCAATTCAAATTTAATGCAAATTTGGTGAGTCATGATCTCCAAGGGTTGAGATTGTGAGAGCTGTTGTGTTCATTTATTCATTATATAAATACATATTATACTGAAAGTGGGTACAGAAAAATCAGTTTTGAACAGAGAACATGCACTATCTCTAAAATCTGGAAGCTTAGATGCTGGTAGGGAGACATATATTCACAAAATAATTTCCATCACTCCACAAATTTCTGTTCATCTGCCTTTTAGTTTATCCCACTCTCAGCTTCCACCCCTGGAAACCATTGATCTGCTTTCTGTCACTATAGATGTGTCTTTCCTAGAAATTTGGAATAAATAGGATCACAAAATATGTAGTCTTTTTGGCTGGATTATTTTTTAGTTTTATCCATGATGTAGACTGTTTTAATAGTTTGTTCTCTCAAAAATTGATGGAACTAGACAAATAATCAGGAGGATATGGATCTCAATAATACCATTCAACAACAGATATAATCAACATTTTTAGGACACTGTGCAACAATAGCAGAATATGCTTTTTTAAAGCAACCATGGAATGTATACCAAGATAGACCACATTCTTGCCGTAAACCTCAATAATTTTTTTGTTTTATTTTATTATTTTATTTTTCAGCTTTTATTTTAGATTCAAGGGGTACATGAGCATGTTTGTTACAAAGTTATATTGCTTGATGCTGAGGTTTCGGGTATGACTGAACCTGTCACCCAGAGAGTGAGCATAGTACCCAGTAGGAAGCTCTTCAGCCCTTGTCCCCCTCCCTCTCTCCTTCCTCTATTAGTCTCCAGTACCTATTGTTCCCATCTTTATATTCATGAACACCCAATGTTTAGCTCCAATTTATAAGTGAGAACATGCAGTATTTGCTTTCCTGTTTCTGTATTAGTTCACTTAGGATAATGGCCTCCACTGTATCTGTGTTGCTGTAAAGGACATGATTTTATTCTTTTTTATGGCTGCATACTACTCCATGGCATATATGTAACACGTTTTCTTTATTTAAGCCACCATTGATGGGCTCCTAGGTTAATTCCATGTCTTTGCCATTGTGAACAGTGATGCAATGAGCATACAAGTCTATGTGTTCTTTTGGTAGAACAATTTATTTTCATTTGGCTACATATTTAATAACAGGATTGCCAGCTTAAATGCTACTTCAACTCTTCATTCTTTGAGAAATTTCCAAACTGCTTTCCACAGTGGTTGAATTAATTTACATTCCAAGCAACAATGTAGAAGTGTTCACTTTTCTTTGCAACTTCACACCATTATCTGTTATTTTTTTGGCTTTTCAATGAAAATCATGTAAAATTTGAAATCATTCAAGGCATGTTTTCTGATCATGATCAAATCAAACTAGAAATTAATGACAAGAAAATTACAGGAAAATCTCCAAACCCTTGTAAATGAAACATCCTATTTCTAAATAATCCATGGGTCAAAAAGAAATCCTTAAGATAAACAAAGACAGAGTTGAATGAAAATTACAGTTCAACATATCAAAATTTGTAGACAAAACTCAAACAGTACTGAGAAGAAAACTTATATCACTAAATGCCTGTATTAGAAAAGAAGAAAAGTCTCAAATCCATAATCACAATTCTCATCTGAAGAAACTAGAAAAAAAAGATTATCTTGAACCCAAATCAAGCCAAAAGAAGGATAAAAGGAAGAGCAAAACTCAGTGAAATTGAAAACATAAAAACGGTAGAGAAAATTGGTGAAAAAAACCTTGTTTTTTTAAAAAGTCAATAAAATTGACAAACCTCAATTTTGTAATTAAGTAAGACTGACAGAGAAAAGAAGAGAGAAAAGATACACATTTCCAATACCTGGAATGAGTCAAGGATATCACTACAGACCCTGAAAACATAAAAATAATCACCAGGAAATACTAAAACAATTTTGCACACATAAACTTGACAACTTATGTGAAATAGATTGATTCATCAACAAAACATAAACTACTACAACTCATCAAACACAAAATATATCAATTAAGTGCCTCATAACTATCACGAAATTTGCATTTGTAATTTGCATGAGTAATTTGTAATTCATAACTCCTAAAAGGGAAATCTCAATTCCCAGATGGTTACATTGGATAATTATATTAAACAGTTAATATTAATTTTTCACACCATCTTTCAGAAAATAGAGAGGAGAAGGTAATACATTGGCATTCATGTTACGAAGTTGTATTCCCCCAATACTAAAACCAGACAAAGCTAGTACAGAAATAAAAAGAAAATCAAAGACAAATATCTCTCACAAACATAGATGCAAACATCCTTATCATTAGCAGATAGAATTCAGCAATATATATAAACAATTTACACCATAACCAAGTGGGGATTATTCCAGGAATATAGGGCCAGATTAGTATTTGAAAATTAATCAATCTTATTAACAGGCTAAAAAAGATAAAATCACAGGATCTTCTCAATTTCAGCCTTGACCTCCCAGGCTCAAGCAATCCTCCCACCTCAGCCTCCATAGTAGCTTAGACCACAAGTGCAAGCCACCATGCCCAGCTAATGTGTTGTTGTTAATCTTTTGTAGAGACAGGATCATACCATGTTGCCCAGGCTGGTCTTGAACTCCTGGTCTCAAGTAATTCTCCCACTTCAGCCTCCTAAAGTGCTGGGACTACAGGTGTGAACCACCATGTTTGGCCTCAGAAATTTACCCACATATAAGTTTTAAAACTTCTGGAGAAATGGGAATAGAGGAAAACTTCCTCAACTTGATAAGAAACATTGCAAAAACAAATAAAATTGCAGCAAACATTATATATAATGGTGAAAAACTGAAGACTTCTCTCAAGATTGGGAACAAAACAAGAATGTTTGCTCCCGCCATTCTTAGTCAAAATTGTGACAGAAGTGCTAGCCAGTGCAATAAGGCAAGAAAAAAACTAAAATGCATACAAGTCAGAAAGAAATAAATGTTGCTGGTGACATGTTTGTTTAAATAGAAACATTTAATGTTAACATTGTTGGGGACCAAGAACTCTCTCTGTGCTATTTCTTACAATTGCATGTGAACCCACAATTTAACTTCTGTGTTATATTCTTTTTTCAACTAGAGGCCTTGTGCAGATATATCATGGAATTGCCATTGTTATTTATTAGGTTGAAGTTGTACTTGGCATTGAGAAGAATTTAGCAATACAAAAAATAGTGCTTGTTTATCTACCCTTAGCCTAGAAAGAGGCAGTCACGTAAACTGAAATGTAAGAACATTTCCCCTTATCTTTTTGTCTTGCTTACTCTTTATTGTTTTTATTGGTTTGAACTTATTGTTAGGTTTTTATGTAATACTTGTTTATTATGAAAATTTCAGAAGCAATTATTGTTATCCTTGGGAAAGCATAATAGATTTATTTTTGATATATGAAATGAAAGGAGAAGAAAATAGGTACTTTTTAAAATTAAAATGGCACTGCATAGACAGTTTCCAGCTTAAATTTTAAAAGGTATTCTATAACTATCATTTTTTTAAATACTATTAAAAAGATATTTAGGTAGCGACCTCCATGGGCCATGGCAACACATCTTGTACTGGAATTTTCTTTTTGCAATAAACAACAAAGAACAAAGAAATATAGGAGGCAATTCTTTTTAAGGATTGGTTGAGCAGAACTATGATCCTTGAGAGAAGGAAAATATTAAGATGAGTCCAGAGTCACCGCAGACTTTGAGCTAGGGAGGTGGAGTCCAAACAGAGAAGTGGTCTCCCTTAGTTGAGGAACTGTGTGTAGGGGGAGAAATCTGGGTGAGTGTTCCCCACAGGCTCTTCTCTGAGGGCTCAATGTAAGGTAATTCCCATGAGGCCAAGCAGGGATGTCTACCGTGATCCTCAGCTTCACTGAGGTATGAGGTATTGCATGATACAGGGAGAGGTTAGAGATGAGTTCAGATGGAAAGGAGCTAACTTACTAGATACTTCACATTCAGTTGAGATCTCAGAGAAGCCATTCTTTATGGGTCAGCGTCATACTCTAGAGAGGGTTCCTCATTAAGACTAGGGACTAAACAAAATTTAATTCATCTTAGCAAATAATAAAATCAAATCTAACAGTACCAAACATTCTAGCAGTTATTTAACTGTTGTCATATCAAAACCTACCACCTTTTAGGGAAAATAACATAATCCAGCGTCCCTAATTTATCATCCACAAATGCAAGCATATAACAAAAAGTTACTAGACATGGGAATAAGGAAGAAAAATGTGACACATAATCAATTTAAAAAGCAGTTAGTATTGTAGTAAAAACAGGTTGAATTGACTTAAAGAAACGAACCATCTTTAGGATGTTGAATTTTCCCCCCTAAAAGAATAGTATCACTTTTCATTTGTTCAAGGCATCATGTGCCAATCATTCCCTTCAAATAGATTTCTGTGTATCCCACCCCAACATGGTTTATTTTATTTTGTTTTGTTTTATTTTATGTTTTGCTTTAGTTAATGATTGCTTTCTTAAAACCTTCTAACTGATAGTTGGTTTGGCTTCTTGCCTTTTCTTAAAGGGGATAGGAAATACTATTGATTTTTCTATATTAATTTTATGGCCTTATGTTTATTTAATTGCAATGTTATCTGAAATTACTTTTTAGTTATTCCTCTTAAATTTTCCAGGTATAGTATATTTCTGAAAATAGTCATAGTGTTTATTTATCCTGCTCAATGTTTGTAACTTTTTTTCTCATCAAATACTTTTAACTGAAAATGCTAATGGGGTCTCTTCTTTTGTTACCTTCTGCAGGTACACATGATGCTGGCGTTTTGGCATTCTTCTTTATTTGCCTCTTCAGTGGCTGAATTTCATCACCAAGTAGGTCTTTTCTCTTTCACTTTAACAGGGGATTAAAATGATCTTTTTGCTGTTTCAATACGTGTACTTTTTCTGCTAGGTCAAAATTAAAAACAAGGAAAGTAATAGAAACATTAGGGAGAGACAAGTAAGGAAGTTATTGTAAAAGTCTAAGAAAGATGGTGATGAAAATTCCAAATAGATTTTGACTAGAAGAAGAGGAAATTTGATTTTTGGGTACATTTTGCGCATAAACTCTGATTAGATGAAGGGATTGGGGAATATAGGTAAAAGATAAAAGGAGAAATCAATTTCCCAGGTTTTGCTTAAGCAACTGGATGGATAGTGCCCTGTTAATGAGATGGAATAGGTTTCAGTGGAAGAAACTCCCAAAACTTCATTTTAGCATGTCAGATTTGTGAAGTCGATTAGGCATTCCCAGGGAGATAGTTACAGATAGATTATATTGATTAGGGTAGAATTCCAGAAGACGTGACTCTGGTTGTCAACAACAGGTTGATGTACTTAAAGCTGCGGTACTTGGTGAGATCTCCCAGATAGTAGTATATATAAAGAAGAGAAGAGGATCAGAATCTAGACACATTCCTCATAAGCAAACTAGAATTGTCGAAAGTTACATAAAACCCGTAACATAAAGGATGCGTATTTATTTTACAAAGGTATTAATTTGATAGGCCTTTAAGATAAAAGACTTGATAAAGAATTATATATTGCTTTCTAAAAACTCAGTTTATATATAATGCTGAATGAGTACATCTAGATTAAAGAGATGTTCAATTTTATTTATTGCTTAATGTGGAATGATAAGTAGTTCATTCAGAATTCTCCCATTTAATTTTTTGTTCTCCTTAATGCATAATCATCATTTTGTATTTCTCCTTTCTCCCTCATATGAGAGTATTATATTCAGGATTTCAAGTGGAAGAAACAGACAAGTTCATGTACATTTGATTTCAGGGAATGTGTAAACGAGCAAGTGATACGAAATAGAGCCAGAGTTTTAAGGGATTTTGTCTTTTGCTTTAATAAAACATTGGTACGTCAGGATTTTCTAGATATAAGATCATATCATAGACAAACAGAGATAGTTTAACTTCCCTTTTTCAATTTAGATATGCTTTATTTCTCTCTCGTACTTGATTGCTCTGTCTAGGACTCCCAGTTCTATGATGAATAGGAGTGGTGCAAGTGAGCATCCTTGTCTTGTTCCAGTTCCTAGCAGGGAGTGCTTTCAACTTTCCTCCATTCAGTATGATGTTGGTAGTCGGTTTGTCAAATATGGCTCTTATTATTTTGAAGTATGTTCCTTCTATGCCTAGTTTCTTGAGGGTTTTTAATCATGAAGGTTTACTGGATGCTTTCCCTGCATCTATTGAAATAATTATATGTTTTTGTTTTAAATTATTTATGTGATGAATCACAATTATTGATTTGCTTATGTTGAACCATCCTTGCATCCCTGGGATGAAACCCATTTGTCCGTGGTGAATTATCTTTTGATAAATTTTGATGTGTTGTTGGATTTGATTTGCTACTATTTTGTGCAGGATTTTTTCATGTGTATTTTTCAGGGATACTATATAGGTCTGTGGTTTTGTTTGTGTGTGTGTCCTTTGTGGACTTTGGTATCAGGGTGATCCTGGTTTTGTAGAATGAATTAGTGAGCTATCGAAATGTAAAAGTAAACAGTGATATTAAGAAAAATATTTTTTATTAAAGGCTTTATCTGCACAGGTAAACATATTAATGTCTTTAAAAACTTTCCAAAGTTTTATAGACAGAAAATAAAGCAAGGGAAGTGTTTGTATCATTTTGAAGATAAGTCTGATATTCAGCACTCTAAGGATATATTTTACTAATCCAAAAATTCAAATTGACTTCGACCTGAATAGTGCCAACCAGTTAAATTAAATATAGGGATGGAGGAAACATTACATGGTTATTGTACTCTAAGTGCTATTTTGATATTCTCACTATTAACATACACCTGAAAATTGAATTTAGAATTGTAACTGGATAAGAGCAACTTCACCATCACTCCCAATCCATGAAAGTCTAAAAACCTAAACAAACAAGCAAAAAAAATTTAAAAAACAATGATAATGGTAAGATGACATACTTGATCAGAATAAATCAAGTTATATCAGTTACTCCATTGTGTTACATTCAGCGTTTTTGAATCTAGCACACAAATTGGGGTTGATTTATGCTTAATACAACCATATGATCATTCACACATTCTCCCTCTCTTGAGTTTATAAATTTAAGCATATAGCTTCACGGTTTTTATCTCTGTGAAAAATCCTTCCAATCTGATATATCAGACTTAATATTTCAAAACTGTAGCAAACAAGCAAACAAAAAAACTCTCATGGTGATACAGAAAATTTACAACAAAGTATTTGTTGTCAGAAAGATACCTACAAGAGCATTGAAGTTTTCTTTCTAGATTCCATCTTGATGCAACATGCATCGTGTAGCCTTAGGCACACCACATTTAAAATAGAGCAACTGCTGATATGCTGATGAGCTGTGATATATGCTGGGCTGCTTGGGAAGCAAAGGAAAGACCTTATGTTTACTGGTAAAATATAGCAACCGAAAGTAGATCATTTTATTTCTGCTCTATGGGTAATAACAGTGAAAATGGGTTCCAAGATGGCTGAATAGGAACAGCTCCAGTCTACAGCTCCCAGCATGAGCAATGCAGAAGACGTGTGATTTCTGCATTTCCAACTGAGGTACCAGATTCATCTCACTGGGGCTTGTCAGACAGTGGGTGCAGCCCACTGAGTGTGAGCCGAAGCAGGGCGAGGCATTGCCTCACCTGGGAAGTGCAAGCGGTCAGGGAATTCCCTTTCCTACCCAAGGGAAGCTGTGACAGACCACACCTGGAAAATTGGGTCACTCCCACCCTAATACTGTGCTTTTCCAATGGTCTTAGCAAATGGCACACCAGGAGGCTGTATCCTGTGCCTGTCTCGGAGGGTCCCACACACACTGAGCCTCACTCATTGCTAGCACAGCAGTCTGAGATTGAACTGCAAGCAGCAGCGAGGCTGGGGGAGGGGCACTCACCATTGCTGAGGTTTGAGTAGGTAAACAAAGCAGCTGGGAAACTCTAACTGGGTGGAGCCCACCACAGCTCAAGGAGGCCTGCCTGCCTCTGTAGACTCCACCTCTGGGGGCAGGGCATAACTGAACAAAAGGCACTAGAAACCTCTGCGGACTTAAATGTCCCTGTCTGACAGCTTTGAAGAGAGTAGTGGTTCTCTAAGCACCGAGTTTGAGATCTGAGAATGGACAGACTGCCTCCTCAAGTGGGTTCCTGACCCCTGAGTAGCCTAACTGGGAGGCACCCCCCATTAGGGGCAGACTGACATCTCACACGGCCAGGTACCCCTCTGAGACGAAGCTTCCAGAGGAACGATCAAGCAGCAAAATTTGCTCTTCAGCAATATTTGCTGTTCTGCAGCCTCTGCTGCTGATACCCAGGCAGACAGGGTCTGGAGTGGACCCCCAGCAAACTCCAACAGACCTGTAGCTGAGGGTCCTGACTGTTAGAAGGGAAACTAACAAACAGAAAAGACATCCACACCAAAACCCCATCTGTACATCACCGTCATCAAAGACCAAAGGTAGATAAAACCACAAAGAGGGGGAAAAACAGAGCAGAAAAGCTGAAAATTCTAAAAATCAGAGCGCCTCTCCCCTTCCAAAAGAATGCAGCGCCTCGCCAGCCATGTAACAAAGCTGGACAGAGAATGACTTTGATGAGCTGAGAGAAGAAGGCTTCAGATTATCAAACTTCTCTGAGCTAAAGGAGGAGGTTCAAACATATCACAAAGAAGCTAAAAACCTTGAAAAAAGATTAGACGAATGGCTAACTAGAATCACCAGTGTAAAGAAGTACTTAAATGACCTGATGGGGCCAAATACCATGGCACGAGAACTACATGATGAATGCACAAGCTTCAGTAGCTGATTTGATCAACTGGAAGAAAGGGTATCAGTGATTGAAGAGCAAATGAATGAAATGAAGCAAGAAGAGAAGTTTAGAGAAAAAAGAGTAAAAAGAAATGAGCAAAACCTCCAAGAAATATGAGACTATGTGAAAAGAACAAATCTACATCTGATTGGTGTACCTGAAAGTGACGGGGAGAATGGAAACAAGTTGGAAAACACTCTGCAGGATATTATCCAGGAGAACTTCCCCAACCTAGCAAGGCAGGCCAACATTCAAATTCACGAAATACAGAGAACACCACAAAGATACTCCTTGAGAAGAGCAACTCCAAGACACATAATTGTCAGATTCACCAAAGTTGAAATGAAGGAAAAAATGTTAAGAGCAGCCAGAGAAAAAGGTTGGGTTACCCACAAAAGGAAGCCCATCAGACTAACAGTGGATTTCTTGGCAGAAACTCTACAAGCCAGAAGAGGGTGGGGGCCAATATTCAACATTCTTAAAGAAAAGAACTTCCAACCCAGAATTTCATATCCAGCCAAAGTAAGCTTCATAAGTGAAGGAGAAATAAAATCCTTTACAGACAAGCAAATGCTGAGAGATTTTTGTCACCACCAGGCCTGCCCTACAAGAGCTCCTGAAGGAAGCACTAAACATGGAAAGGAACAACCAGTACCAGCCACTGCAAAAACATGCCAAACAGTAAAGACCACTGATGCTAGGAATAAACTGCATCAACTAACGAGCAAAATAACCAGCTAACATCATAATGACAGGATCAAATTTGCACAGAACAATATTAACCTTAAATGTAAATGGGCTAAATGCTCCAATTAAAAGACATAGACTGGCAAATTGGATAAAGAGTCAAGACCCATCAGTGTGCTATATTCAGGAGACCCATCTCACATGCAGAGACACA
>NW_012116500.1:1503869-1545960 GCF_000951035.1 Colobus angolensis palliatus
GGATTGAGCAATGAGAACACTTGGACACAGGAAGGGGAACATCACACACTGGGACCTGTTGTGGGGTGGGGGAATGGGGGAGAGATAGTATTAGGAGATATACCTAATGTAAATGACGAGTTGATGGGTGCAGCACACCAACATGGCACGTGTATACATATGTAACAAACCTGCACATTGTGCACATGTACCCTAGAACTTAAATTATAATTAAAAAATAAAAATAGAAATCTTTGATCATAACAAAAAATAAGTAAATGAATCTAATAAAAGTGTACAAGACCATTATGGAAAATATTCCAGAAGTTGATTAAAATACATTAAAGAAGACCTAAAGAAATTGAGATGTATAACATTATGGATTAGAATACTCTTTATATGAAAATATTGATTATTTAGAAAATTTCAAATATAATACAGATTAATTAAATTCATATCAAATAAAATCAAATGTTTCCAAAAAAAAACAAAAACAAAAGAGCCTTAACTTAATCACAGCTGCAAAGTCCCTTTGCCATGTAAGGCAATATATTTGCAGGTTCTGGGGATTAGGGTGTGGACATCTTTGGAGGGCCTTTATTCAGTTTACCATGGGATCTATAATGAACTTTCTGTTTCTGTATTTTGTCTCTGGCTGAAAGGACACAGCTTTGATCCCACCAGAGAACTGACTTGAGAATGGTCCTAATAAATGTAGTCATCTTTAAAAAAAAATAACAATAATAGTGAAAATGGAAAGCTGGGTAATGCTCTTAGCTTACGGTAGGTTTAGCTGCCAGATAACTATTCTGTATTATGAAGAGACAACCCATTCCTAATTCAGATAAGACCAGAGTCTGGCATCTGTCAAAGAAATGAGTAAACGTACAAGTTCTGAGACTTCTATGTCTTTCCCAAAATTCACCAATAGGCCCACTCGTAGATTATATATGGAATTTTGAAAAACCTACAAATACTCTATTCTATTACTTGTGTTAATGTGAGTGCATGAGCATATTTTTCAACTGGAAAGCTACCTGGGCATGATGAAGGTGAAGCATGAATAGGGAACTCCAACAAGAAGCCAAGTGAGGGGAAAATGGGATAGTAAGGTAAACACAGTCTGTTCCTACTAAATTTTCTCTGAATTCACCACTCATCTTTGCTTAAAACCTGAATTTATACTGAGTCTTCAGGGTCCTGCCTTCATGACTAGGCCAGATGTTAAGCTCTTTATCACTTCATGGTCTAGTATGTATTTATTTAAAGTAGGATTATGTAATGTTTCCGTTTGCCTGGGGTATTCTGGTTTATGGCTATTGTTCAGGATTAATCATCAGCAGCATCCCCTTTCATTCTCAAAAGTCCTCCTATAAACAAAAATTGTTATGGTCACCCATTTATAGGGAAGACAATAGTATGAATTTTCTGCAGAAAACAGAATCATCATATATTAATGTCAGGGATATTTAAACCAGAGCAACTCCATCTTGAATAGGAGCTGGGTAAAATAAGCGTGAAGCCAACTGGGCTGCATTCCCAGTTAAGTCAGGCATTCGAAGTCACAGAATGAGATAGGAGGTCAGTACAAGATACCAGTCAGAAAGACCTTGCTGATAAAACAGGTTACAGTAAAAAAGCCGGCCAAAAGCCCACCGAAACCAAAATGTCTGTAAGAGCGACCTCTGGTTATCCTCACTGCTACACTCCCACAAGCACCATGACAGTTTACAAATGCCATGGCAACGTCAGGAAGTTACCCTATATGGTCTAAAAAGGGGAGGCATAAATAATCCACCCCTTGTTTAGCATATAACCAAGAACTAACCAAAAAATGGGTAATCAGCATCCCTGGGAAGTAAAGCCATTCTTTATCCTTTACTTTCCTGATAAACTTGCTTTCACTTTACAATAGGGACTTACCCTGAATTCTTTTTTGTGTGAGATCCAAGAACCTTCTCTTGGGGTCTGAATCGGGACCACTTTCTGGGAACATTAAGGCAAACATTGAGACCAGTTCCTATTATTGTCTTAGGCTAAGTGAATTAGAAATTAAACTTTCCCGAAGAGTAGAATTAGCCTTCATTGTTTTCCCCAATAACTCGATATACTCACGGAAAATAAAATAGTTTAGGAGGAGTTTAATCAGGAATAAAATTTTACAATCCTGGAGCCTGGGGCTAAAGGGTACAGTTGGGAGGATGAGAGCAGCACCAACATCAGGGCAGAATATTCTGAAATCAAGGAGGAGGAAGCGATACTTTAAGGACCAGATTATAACATCACTTCCTCTGACTTGAGTTTCCAGTTTTTGGTAATTCTTAGAATGGTCTCAGCCGTTGCTGAGCCAGTTAGAAGCCAGTAAGGCACCTAAAGGTAAAGCATGAAGACATGAAATGTAAGCTGAAAGCTCATTAGAAGGAAGTTCTGAGAAACAGGATCTCATTAGAATGGCCCACCCAGCATCATTATCTAAAAACATTTGGCATAGAAATGTATTATCTATGGCTGGAATGAGTCAGAATTGAGGCATTAAAAATGGTAGGAGTAGTGGCAGAGAGTATTGTGTAAATGTGTCCTATCCAAGCCAACAATGTGCTATGCTCATTTTAAGAGGTAGCATTGACATTTTAAATCTATTTGGTGATTTAAAAAATAGTTTCTTATTACAGTTGCTTTGGAAAAACTTTCATCCTTTGTAGCTTCATTAAGAGAGAAAAAATTGACCACATCTTCGAAAGTAGCTGTTTGTGTCCACGTTGTCTTGTTGATTGTCATGTTGGTTTGCCAAGGAGTACTGGGTAGCACCTGACTCTTATCCCAAACAAACAAATAGGCAGCAAGGTTAGGAGAGCGGTGATGTGTACAGGGAGGGCCAGAGAAAGGTACACAACATTCAATTACATTTAAACCTTATTACATAAAACCTTGACACCTCTAACGGAAGCGAGTAAACAAACAAGTACACAAAATGAACTTTTCTCTTTATGAAAAGACCTAAATGTCATCACTAAGACAGGTAAAGAGACTAATCGAACTGAATCAGTTTGGGAAATTAGAAGTGGTCCTTGAACAAATACAAACAGGGGACATTGGTTATGAAAGACATGGCCATCTTTAGGTCTTTCTTAAACAGATTTATATTCACAAAACATCGTGCTTATAGCATAAGCATCCTAAGTGAAAAGTTATACATAAAGTGGGAATTCGTTTTGTGGTATTTTGTTGTATGTTTTAAATTTTATATTATTTTTTGTTTACGCTGGTTTTTCTGTCAATGCTACTGAAGTGTAAGAATCTAACAGGGTGTGGAGGATTTACAATTCTTACCCTATCAAAGTCTCCAAGATGTCCTGAAATAAAAAGCATGCTAATTGAAATGACACTATTGCTTATTAAAGTTATTTGACTATATTTTACTATGTAACCTTTTTCAAATAAAATCCTACTAATGGATACATAGTCCTATCTAGAAAGAAAAATTGCATCAAAGAAGATGTGCTCAGAAACATTGATCTAATGCACCATAGACTGTAGAATAAATAAAATAAGACTGCTTAAGCTAACTAGAAAATAAAATGATGAACAACATTTGGATCATTCCAAAAAGTGCAATTTTTTTTCATTTTAGAAATCAATGATGGTCTTATTACGTAGGCAGTACCTTATTATTTTATATCAATAACCCCTATGATTAAACTAGAGATCAGATATTTAAGCATTAACTATCACTCACACATTTTTCTCACTTATAAAGTATCTTTTTTTTTCCACAATTGATTCAAACAAAAAGGAAGTACTTTTAAGGACTGTTCTTGATGAATGCTACTGAAAAGTAGTCTTGTTATTTTTGAGCTATAACATATCACCTATGAGCTCTGAAGCTCTGTTGTTTTGTCTAATTGATTATTTGCTGTTCTTTCTGACAAAGGACATTGCTTCTGCACTTCCTTCATGAACTCAAAAGAGCATTTGGTGACATTATAAAATACATCCAGGTATTGGATTTTTATAATAGTTAATCTTCAAGGAAAGCATGAGAACTAAAGTGTCAGTCAGCAAGACATTTTAAAAGACATTTTAAAAGAGTTGTTCTTTTTCTTTAAACATCATCATGATACAAAAGTCCATAATCCTCTGAGAATCCATTTTTCTGCCACAATAAAAGAAACAACAATGAAGATAAACTTATTTTTTTAACCCAAGTCAAAACTGACTATAGAGAATTGCAATCTGAAGAAGATAAATATTCACCACACAAATGAGTGAAAACTAGCTATAAATTCACTGGCATCATAAACTTGGACAAGGTCGAAGTTATCATTTGGTAGACTGGATGGATAGTTTTAGCACTGACGTGTCCTGATGATCGTTTTTATGGTTTTTAAAAATCGTATGTATTTATTTTTAAAAATTAGTTAATTAATAATTTCAATAGTTTTTGGGGAACAGGTGGTTTTTGATTACATGGATAAGTTCTTTAGTGGTAATTACTGAGGTTTTGGGGCACCCATCATCCGAGCAGTGTACAGTGTGTCCACGTGTAGTCTTTTACCCCTCGCCCCCTCTGTCACCCAGGCTGGAGTACAATGTATGATCTTAGCCCTCTGCAGCCTCGACCTCTCAGGCTCAAGTGATCCTCCACCTCAGCCTTCTGAGTAGCTGGGACTACAGAAGCGCACCATCAAGCCTGCAACACTTTGTTCATTTTTTTGTAGAGACAAGGTCTTACCATGTTGCCCAGGCTTGTCTTGAACTCCTGGATTCAACCAATCCTCCTGCCTTGGCCTCCCCAGAAGCTGAGCTTATAGGCATGAGCCACTGCACACAGCCTGATGATTGTTTAACTTCACTTTCCATACTTTCTTCTCTGTGGTTAGCTTGGTTCTTGCCACTTTTTGCAGTCACAAATTTTCACATCCGTATCTTCATCTTTGAGTATTGCAATATCATTCATAGCACCACACCAACAAGACCAATTCTCTCCATATTCTATGGTAGTTTCTATTTTTCCTTTCAGTTTTTTAAATTCAAGTTACGTCACCTACAGGCTGTTATATTGTTCTGCCTGGTTTGTAACAGAATGCTTCAGAATTTCTATCTTGCTCAGTGGGCTTTCTCTCTCTGTCATGAAAGAGTTAGGGTTTCCTTTGATATGCAGGCTTAGAAATAATTTCTCTGCTCTTTATCCCAACAAAAACATTTGGTCTTTTATTAAATGCAATAATAATATTTAACTAATTTAACCACTATTTGTTTTGATCCCTTAATAATTTAGTCTGCATCAATATTTGGCTGGAGTTTAAGTTGCCAGGAGGTAAAGGCTATTTTGGTTTAATTGCTTTTATAAAAGCTTCATGTAATGCCATATCCTGTTAGGTGTTTCATAAAGATGTTTTATGATTGCATGCACTTAACATCAGATACTGGTTAGGTGCTTTAAAATAGTAGCTAAATACTTTTATGTATGCAAATATTGAGGGGTTGGAAAAACACCATCTTCATTCTCAGAGTCTACCAATTAAGATTTATTGATCGTAAATATTTATACACTCATAGGTTAAGATGCTATCTTAACAGTCATGAAGTCTGGTTAGTAACATGGAAAATGTTTATGATATAATAAAAGTAGCCACTCTTCATTGAGTACATACTACACAACAGGAACTTTATATAAATCACCTCAAAGTTTCTCAACTATACCTCGAGGTATGTATTTTGTCATCCTCAATGTACAGTTGAGGAAGTAAAAGTTCACATAGCTTAGGGAGCTTTTCCACTGTTACTTAACTAATAGATGGTATTGAAGATTGAAACTAGGGCCTTAGACTTTCAAGTTCGAGAGTTTTTACTCCACTAGCCAATATTAACACAATTGAAAGAACTGGAAAGTTTGCATGTGAAATGATGCATGGTTTATACAACAAGATACAACTAAGAAAGTAAAGACTCGACATGGCAGTGAGTGGAATTACCAGGAATTTGCTCTCTTTCAAAATTTTCTTAATTGTTTTTGCAAGAATTAACAATGGAAAAAAGAAAGGAAAAGTAAAAAAGAGCTAGGACAAGTTCAACATTGAGGCCCTCATTTCTTTTACATGAAAAGACTTGGATTAATTAGATGAACTTTGCATAATTTAATTTTTCTTAGGGGAAGCATATAAAGACCTGCTCAAGACTAAGTAGGCATGGTTGTTAAAGGAAGCGAACGTCTCGATGACAACCTAAAAAAGAAACTGATAAGAAATAAGATGAGCCTCAAAAGACTGGTATTATTATGTTTTTAATAATGGAGGCATTAGCACTGCAATTGTTAGAATTTTATCTGTTCTATCGTGAAATAAGGATCTCGATAGTATGCAGTAATTAAAGATTGACTTTGATTTAGATAATCCATTTTAATTGCATTTTTAATTGTAGTGAAAATTTCATGAAGTGCCATCTAAAAATGCTGATGCAGAAAGATTAGCTAATCAAGATCACGCCGTTATAGTTGAATTACTAGAAAGGGACCGTGAGTGGTTAAGTGTAAAATACATCTCTCAAGTAACACACAAGTCCCTGTAATCTCATCTCACCTTCTGGGAACAATGTATAACAAATTAAAGCTGGTTCATGAAATGTCATACAATCTGGCAGCAAGATTCTAATTGATGAAGAAACGGCTATTTTAATGATTCTTTAACAACCATAGAAAATTTCCAATTACTGGGAACTGTGACAAAAACTACCTTAAGGGGACAAAATAATTTCTAACAGTTTTTTTCAACCAACTCAGAGGCCCCAGTGGACGTTTCCTGACCTGTTCTCACTTGTTTTATTTAGTTTGGTTGAACGGATGGGCAACTGATTTATACTGTGAATGTTTAAAGAGTTATGTACAAAATTAGAAAACATAACTTGCAGTTTCCAGATTTGCCTACGATCGCATTTCCCATAAACTCAGAGATTGATGTTACTCTTGAAACGAATGTTGACGTGTGAATTTGCATTCTATGGGTGCCCCTGCCCTCCGTTTTGGCCTCTGCATGCCGATCCCCATTGCAGCATGTATCACATTGTACTTTTGGAATATAAATTTATGTTTGGTCTCCCCCAGTAGGCCATGGGGCACCGTGTGTGTTCATAGTTTGATGCTGAATAGATTATTATGACTTTCATTTTGATTAAAATTATGGATGTTGTAATATATGTTGATCTTATAGTATCGCTATGTCCTTCCCACAAATGTGTACACATACATACATAGACACAATTTCATTATATCTATCTATCTATCTATCTATCTATCTATCTATCTATCTATCACCTGTCTATCTATCTATCTATCTATCTATCTATCTATCTATCTATCTATCTATCATCTTCATTCTGGATAGTCCCGACTTTTCAGGGTACATCTGTAACCTACCTATGAGTCTGGTTTTATGTCTAATCTATATAAGATAAAGGAATTAATCCTGTTTTTAGGCCTTGTATTTACAATTTAACTCTTCCAGAATAATGACAGTAATAAAGTCGAGGTTTTGGTAAAATAAGAATTGCTATTAAGTAAGTTTTGAAGGTTGCTAGAAAGAAAGAATCAAGGACTTGGAAAGAATTCAATAGAAAAATAAAAAAGAATTATAATTCAGATAAAATTCGACAAATGTTATTGGCTTGTCCTACATTCTGTACCTTCTCTGATTCTGGTGAAGTTAAAACCACATTATGAATCTATTTCCCATATCATGTTTTCTTCCAAAATGGATTACTGAAAATAGAAGCAAGCATAATGAACCTGAAAATTCTGGTTTACAGGGAAACAAACCCATAATAATTAATATGTTTCAGAATTTATTTTTTCAGTATCTACATTTGTTTCTCATCACATATACACTAGCATAAATGAAGTTTAAGAAATAAATCTTTCCAGATAATTTTTCTCAAGTATTTGTTTCAGTGCTAGGCAAGGGTGATCGATTTTAGTTCGCATAAGAAGACTCAAAGGGAGACGATTAAAAGTGTGTAACTCTTTGACTCACCCCTAGAAGGTCTTTGATGAGACCCAGCAATCTGGAAAATTATGATACGATATTATAGAATGATTATATAACAATATTTTAGAAGTAACTGCCATTTGGGGATCACAGAACAATACTAATCTCAATTACATTACCTACCAACAAATTGAATATAATTAAATTATTTTCAAAATATATGGGTTGAGATTATTTTGCAACTAAAATTGCCAGGTGAGGAATAGCACTTTTCCATTTGCTGCTGAATGTGATGAAATACTGAACAGTCACAGAGGGTCTACCAGATGTCCCTTTGGGAGAATGTTGTGGATAAATGGACTGTTTGCGTGCACCCAAATTAGCCCTTTAAGAAGCTGTGTGCTGGAGGCCATTAGAAAATAATTTGTGCTGTTCTCATAAATATGAAGACCTTTGGAAATACCTCTGTGACACTGGATGCAGTTTGTGTTTGGGAAGTATCACTGATAAGAAATAATACTAAAAATGAACAATCCCATTAAAAAGTGGGCAAAAGACATGAACAGACACTTCTCAAAAGAAAAAATTCATGCAGCCAACAAATATATGACAAATAGCTCAACATCACTGATGATTAGAGAAATGCAAATCAAAACCACAATGAGATGCCATCTCACTCCAGTCAGAACGGTCATTATTAAAAAGTCAAGAAACAAGGCCCGGCACGGTGGCTCACACCTGTAATCCTAGCACTTTGGGAGGCCGAGGCAGGTGGATCACCTGAGGTCAGGAGTTCGAGACCAGCCTGGCCAAGATGGTGAAACCCCATCTCTAGTAAAAATACAAAAATTAGCTGGGTGTGGTGGTGGGTGCCTATAATCCCAGCACTTTGGGAGGCCGAGGCAGGTGGATCACCTGAGGTCAGGAGTTCGAGACCAGCCTGGCCAAGATGGTGAAACCCCATCTCTAGTAAAAATACAAAAATTAGCTGGGTGTGGTGGTGGGTGCCTATAATCCCAGCTACTTAAGAGGCTAAAGCAATAGAAATGCCTGAACCGGGGACAGAGGTTGCAATGAGCCAAGATCATGCCACTGCTTCACTCCAGCCTGGACGAAAGAGTGAAACTCTGTCTCAAAAAAAAAAAAAAAAAAAAAGTTAAGAAACAGCAGATGCTGGCGAGGTTGTGGAGAAATAAGAATACTTTTACACTGTTGGTGGGAATGTAAATTAGTTCAACCATTGTAGAAGACAGTGTGGTGATTCCTCAAAGATATCAAATGAGAAATACTATTTGACCCAGCTATCCCATTACTGGGTATATACCCAGAGGAATATAAATCGTTCTATTACAAAGACACATGCATGTGTTGTTCATTGTTCACAATAGCAAAGACATGGAATCAACCCAAATGCCTGACAACGGTAGACTGGATAAAGAAAATATGGTACATATACACCATGGAATACTATGCAGTCATAAAAAGGAATGAGATCATGTCCTTTGCAGGGATATGGATGGAGCTGGAAGTCATTATCCTCAGCAAACTACTGCAGGAAGAGAAAGCCAAACACCGTGTGTTCTCACTTATAAATGGGAGCTGAACAATGAGAACACATAGACACAGGAAGGGGAACAAGCACTGTTGGGGAGTTGGGTGTGGGGAGGAAGAGCATTAGGAAAAGTAGCTAATGCATGCTGGGCATGATACCTAGGTGATGGCTTGATAGGTGCAGCAAATCACCATGGCACACATTTACCTACGGAACAAACCTGCACATTGTGCAGAACTTAAGATAAAAAGTAAAAAATCAAAAAAATTAAGATATCCCCCAGAACTTAAGATAAAAATTAAAATTACAAAAATAGTACTTATGTTAACGTAAGAAAACACATCGCAGCTTAAAAATAAGTAAAAAAAAAAAAAAAGGAAGACACTTTACATTTCATATTGGTAAGGAATTCAATATAGGTAAATGAGATATTTTGACAAAAAGATGATGTATAAGCAGGCATTTGCCTCCTCTCTCACAAAAGAGGAAAGAAGTGACAAAAAAGAAAAAAGAGAAAAGGAAAATTGGTAAAACCTCCTTTAACCTTGAGACTGTAAGGGGAATCCACATACTACAGATTTTAAACAATTTCTGATATCATTTCTCTAAAGTCAGATTATTTTCTTCTTTATTTATTTTGATACATATTTACTGACTAGCTGTTATGTTATGCATGTAGATTAAATTCATTCTCATACCACAGATTTTTAAGGACTTTCTGTTGTACTCTGTATAGATTAAGTCATATCACTTACTTCAATAAATATTTATTGAGTATTTATTATGGGCAAGCAGAAATCCAGCATGCTCAGAAAGTGGCTGTTGTTAGAGGAAATAAATGGAGATACCTTTGCAAAACTCTGTTAATATCCTGTTACAGAAAAAAGAAGGCTGCTGTCAGATTGGAGGCCAGAAAGCAGAGGCACCTCTTCATCTGGTGCTTGTTTTCCTGGCACAGATGACTTATTTCGGGATTGCTTTGTCTGGCAGGAAGCTTAAGAAAAGACAAACCAAAACAAAATGTTGCCAAAGGGACTTTGAGACTTTGATACAGTAGGTTCACCATGATTTGAGGAACACTTTCGAGAGTTAGAGAATTGGAGAAGCTTCAAAATCAGAGTGTGACTGAGAAATCCTCAATCTTTTCAGGCAGCACCTCTAGGCAACACACAAGCACACACACAGGCGCATGCCCCCATGCAAACACACACACTCTCACACACACTCACATACATGCACATGCACACCACAAACACACACATGCAACCGTACATGCTTTCTCTCTCTCTCACACACACTCACATACATGCACATGCACAAACACACACTCATACACATGTACACACACAAGCACACACACGGTAGCATTTACGTTTACATTTATACTAGTTATTTGTGAGTGGGTTCTTTTTTATCCACATGCTATACAGATATGTGTTATCTATATATTTTTCTGAATGATTTGAAGTAACACACACACACAGGATTCTTTAGAGTATGCATAATTTTCTGCATTCTAGTTTCACTAAACTACATTGTGCAAATCCTTCTAGTTCAATTGATATGATTTATTTGACTGTACATGACCTCATGATATTTCTGGGTACATATTCATCATAATGTATTCCTCTTGATGAGTTATTCCCTTTTCATTTATTTCCTCATTGCACTAGTCTTATCATGGCTGTAAAAAAAACACCCTGCATGTGTATAATTTAATGCTTGTAGTTTTTTATTTTATTTTAAGGAGAGAGGTTTCATGGGTGGGATTTGGAGGTCAAATATTGCAATGATTTTCTAAGGCTGCTATAACAGGGAACCACAGAAAACAGACATTTACCCTCTTATAGCTCTGGAAGCTGGAAGCATAAACTCAGCATGTCACCAGGGCCATGCTTCCTCTGAGACACTGGTTGGAGACTTCCTTGCCTCCTTCTACCCTGTCATGGCAGCCACCAAATGTTGGCATTCCTTGGATTGCAGTTGCGACACTTCAAACTCTGCCTCCATCATCACATGGCATTCTTCCATGTCTGCCTCTGACCCTGCTCCCTTAGTCGGACCCCAGTAATGTTGGATTAGAGGCCCACCCTACTTAAGTATAACCCATCTTAATTACATCTGCAAATGACAGATATCCAGGTCACAGGTACCAGGTATTAGGATGTCAGCATATCATTTTGGGAGACACAGTTAAATCGATAACAAATACATATGTTAATTTATCAAATTTAATACATGTGGCCAGATGTTCTTCTAAGTGACTATAGCATTTACATGTACACTAGTTATTGATGAGTGGACACTTTTTATCTATAGGTTATGCAGATACGTGATATCCATATATTTTTCTAAACAATGTGATGTAGAATATTAGTTACTGTAATTTCCATTTATTTAATTAGTTGAGAGCTCACCTATCTTTTCATTTTTTGTACATTTGGATTTGCTCTTTTATGAACTAATGCTCATATCCTTATTGTCTTGTTTAGGATAATTTATAAGTATTTTTTATAATATATGTCATAACCCCCTTCATCATCTTTGTTTTGTAAATCATTTTTCCAAAAATATTTCTCCACTGGCTTTGTGTATGGTACCTTTTGCAATATATTCATAACTTGTTTTTAAATTATATCGATTTTCTATTAGTTTTGTATTTATCCCATGTGTTCTCATCTCTGTTCCTTCTTTCCTGCTGTCTTTTGAATTAATCAAATACTTTTTGTTTTCCTTTTATTTTGTTGACTTTTTAAATCTATGGTTTCTTTGCATTTTTAAAAACATTTTATTTTACTTTAAGTTCTTGACTACATGTGTTGAACATGCAGATTTGTTACATAGGTATTAATGCGTCATGGTGGTTTGCTGCACCTGTCAACCAGTCACCTAGGTTTTAAGCCCTTCATGAATTAGGTATTTGATAATTTACATCAGATAAGTGAGGATATGCTTAAAATACAAAAAAAAAAAAAAAAAAAAAGAAAGGGATTAAAAAAATTAGGTTGTTGAAACAATATTGTACACACACAGAGAGAAAGAGAAAGATCAGTGGGGGTGGGAGAGGGAATTATTAGATACATGTCAAAAATAACATTATAGATTAATACAAAAGAAATAACTATTCAATATACGGTGTTGTGAAAAATAATTTTCTATGTGGGAAAAAATGTGTTCTCTACTTCATACTGTAAAATATATTTATGCTTTTTGAGTAGGCAGTATTTTTAAAATGTATTACAGAAATAGTAATTATAAAGGCAATATTGATAACTTCCACTCCATACAGTTTAAAATCTTCTGTGCATCAAAAGGCATCACATAGAAAAAGAGAGGCAACACTAGAGAATATATTTTTATCATGTAACATTAGCAAATAACTAGAAAATATAGGTAATAACAGAAATTAGTAAGAAATAAATAAATGGCTAGTGGAAAAATCACAAACACGTAAGTAGATATTTCTAGGAATAAGGTGCAAGTGACCTGAAGTATAGATGCATAGTTTCTGAATAATATGCAAAATGCCAATAAGGTGGCAGTGAGATACCGTTTTACCCCAGCTAGACTGGCCCAAATCAGAGTTTAACAAGTATTCAAAAGATATGGATTAATGGGATTAAAATGTTTTTAATAGCAGAAAACTTCAAACAAACTAAACACATCATCATGTGATGGGAAATAAATTGTGAAATATTCAAAAATAGAACTCTGTATAAATATCAATACTGAAGTACAGCTGCAGGCATCAACATGCATGACATTGGAGCCATAGTGTTGAGTGAAGAATCAAGCTACAAATAACACTAAAAATTCATATCATCTCTCCTACTAAAGAAATTGTAACAAAAGACCATAGAGTAGGTGGTTTAAATGACAGAAATGTATTTTCTTACCATTCTGGAGGCTAATCCAAGATCAAGCTACAGGCTACCTCAGTTCCTGGTGAGGGCTCTCTGCATAGTTGGCAGACGGCCACCTTCTTACTGTGTCCTCACATGGCGGAAAAAGAGAGAGAGAGAGATATTGAGGGAGAGACATCTTTATCTTTTTATAAAGCCAGAGTCCCATCAAATTAAGGCCCCAACCTGATGATCTTATTTAATCTTAATTACATCCTAAAAATCCTGTGTCCAGATATAGTCACATTTCGGGTTAGAACTGAAACATGAAATTTTGGGAACACAATTCATTCCATAGCATCATCTTCATGAAGTTTAAATGCAAACAAAAGCAAACTGGTATATTATATAGACCCTCACACATATTCAGTGAAATTACAAAGAAAGTAGTGCAACAAGGAAAATAAAATTCCAAATTCCTTCATAATGCAGGGAATGGCACCAGGAAGAGGAACTCATATGGACTCAATGGTATTAATGAATTTCTATTTCTTAATGGGGCCATCGGTGATTATTTGGTTATTATGATCTATATTGTTTATTATAAAAATCAGGAAAAATCTTTATAGATGATCCCCACTTGGGGTAAATAAATTACATAGTTCTAAAATGCATTTCTAATTCTGTGCACAGAAAATTTTTATTATGATACATATTCAATTGATAAACTTAGTTTTCTCCTGATGGTGGAATTACAAGTAATTTTTGTTTTTTCTAGTGACTTCCTTTTTCTACTTTTTCTAAAATATATTTCTTATGTTAAACAAATAGATAAATCAAGTAAAGGTAAAATGGGCTCACATCTAAAGACCAAGCCTCAAGCATAGGTAGCATTAACAGAGAGTGCCCAGGGCTCAAGGGGATAGGGAACCGTGGTTGACTTAGCCAAGTCTCTTTCTTAACTATCAAAATTTAAAAATTGTATTGCTAAAGAGCTTAGTTGTTATATGGGAAACTTAGGGATTTCTGGCTGCAGGTATTTCTTCATTTTGAGGTGTGACTGCCTCTTCAGTACCTGTCAGATTAAAAGAACTAGCTTCTTTGGTTGGGTTTTATTTACTGTCATTATTAATGATCCAAAGGATGGAGTAAACATAGAGCCAGTTAAGCTGGGAGGGCTTGCTAACACCTGGGAAAACAAAAGAACACAAAAATTTCAGTACTGTTGCTTTACTTCTAAGTAACAGCTCAATCTAAAATCAGTCATTTAAATTATGTTACTCTCAACTTTGTCTCTCTTTTTAGAACATAAAACACTTTTTTTTCTTAACCAATGTTATTTTGGTTTTAAAAGATTACAGAACACAAAGGTCTCTTGATTTACAGCTTTCCTCTAAGGAAAGGGTCTCAAAGTATCTTGCAAATACGTGTAGAGGGATGTTGTATTGCTTAGCAGGAGAAATTTTTTCAACCTCAATTAAATGAATTTTTTTTCTACTTACATTGCCTGAAGGCTGCTTCTAACTCAACAGCTTGTGAGGAAACCTCAGAGGCCTAGACATCAGCCAGAATAGAAGAAGACCTGTGGGTTTACAAGAGACACAATTTTGTCCCCATGAAGAATTAAGAAGGTCTTCTGCAGAACTTTCCAGCAATGAGCAGTCTTAGATGGCAATGCTGATTTGCATGGAAATAGGGAATGCTGAATATACAATACATGAGAAGAGAACTACTAGGTGTTTAGATGGTGTTACAAATGGTATGCAGGCATGCATGTTTATAGCAAATGACTGTGTGACTCATAGCCAAGGTACAACTTGTCAGGACCAGGAACAGCATATGGAAGAGGGCAGAGAAAACGATGAAGAAATTTGCTACTGCAGACTAGATTCTGAGCACCAGAAAACAGTAGCTTGAAATCTGGAAATGACCATCATCCTGAAAATATCTCTTTGGCATTAGGAGTAAAGAACAAGGATTAAAACAAACCCATACATGAACCCGGTGACTACACAGGGAAGTCAGTTTTCAAGAGTGTGTGTACCCTAAAACAATCATAAGAAAGCAAACATTTTTTAAAAAGCAAAAATTGACAAGTAGGATTTAGTTAAACTCTCTGCACAGCAAAATAAACTATCAACAGTGTAAACAGACAATCTACAGAATGGGAGAAAATACTTTCAAACTATGCATCTGGCAAATGTCTAATATCCAGGGTCTGTAAAGAACTTAAATGCATTTACAAGAGAAAAACAAGCAACCCAATTAAAAAGTGGGCAAAGGACATGAACAGACACTATTCAAAAGAAGACATACATGCAACCAACAAGCATATGTTAAAAAGCTCAATATCATTGTTTATTAGAGAAATGCAAATCAAAACCACAATGAGATACCATCTCACACCAGTCAGAATGGCTATTATTAAAAAGTCAAGAAACAACAGATGCTGGCAAGGTTGTGGAGAAAAGGGAACAATTATAAACTGTTGGTGGGAATGTAAATTAGTTCAATCATTGTGGAGAGCAGTATGGCAAATCCTCAAAGCGCTAAACGCAGAACTACCATTCGACCCAGCCATCCCATTACTGGGTATCTTACCCAGAGAAATAGAAATCATTCTGCCAGAAAGACACATGCAAGCAAATGTTTGTTGCAGCACTATTTACATTAGCAAAGGCATGGAATCAACCTAAATGCCCATCAACGATAGACTGGATAAAGAAAATGTGGTACACACACACCATGGAATACTATGCAGCCATAAAAAAGAACGAGATCATGTCTTTTGCAAAAACATGGATGGAGCTAGAGGCTATTATCCTTAGCAAACTAATGGAGGAACAGAAAACTAAATATCTCATGTTCTCACTTACAAGTGGAAGCTAAATGATGAAAACTTATGAACACAAAGAAGGAAACAACAGACACTGGGGTCTACTTGATGGGGGAAGGTGGGAAGAGGGAGAGGAGCAGAAAACATAACTATTGTGTACTGGGCTTAACACCTGGGTAATAAAATAATCTGTACAACAAACCTCCACGACACGTGTTTACCTATGTAACAAGCCTTCACATGTACTCTCAAACTTAAAGTAAAATAAAATATGCCTATATTTAAAAATATTTTTATTGTCTAATATAAAATGTACTTTAAGGCTGTTACTTTTTTCTATCATCCTTATGTATCAGTTACTATAATAAAGTAATTGATATTTAGAAAAAAAAAGTGCATGTACATGAGATAGAAAAAGGATGCGTACCCTATGATTAACACAAAAGAGGGAAAATCCTGTAAAGATTGAATCAGGAAGGCCAATATCCCCAAATAAACTAAAACTCAAACAATGTGAAAATGGAAGGAGTTGGATCCCCAGGTCACCTTTGGGGGAAAGGCTCCCCATAGAGTCACCTGACAATAAATATTTGCACTGGAATTTGCGTGAGTGAGAATTAAGTATTCTTTATGTTTGGCCACTGAGCTTTGGGGTTTGTTGTAGTAGCTGTCAACCTATCCTGTACTAAGACTAGACTGAAATCCCAAATAATAAAAATGCCTTCTTTTAAAAATATTTTTAATGTATTTAAAAATCTTGCAAATATATTTGCAAGATAACATTTAACAATCTTTGAGAAATTAAGGGCAATGTAAAAAGTGCCAGAAATATAGAAATTGACTAGTGCAAAGTTTTATAAGACAAAAAAGGACAAATTGGTAAGCTTTATGTCAATTTCAGGCAAACAATGTATAATGAATTATTGAAGAGATAGTTTGCGGGTACATTAAAGAAAAGACCTCATTATCAGGAGTCAGCTTTGATTCTTTAAGAAAAAGACATATTGTAGTCTCTGGTTTTCCTCTTTGAAAATTGTTCGTAGGCAGTAGTTCAGGGATTGGAAAATAGAACGCTAATATTATGCATAAGCATAATGTTGCATAAGCAATATGCATAAGCAAGTGCATAAAATGGAAGTATTCAAAGGAATGTCATCTAGTATGTATCATTAATGTTTAACAATTCAGTTTGTCATGTAACACATTTCTTAAAACTATTTGGCTTTTATTTTAAGAAAACGTGCAATAAAAATGATTCAAATACGCACAGTATTTGTGCAATGATTCATAGTTTACAAAGCCCTATATGTACATTTTCTCTCCTGATTTTTACAATAAAGACTAGGTAAGAAAATTGACATTCAGAGGAAAACGGATAACTTATTGGGACCACACAGTAAGTTGCAGCTGGGATAAACCTAAGCTTTCTGACTCTAAACAGTTTTCTGGCCACTACTTTATTGTGCCACTTGTCAGAAGTCAATGCTACATGTGTGCTATTTGCTGTCTCATAGTTATTTCAATTATAGGTAATGACAAAATACACACACACACACACACACACACACACACACACACACTGGACCAGATTACTATTGTACACTATCAGAAGAAAATACTCTCTAATGGGATGCTCTACTTATGGATCCATTTAACACAGGAGCTCAAAGGGCTTGTTCTATTCCATCTGGAACTTGTGGACTTCAGGCATTTATTGAAGGATGGAAAAGTGCCCTTGTTATGTGACTGGGTTTCTTCCAGGAGCTAAATGCCAACAGTAGCGTGCATAATGAGAATGAGCCGTTGCCAGAGGTTCTCCCATCAGAAAGAATTCTGATCTTAGAGGCCGTTATCAGCTCTAATCCGACTCTGCAACTGGCTATCATAGAGAAGGAAATGTGTCTTATGGAAATGTTTGTTAAGTAATGTGTGAAGGACTGCCTTTTTGAATTCAGGGAATTATGGCCTCAAGCCTCTACAACTGATATCAGCATATTCTGATTTTAAAATAGAATATTTAAAAATCATAAAAGCAGTTTGTTCCAGTTTGATCTTTAAAAAACAATTAGTGGGATTGTGAGTTAAGGTGAGAGTAGTAGGAGGTAAGATCAGAGAAGGAAGGAGAGAAACAAACCGTGCAGGATCATATAGGTTTTTATGGTGAGGGTGATGAGAAGCCATTGAAGTACTCTCAACAGAGGAATAAGGTGATGTGATGTACTTTCAATAAGATTCCATTGGCTGCTCTACTGACAATAAACTGAAAACGAAAAGGTGGGAGCAGAGAGATTAGTTAGGAGGCTATTGATTACAACTATCCAGATTAAGAAATGATGATAGTTTGAACCATTCTTGGTCATGGAGGTGGGGAAAAGCGATTGGATTTAGAATGTATTTTGAAAAATAGAGCTGCCATGATTTGCTGAACAGTAGGATCTGGGGATGAGAGAATCATCAACAATGACTCCAAAATGTTTGTCCAGAGTGAGTAGAAACAGAGTAACCAGTCACAGTGCTTGAGGTGCTTATTAGACATCTAAGAGATGATATCAATAAACAGTGGGATTTTCATTCTGTAGTTTAGGTTACAGGTCTAGGCTGGAAGTTTAGTGTTAAGGATCACTATTACCTAGAAGGTACTTAAAACAGCGAGTCTAGAGAGGATATGTAGACACCAACGACACACGGAAAATAGAAGAGGCCAAAGGACTGACCCCTGGAATATGTCCAAGTTTAAAGTTAGGGAGATGAAGAAACAACATCAATGGAACCTGACAAGGAATGATTAGAATAATAACCAGGTAACAAATTTAAGAGTGACTCTTCCAAACTGGGAAATTTCAAAACAAAATAAGCCTGAAGAATTGTTAGAAGAATATAGTCAGTAAAAATGGAATAAAGAGTATTTTCAAAAATGCTTTATAGCACATCTATAATGGAAAAAAAAACCCCCATGTCCAACTGTTCTCCTCACAGTGGGTCACCCAAAAAGTGTAAAGGGAGTGGAGAAGAACCGGAAATGAGAAGAAGACAAGTCCTAAAAGGTAGGTAAGTGGAGAATTAGGTAATTGTGTCTCGTTTCATAGGAAACAAGAAATCGTGCAAGGGACCAGAATCTAATGAAGGATGGGTATGTACGATACAACAGTTTCCTATATAAATCATTTTTAATAAAATCTCTCTATAGATCTTACTCAAGTTGTGAACCTTTCACCTTCAAATAGTGAAGATAGATACACATTCACAAGCTGTTTTATTTACAAACCTATGACATCTGCAGAACTTTTAAACAAAGGACTCCAGGGTAATAACACCTGGATTATGATTGTCTCATCAACTCCTCTGCTTCAAGAGAGGAAATACATCAGAGAATTAAGGGAGCTCCTTGCATTGGATTCTAAGCAGTTCTGTCCTAGGTGTCTGGTTGTAGCATGAGATTCTTACTGGTAGAGCTTAGTATCCATCTGCTAATAAAGAAACAAAAAAGAATCATCTCCGGATGCCTGTGCCAACTGAACATTTCACCAAAAACAATTAAATCAAAGTTTTGTTGCGAATTGTTAAAGTAGCTTGAGGCAGTGTCACTTACATGGCCTCAAATAATGTCTCCAGTGTTGCAGAAACAACTATTTTCTCTCTGCACTAGATGAAGAAGGGCTGGGTTTATTTTTTCCCCTTCTCTTCCCTGAGCAAATCCCCATAACAAATAAAGTTACACTTCAAGACCGGATTACTCAGACTATTGGCTTTGCATGCCAATGTTTAAGTAAAAATGATACTTCTGAGAATTCAAATAATGTTTAAGTATTTCCAGGCTACAGTTGTACTTGCATTTGTCTTGGCACCAGCTCACCATGAATGTGTCAGGTTTTCAAAAAGATGACTTTAGTTATAGTTGGATGTCTTCATCCAATGTCTCACATGTGTCGAACATGTTTCCATCGACTTCTTGCCTACTGGCATCTGGTGAAGAGTTCACTGCACCACTAGCTGTACAGTTTTTTGATAGGAGCCTGCAATCTCTTCTAGAAATGGTCTTATTTTGTTGAAGAGAGAAATATTTAAAAAGAGAATGAATGATAGAGACAAAAAGAGAAAGGTTGAAAATTCAACAAAATATAAAAGATGTTACAAAATTTATGATAATGTAAATAATTGATCATTAATCAACTAACTCCCAAAAGCTTCAACCCTGGGCTAGTTTTCATTTCAAGTGTGTTCATTTTACAAGTGTCAGAAAATAACATTTTGTAAATGACACAGCAAATTACATTATCTTAAAGATTACACTCTTAATTTTTTAAACTCTCAAAAACCAGTCCTTCTTTTCTCCCCTCCACCCCAATTCTATGTCTTCTAAGGTATATTATTAGATGAACAGAAAAGTTCAAATTCTTGTAGATAATCTGTTTGTACTTTTTGATGATTACCTACCTGAAGAAATGTATTATAGTCCATACATCTATCATCTAAGAACATATAAGAGGAGACACTGGTAACACACAAACTACCTTAACTTTGTCTGAAGCTCAAACATTTCTTTTTTCATAAAAGAAACTATTTCAGGCCTTGTGGTCAAGACAGTATAGGAGATATTTTAGGTCACTCAAAGGTGTCTTTAAATTTCATCACTCATTTCATGGTTTGGGAGCTACTTGTGCTAAGATTTTCTGTGATGGCGGGTATGGATTCAGTGGTGCATGGCTGCTGTCACCTACCTGACAAGATTTCCAGCCATAAAATATGTGTGTAAATGACGTTGGATGTTATACAATGGATATTAAAAAACTGGAAGGGAACTCTGATTTGAGATGTGATTATTTTTCAACCCTTAAGAAAACATAACTAACATTTTTTTTTTCCTTTTTTTTTTCCCTCCCAGATTCAAGCGATTCTCCTGTCTCAGTTTCCTAAATAGCTGGAACTACAGGCATGCACCACCATGTACCGTTAGTTTTTGGACTTCTTTTAGTAGAGTCGGGGTTTCACCATACTGGCCAGGCTGGTCTCAAACTCCTGACCTCATGATCCACCCTACTCGGCATCCCAAAATGCTGGGATTACAGATGTGAGCCACCGTGCCCGGCCTATTGACATATTTTTAATAAAAGATTTCTTAATTATCTTATATAATGCTCTAAACTATTTCACTAGGGGTTAGGAAGTTATTTTTGTGTAAATAAAATTCTCCTGGATAAATACATTTCTTATTATTTTGCCCTCAGTTGATACTGGGGACAACTATTTACTGTGGTTTCGAAATACAGGTTTATAAATTTTAGGGATATATTATTTTGTTTTTATAGGCACAGGGAATGCCAAGATATTTAAAATTCCTGGAACAAAGCAATATTATAGATACAGAAAGCAGATCAGTGACTGCCTAGGTGTATCAGTATGTTTTCACGCTGCTGATAAAGATGTACCTGAGACTGGGCAATTTACTAAAGAAAGAGTTTTATTGGACTCACAGTTCCATATGGCTGGAGAAGTCTCATAATCATGGTGAAAGACAAGTAGGAGCAAGTCACATCTTATATGGATGTCAGCAGTCAAAAGAGAGTTTGTGCAGGGAAACCTCCCTTTTAAAAATTGTCAGATCTCATGAGACTCATTCATTATCACGAGAGCAGAACAGGAAAGACCTGCTCCCATAATTCAATCACCTACCACTAGGATCCTCCTGTGACACATGGGAATTGTGGGAATTATAATTCAAGATGAGATTTGGGTGGGGACACAGCCAAACCATATCACCAGGGCCATGGGTAGGAGCAGAAAAAGACTGCGAAGTGTCATGTGAAACTTCGTAAGGTTATAGAAGTGCTCTAAGACTGCATTGTGCTGATGCTTTAAAACAGCTGAATAAACTTAGTAAAAAATCATTACTCTATATAGTTACAGTGGGTGGATTTTACAGTATATACTCCTTAATCAAGCTGTACATGCATATATATATAGATATATATATACATATATGTATTTATGTGTTTTATATATATACAAGCTGTGTGTGTGTATATATATATAAATATACATACACGTATTAAGCAAAAACTCTATGAAGTTGAGTTTAAACTCTATGATTGAGCTGTCATATAATTACTACACTATTGGCATACTATACGGCATACATTGCAATCTGCTTCATGGTGAACCCGCTTATCCTTCTGAGCACTTTAATTAATCTGCAGTAAGTGCATGTTTTCAGAAATACATACAACTCTGTGATAGGTTAGGTATAGCTTACCCTGAAGTATTGTAAAACCTTAGATTAATTCTATACTTTTCAAAAAATAATATGGCTTTTTTTCTTCAGTTGAATTTAGCTACCTTCACATAACCGTACAAGTTAACAAAATCTATTGCTTTTTGATGGCTTGTAAGTGCATTTCCTGGGACAATATATTAACCTGTTCATAATGGATTTATGTATTGCTAAAAGTTTAAAATAGCTTCAAGGTTACTTGTTTACGGCCAAAGAGCAATTCACCTTTTTCTTTTGTTAAATTTAAAATGGGAACTTTTTCACCGAAGGCTTATGGCTCTCTGTCTTCTAGGCACATGCCAGGATGGCATATCCTGGATTCCACATGCTTGGATAGGGTCAGGTGATTCAGAACAGAGTCATGCCTGTCACCTGTCTGCTGGAGGATTTAATCTCTGTTGTGAGATTTGCTAAAACTCTCTTTGACATAGAGACTAGTTATATAGGAGGTTGTGGCTGCTCCAGCAGCTTGGATTCAGAGTGAGAAGACATAAAGGAGAATCCCCAGCTGACTTGTGCAGTGGTTACTTCAAAATATTCAGGCAAGAGATGACGGTGTCTTGGACAAGGTTGGTAACAAGGGAGGTGGTGAGGACTGGTCAGATATGGGATATGATTTGATGGTAAAGTTAACAAGATCTACTGATGAGTTGGATACACTTTATGAAGGAAGATGTAAACCAAGAATGAAGTAAAAATGTTTGGTAGAGCAATTGGAAGATTAAAGTTGCCATATATTGAGATGAAGAGGACTTGTAAAGAAACAAGTTTAGAGTGAAAGACAGAAAATTAGGTTTTGACACTATTAATTTTGAGAAGTCTATTAAAAATCCAAGTAGAAATGTCCATTAGCAGCTATATACATAAGTTTGTAGTTAAAGGGTGATGCCAGCATTGATATGCAAATTTATAGTCTAAAATTTCTCCTTACTTCAGTGTAATTCAACTTTTTTCATGTAAATGTGATTATGAGTCTTTAAGAAAATGGAAAGTTTCTGAATGCAGTAAATACTTTCATGGAATAAAAATCTATCATATATGTGTAAAGGAACTATCTACATAATGAAGTATACGAATTAAACTCTTCATGTGGGTCTTATTCTGTCTTAAATAATGAATGAAAGGAAAAGTTGGTTAAGTTAATTAACACTTCGTTAAAGAATAAAAAAGCATGATGACAGTTTTAGGAATGGCATGACACTGAGATAAAGCAGTAAGTTATCTTGTGGAGACCATGGGGAGAGTCCTCGCAAGGTTACTGTGACTTTGACAATGACCATGGTTGTACTTCACTCAGAAACTTTAAGGGGGAAAAAATATAAAGGAAGAGGGAGATAAGAAAATCGGATAGGTAATTATGCAAAGGTCTTCAGTGAGGGGCATGTGGTTTCCAGAAGGTCAAAAGGCGAATTGTGTAATCAAAATGGCGAAAATAATAGTTAACCCTAAATGTATTGTCACTTTTCAAACTGACATAAAAGAAAATTTAAAAGGCTGATAATGGTTGTAAGAAGATAATTAGAAGGATAGCCATAGACCATATTAAAGGTAGCTAGATAGCAACGCTAATTAAAAATGTTTACAATCTAGGAATACAAATGCCTCAAAGTAAGAACTACACTAAAACAAATGCAAAAAAAAAAAAAGAAAGAAAATCTAAAAGTAGTTATAATGAACGTAATTTGAGCTTCTTGTACTACAAGTCAATATAAACATCACAATTTAAAATCTTTGGAAATAGTATATTTCTTAAACAGGCATCCTTCATTTTCTCACAAAAACTTTCTTAAGTTTTTAACATGAACATTCTTTGGTATTAGTTGAATTTTAGGATTGTTTAATTGGTTCCAGGCTCTGTTGTCACGACACAGAATGCTGGAAGATACTTTTGATGTATGAAAGACTAGCATAAACTTGTACCTGAAAACGGTTTTTTACTGTCTGAACTTCTAAGATGATGAACTGAAAGAGCTATCATCATGTTTATTAAATCAATGGTGCTACTTATTTGCCAAACCAATAATATAAAAGCAAATATGCTTGAGGCACTTGAGTAATTAAATCTGTTGGGAAAAAGTCCAAGCGGAATGGCATACCCTGCAATCTGCTTCATGGTGAACCCACTTATCCTTCTGAGCACTTTTACTAATCTGCAGGAAGTGCATGTTTTGAGAAATACGTACAACTCTGTGAGAAGTTAGGTATAGCTAACTTCAAATAGAGTAATTGACTATCCCTTTTCCATATTTATAAAACATATCACAAAAAAACTACCTGGAACATTTTACATACTGGGGACAATCTTGAATTTCCTAAGCTTGCTGGAAATCTTAAAATGTGATTCCCTGTCAGTTTAAGTTAATAAAGACATTTGTTTTGTGAATTTTAAAAATAATTTTTAACAGTTTTATGTAGTCATTTATATTGAAGTTTTCACATCCAATTACATTTAGGAATCAGCTGACATATTTTCACTTTTTCCTCACCTTATTTCTATATCTTAGATGTTTAATTTTATTCCATGATAAAATAATTTGTACATTGATTTCCTGCCATGATAAAATGAATTTTATATCTAGTCTCTTAAATATCATGATACCAAATTAAAATTTAGAGATAAGATAGTAGGCAAAAGGTCTTTCTTGAAAAGCATTACTTTCACATTTTTGATGATGTTTTTGATCTCCAAAACAAACTTTTGGAAAACATTTGCATGTACTCACAAATCCCCTTAATTTCAGGAATTGACTAGATCATGATAAGTCCATTGTGTAGTTCTCTGGTAAATAGGTAAACAAAATAGGTAAATAGGTAAAAAAAAAAAAAAAAAAAAATTCTGATTTATAGGTAAACACTTAAGAGCCTATTTTTCAAAAATAAATGTTTTCCTAATAAAATGCATGGAAAGTATTATTTCTAGGTAATAATGAAATCTCTCGTCAAGCACTGGTTTCTACAGGAGTCTACGTCACTTATGATAAAAATGTTTAAAGATACTTAAATTGAAAAACTGTAGGTTTCTATTCTAGAAATAGATTATCGGTCTTTACATTTTAAAGGCTCAACAGCAAACAACAACCTATAAAGTTAGCATTACCAGTATTTTTTCCTAATTCTTGAATTACAATTAGAATTCGGCAACTGAGAAGTCGGAGACATTCAGAAATAAAGACAAGAATAATAATACTGGTTTTCTTAATCACCTGTCCTTATCCCTTCTTCTCATTTCTGCCCAAAGATTCGAGACCCTTCTATTAAAGCAATACATTCTTATATATTCTGATGCTGTCATTTCTATTTCTGGGGATGAAGAAGGTTACAAAATGTGTCTACTGGTATTCTGTGAGGAGAGCTTGTTCCCTGGCTTTAGATGCTGTGAAGATGGATCAGGAGAGAGTTTATCTAGACTGTTGGAGAAAGATGTTGTGATTCCTTCAACTACACAGGATTGAAAGGAGACATTTCTGAAGGGGAAAAAGAAAATGAAAGAAAAGTTGTTTCAAATTGAGGATATGCTGTGTGGTGAACTTGTTCTTCACTCTAGCTTTCACAAACGACTCTTCACGGCCCTCTTGGATGAAATAAACTGATTCCCATAGAAACGGACCGTCTCTGATTTCACAGTCCAGGGCACACAAAGAACTCAACTTTCTGGAAGCAATAGTTATGGCTTGTGAGAGCTCAAGGACAAGTAGGAGTCTGTAGAAGCACACCTGGACTCAGAGAAATTATTGACCTCTCATCCTGATAAGTAGCGCTTGAAAAGACTCTCTTTGAATCAGAAAAATAATGCGAGCGCCTATCAAACTACCTTACACAGCCAATTGAGTGATCATAAGCTTGGGTGGAAAAATGCAATTCACAGAACCTTTTAAGAGCTAAGATTCCTTAATCAACGATGCTGTCTTGTTGAATGAGACTGAACTGTGCTGCACAGGGTTCAGTTGCATGGTAGCTGGAGCTGCCTCTCTGGGACCCAAATCTCAGACCTGCTGCAAAGTGACTATATGATCTGCAAGTTGCTAACCCTTCTAGGCTTCTGTTTTATTATTTACATAATGAAGTGAGGGGAATATGTTCCTTGTAAATTTGTTAAGAGGATTAAATTAGTTCATGTCAAATGATTTAGAACACTGTCTGCCACATATTAAGAACTCAACAAATACTACCTAGTATTAATAATGTGCCCCAAATCTGTAAATCACTCAGTAATACATGGTATTAGGCTAAATAGGGAAAACAGAAGGAAATAAATTGCCCAGAAGCTAAAAATATGAAAGACTCTTCATATATTTAAAATATTTTCTCTTTTTCTTTTTCGTTTTCTTTTCTGAGACAGAGTCTCACTCTGTCACCCAGGTTGGAATGCAATGGTGTGATCTCCGCTTGCTGCAGCCTTCACTTCCTGGGTTCAAGTGATTCTCCTTCCACAGCCTCCTAAGTAGCTGGAATTACAAGCACGTGCCAACACACCCAGTTAATTTCTTTATTTTTAGTAGAGATGGGGTTTCACCATGTTGCCCAGACTGGTTTCAAACTCCTGACCTCAAGTGAGCCACCCACCTTGGCCTCCCTAAGTGCTGAGATTACAGGCGTGAGCCACCGTGCCCAGCCTGAAATATCTTCTTCACATCTCTTCATATGCATATTTGTTTTTATAGGTACATAAATATATGTTTTTGATATAACTTGCAATCTTGCATTTTCTCACTCAATGTAAGTATTTTTCTTATCGTTTACCTATATAAATCTAAATATATACATATATATGCTTAGATGATATATTTATATACTTATTTTACTTAAGTATTTTTCTATTATCTATAGTTAAAATTCCACTGTGGTTTATGCCATTTATTGTCACTTTCCCTTCTCAAAAAAGTATCATACAGTTTAAAAACATTAAATTGTGTGTGTGTGTGTGTGTGTGTGTGTGTGTGTCTGCTTGGCATTCTCTTTGATTCCATTGATCTACCTCTTTAGTCCCAGAAGAAAATCTTCCTATTTTAGTGACTATAGCTTTGGTGCATTTATTCACGTTTTATATTGTTGGACTCTTGGACTCTATCACTTGATAACCATAATTTAGCTGTTCTCTTTTTATTTTCTCTCTAGATGATTCATAAACAAATTTATGTAAGTTCTACAAACTAAACAAAAGCTCAAACAAAAAACAGAATACCACTATTGGAATTTTATTCCAGATTGGATTAACATGTGTTCATCTGTGAAGAAAATATAGTAACTCTATTGAGTGCTGCCACCCAGAAACAACATATTATTTTCTTCCTATTCTTATTATTATTTGTTATTATTATTGTTATTATTACTATTATCATCATCATCATTATTTTTAGTTTTGATCTTGCTCTGTTGGCTAGACTGGAGTGCAGTGGCAGCATCTCAGTTCACTGCAACCTCCACCTTTCAGGTTCAAGTGATTCTCCTGCCTCAGCCTCCCGAGTAGCTAGGATTACAGGCTTGCGCCACCACGCCCGGCTAAGTTTTGTATTTTTAGTAGAGATGGGGTTTTGCCATGTTGGCCAGACTGGTCTCAAACTGCTGTCCTCAAGTGATCCACCCACCTTGGCCTTCCAAAGTGCTGGGATCACAGGCGTGACCCACCACACCTGGCAATATGTATCTTAATTTCTTAAAATCTGTTTTCATGAATCCCTATAAATATTCCAGTAGTGTTTTCTATTTATTTATATCTCCTTATTTTTATGTATATAAGAAAAAGTAATGAAGATAAGGTGGGGAGGGGTTTTTTTAATTTATCTTCTGTGATCTTTTAAAAATTTATCATTTTTAGCTGGGTATTTTTGATGTACAGTGCTGCTGATGTTTTTACAAATTCATCTCATCCTCAGTTTATTCTCTGAACTCATTAGTCAATTTTAAGAACATCTGTCAGTTTTTTTAAAATAAGTTTTTAATAGGCTTTATCTTTTAGAGTAGTTTTAGGGTCACAGCAAAATGAATGGAAGGTACAGAGAGTTCCCATAGACTCCTGCCCCCGCCACACACAGACTCTCCTAGGATATTGTAAAAGGATCTATCCGTCATTTTCCTCACGTCTCTTATAGATGTCTCTCTTCAACAATGAGGAGGTTTTTTCCATACCTCTCTGTGGCAGGACTGGGCTTGTTTGCACTCAAATCCGTGACTCATTGTTTCTGTGCCTTTCTGTGTGTTACAGGTGGGCTGATCCCCCTGCAGCCAGTTTCTCATAAGCCACTGACTTCCAACTGGGAATGTCTTGGGGGATACTGGGAGTGGGGATATGGAAGTATAGAGAAAGCATAAGAAAATACTGGGTGTATACACTTTTCCCTCTCTGAGTATGATGACAATGTGATAGTCAATGTTGCATCTGTGACTCCAGCTTGTGCCTGGCAGGTACACCCTAGCTCCAGCTTCCCCTGGGAGAATGTGCATTTCCTGGCTTCACTAACACCACCTTCTTCTGCCCTTCCAGCCTAGAGATGATGACCCTGCCAGCCTTGATGGGCTCTGGGTTGTCTCCCTATTCCTGTTTGCTTTGTAGCTTTTCCATTATGCTGTCACCCAATTCCCCAGCCTAAGCCCTCTCTATTTTCAATTCTCAAGTGTGTTCTGTTCCTGATTAGTCCCCGACTGATATACCACTCTCCTCTTGATCTCTGATTAGTTTTCCTATTAGGTTGTTTCAGTTAAAAAAAAAAAAGAGTTTTCAAACCAACTACCACCTACAAATAATTTACTATGATCACCTAAAAAGATTTTCACAAAAGCCCTGCCACGTGCAATGGTGAATGAAGTTGTGGGTACCTTGATGGAAGGGGTCACAGATAGGACTTTTCATTGTAGCATCATCTTTTTTCTCCAAGAGTGCCACTGTATGGCGATGACACAGAGAGATGTAGAGGGACAGATCTCAGACAATTTGATAAAATAATTTCACATTTTTTACAGGACTGAAAGGATGGCACTTAAAAATAGGAGGAATCATTTATTCACTGGTAAATTTGCTTCTGCCAATGCTCTATTGATTGTCCTTACAAGACAATATGAGATGCAAAGCATCACTCACTAGAGCATTTCCCTAATGTTGAACTGAAGACCTGGTCTACTAAACTTGTTATCAAAGCCAGTTTGTTGAGATTCAATGTATCACTGATATGCCATCCTAGATATGCAGAGTAAGAGCAGCTATGTTTCTGGGTGTACAAACCATTCTATCTAAATTCCACATTACACAACAGACGATCAACTCCATAAAGCAGAGGCTGTGTCTGTGCTGTTAGCCACTGCACACCAGCCCTTCAAGGACCGCCTCATGTGGAAGAGATTCTCAAATATTTGTTGAACAAAAATGAATGAATACAAGAGTGAGCTTGAAGAACCTACTTTGAAAATTATCTCATGATAGATACTGGGGATATGGGAGGAGGGAGACACTTACCTGGTTCCCAGTGTGGAAGCTGTCTTTCTTCACCTTCTCACATTTAAAAGGAGTGGCTGGGCCATGCACAGTGGCTCACATCTGTAGTCCCAGAGCTTTAGAAGACCAAGGCGGGAGGAACATTTGAGCCTAGGAGTTGGAGGTTGCATGCGGTGAGCTGTGATCCCGCCAATCACTCCAGCCTGGGCTACAGAGCAAAACTCTATCTCAAAAAATAGGCCACTTTAACTCTGCATTGTGACTCCTCACCAACTTCACACACCCACAGTAATGTAATTATGAATTGCGCATTTGCAACAGAAGTTTCAGAAAGGATTTCATTTTGTAAGTTAAAAAACAAAACAAACTAAATAGTAACTAAAGCACTTAAACCTACTCCCAAAAGAGTGGTTTCTTATTTAATGGCTGGCACGAAGTAAAGTATTTGTTGAACAGAAAATAATACAAATTCTCTCAGAGTAGGAAAAAAAAAACAAAAACATTTTTTCTCTTTTTCTTAAGAAACTTCAGAGCCAGTTGAAGTATTTATGAACAGAATGACTGATTTTCTACATGTGGGTAGCACCTTTCGGTAGGCTAAGACTCAAATTTGGGTTTTATGAAAACACAACTGTTCTTTGTTGATTTATGTGCATTAAAGCTTAGGAATATCTACAGCAGTTCAATTATTTACATCTTGGTTCTTCGGGTTTTATTTTTTTTGTTTAAAAGAAAGACTTAGACTTTGGGTTTTCCAGCATGGACGTTCCAACTTCTGAGCTGGGAATTTGCTTTGGAAATTCAGCCACAGACGCGCTGGTGCCTCAATGCATAGTTTTTGTAATGACTTTCTCTGTTTTGTCTTCATTGTCCCATATTCCATCATCTCCTTGGTGACCAGTAGAGACCTACTGTTGCTTTCCTTAGGTCTAACTAAGCAGCGGAACAGGATGTCGAATCCAGAACATTGCAATACTTGCCTATCAACAGAGGATATGGCGAGTTTCCTCATCCATAAAACAGAGTTAATTAAACCTGTGTGTGCCCTTGCTAATCACAGGGATGCATTTTGAATTAAAATAATCATTTTTTTAAAAAAAATTGGGCTTCATAAAGAAAGAACTTGCATAAACACAAGCTATTATCATTATAAGTGGGTTAATTTATTACTGAAACCACACCTGCATCACTATAAACAACCCACCTGCTTGTTTTTGTTAATTTTTAAATTTTTTTGCGCAATACCAGCTTTCACCATGTCCTCTGCACTGCTTAGCCTTGACTCTGCTGAGTTGTGTAACACGTTCTGAGAGATGCCATACAATGCTCCAGGCAAACTTACAGAAAAACAGGAATGAGTGATTTTATACGGGATGTGTTTCAGCTGTCCAATTCAAAATAAGTCACGTCCACGTGCATTCTTTCCTAATTTGTGAACCAAACTGCTTGCACTTTATACATTAATGAACTATTTTTTCAAAAGAAATTAGCTCTATCATGAAGACAATGCTATCTAACCCTTTGTGGTCTGTTTTTCTCCCTTAAAAAGCAATTGTTACCATTTTATAGGTGTTAGGTTTAATCTACATGTTTGAATGGAGCTGAATACGAACTAATGTATGTGAATCAGTAAAAGCAGCACACTTAATACTTCCATGAAAATATACATTGTGCATATGTAGGCTCTTTTTGGCATTACCAAATTTGCTAAGAATTTTCTTCTATAAATTAAATTCATTATCAAAAACACTTAGTGAGCCAGCCTTTAAAATTCCCATTAATTTTTTTGAACAACTTTAATTAAAATCTTCTGAATTCCTAGTGTGTTTCTCTTTCAATTTATGAAGAAAATACTTTAGTCTAAACCCACAGGATTACAAGCCTATAACACCATTTATAATCACAGGGCTTGAGATAGCTGTCACAGTTTTAAAGTCATCTCATCTTTAATGCAATGTTTTAAGCTGACAAAAATGGAAATGGTTCCAATCAGGAAAATAATATTTCATAGAAACGATGACTTATTCTTCCCTCCAATAGTGTTAATCAGATTTCATTTATTTTTATAGCATACTAGGCATTAGTATTACCCTCTAGACACAGCCCCCTTTCTATTTGTCCTTGGATAAGTTATCTGCTGTATTAGGATAACTTTCTTCCTCAAGATAAATGTTTCCTGATAAAACAATATTATTAACCTGTAGCAATTGCAATGTGAAATAAATGCAGTTGTCAAGTCAACTTTGAAGTGGGGGAAGAACAGTGACAGATTTAAAAACCACAGTATTGTTCTCTGCTTTTCTTGAGTTCATTTGTCTTTCCAACTATCGTATGTGATTGAATAGTAGAGAAGGCACCTGCAAGTAGAAGCCAATGGCAGAAGATTGATAAGCGTCTTTCCGGGACTCTGGTGCTTTGGGGGTGCCAGTAACTGCACTCTGAATAATCCTGGTCACTTTACTTCATTAGTTAAGAGAGTTTAAGTCAGGGAACTTATGATTTCTTTCTCAACAAGACCGAGTGAATGTGTTTTTGCAGTTCTAACTATTATTTGCAAATTAAATAGTCATATATCTCTAAAGCTTCCTGAGCAACAACCAGAGGTACCCCATCTCGTTCCCTTTCAGTGTTATCCATGCTACATAGCGTTCACGTCACCCATCTGAATGTCCATCACATCATAACATCATATCATTGTTGAGAGCTAATTACATGCTAATTGCATAAGCTCATTGAATTTTCACAACCAACACACAAGATACAAATGGACTGACATCACCTGTATTACACTCATGGTACAGAGACAGCTAGTAAGCAGGGATCAATGCTTTAGCTATTGGACTGTGTTCTACTCTTTTGCCTGTGTCTGCCTTCACCAGTCTGTGAACTCCCGGAGTAGAGGAATTGTGCCTTATATGTTGCTGGCTTTGAATTTTTTCATCCCTGGTTTTTTGGCACAGTGACCAGTGAATGAATGCAAGGTTTACAGTGAAAGTCAGCTGAACTGATGGAAAGATGGGCTATCAGAATAGTGCATAGTTTTCACTTTTGAGAAAGCCATTCAGTGTCCAGGCTCTTTAGAAAGCAGCTCTTACATAAAACAAGTGCAACTCTCTGGGTGTGTGGGAGCAGGAATGGGACCTGGAGCACGATGGAGCGATGCTCCCACTAGATGAGGAAGCTTTTTCTTTTTTTAGCCAAAAAAAAAAAAAAAAAGTAGATGGATACCATGTCAGCAATGCCCTACTTACATAAGTATTCTCAACTTGATTAAGAAAGTGATGACTTCGAAGAAGCAAAAGGGTGGGGTTGAAAAACACAAAAGCCAAGAGGAAAAGCCAAGTTTGTGCAGGCGTAAGCAAACTAGCATCGTGATCTGTGAACACACTGCACAATCTGAAAACATGTCAGTAAATTAAAGTCCTTTTATATTAATTGGATGAAGCATAGATTATGCAAAGGTAGAACAGCAGTGTTCCTGGGTCTGTCTTATTTCATAGTACTGTACTTTTTGGGCCATTTTAATATAACAAATGGAATATCAATAACTCCATAGTTATCAGAAATGACTCCAATATACTAAGTAAATAAATGTATTAAATAAAATTATTCCAGAAATCCACACTAAGATCAAATAACATAACTTTCTACAACACAGAAAATGTTTATGTGACCTAAGATAAAGATGGTCAGATTGATGTATGAGAGTTTTTAAAAATAATTCTGACCTTGCCTTACAGCGCTCGTAAACTAGACCCTTCAATGGTCTGATCCATGGACATCCTTCTATGTGACCCACCTAAAGAAAATGGCCCCAGAAGGAAGTTTGGTCAGTGTCACAGGCCTCACTTTTCAGAACTTTATTCTAACCTGTTTCTTTCTCTTCCATGATCCCTTTCTCCGTTTTGAAGCGAGAAAGCCTGAGTTAGACACGTCATCATTTTAACATTGACAAGAATATTAAATGAGAGTGAAGGACTGTATCCGTTCTGAAACTCCACACACATTTTCCCTATTGTGTTGTATTTTATTTATTGTGTGTTAACATCGACATTATTGGGTAGACAGATATAGATATAAATGTACACAGATAATCTCCAAGTAAAAGGAAAAGACAATGACGTTACTTGGGAGGCTGAAGTGAGAGGATTTCTTGAGGCCAAGATTTCAAGACAAGCCTTGGCAACATAGTGAGACTCTGTCTTTAAAAACTGAAATAAAATAAAATAGCCGGGTTTGGTGGCAGCATATCCTTGTAGTCCTAGCCTAATTAGGAGGCTGAGGTGCACATTATTCCGTTCAAACTTCCCTGTTTTAAATGATTGTGAATATAAATTTAGCCATTTCTTGTGCTGACATGTCCCTTTGAGTGGGAAACCATGGTGAGAGCCTGATTCCCTTCTGTGTCATATTTTCCAAGCTAAGAAATGTGTGAGGTCTGTTACTAATGAAGTCACCAAAACACAGAGATTGTTAAAATTCTCAAACGTTTGAGCTGGTACTCAGTTTTCTTAGTATCCTCATACCTCTCAAAACTGTCTAATTCTTTGCATAAGAAGTTTATGTGTGTTTTTTCCCCATGTTTATCTTCTGTTTGTGGGTTGTGTTTGATTTTTTGTGTAAATTTTTACAATGAGATATGCACAGGGAAAAGAGGTTCTGCTATTACTCGATAAATGATGTACCTACCGTTAAACGGTTTTCAGAAGATAGTATCCAAACTTTTTATGATTTTTTACATGCTACCAAATGGTAGAATGATTTTAACCCAGTTCTTTGTAATATGCCTCCTCCATAGTAAGTGCCCAGTAATCATTTACCAATTTTCCCTTGGAGGCACCTCCTGAAATATTTGTGTGATACCAGGTTTTTAAATATCGAACTCTCAAATACAAAAATTAAAAGAGAATGTATTTTTAACACAGTCTTTTTGTGTGAATGTATGTATTTGTGTTCAGTCTAGACTCACTTGACGCAAGAAAACAATGTCATTGCCTGATATTTGCTACTGAAATTTACTTCCTTCAGTTTCCCTTTGTTTTCTATATATGTGTGGGAAACTTATTTCTAGCCATTGATTATTATTCAGTGTGCACAGCTTTTGAGCTCTCAGCTTTTTAATAGACTTGGAATTGAATTCAAAATTAAGAGAATATGTTTTCACACCTTATTTTCAAAATGTAAGAACTGCATTAAGACATCAAATTGGATTAAACATTGTAATATTATTACTCCTAAATGGTATAATTTTATGTTATGTTGAACTAGGTGATAGTTCATAGATAGATAGATAGATAGATAGATAGATAGATAGATAGATAGATATACACACACACATATCCCTCTGTAACTCATTGAAAACTTTAAGGAGATATATTTAAGGCCTGAAAATTATAATAATAATGAAAAATATGCCAAATGATCCAAATAAATTGGTTAAAAATTATTGGTTCAGAGCAATATGTAGTATGGAAATAAAGAACTTGCAAATCAACTGGAAGAATCATCTTCTAGAGCTTCGGCTTTGGTGGCTTGCTTTTTTCTTTTTTTTTTTGAGACAGAGTCTTGCACTGTCACCCAGGCTGGAGTCCAATGGCATAATCTCAGCTCACTGCAACCTTGACCTCCCGGGTTCAAGTGATTCTCCTGTCTCAGCCTCCCTAGTAGTTGGGTTTACAGGTGCCCACCACCATGCCCAGCTAATTTTTTGTATTTTTAGTAGAGACGAGGTTTCACTATGTTGGCCAGGCTGGTCTTGAACTCCTGACCTCGTGATCTGCCCACCTTGGCCTCCCAAAGCGCTGAGATTACAGGCGGGAACCACTGCGCCTGGCCTTGTTTGGTTTGCTTTAATGAATAACTATTTGGCACACACTTTTCTTCTGGTAAATTTGCTTTGATTTTCTCCTGAAACAACTTTGAATACCAGTCCAGGCTCTACTAAATCCACCAAAATAAATAAGAACATGTAAGGATATTAGCACCCAAATAGATTTTGCTTTCTTGAAAGTAAGAAGCCAATACACTTAGAAAACTCTTGATATACCTAGGAATGACTTATTTTTATGTTAATCCCTGGAATTGGATGGCTCAGCTGAAATTGGATTATTTCCAAATTAATAGGAGGCTGGCTGAGTTGACATGGCTATTTTGATTTTTTATTTTATAAGTTGAATTCTTTCTTTTCTCACTTCACTCTCCTTTACTGGGCTTTCAAATAATATTAGCATTTGCCCATCAATGCAGAGTATACCATAGATCCAATTATTTTCATTTTATTCATACATACTCCACTTAACCCCCTCCTCAATACATCCTCCCACTGGAGCAAGCAAAAAGGTAGTTTATTGGCAACACAGAGGAACATACTCTGGAACAATTCTCTCTTTTATATGTTACAGCATAAAGTCACTGGAGCTAACCATCTTCCCAAGAAGGACATCTTTCTGAGGGTATCAAGGAAGTGTGCTCATCAGGATTTCATGCTTCCTGTCACTCTTCACATCTTTGTTATCCTGTACTGCTGAAGCATGTACAGTTTTTCATCCAGGAGCTCATCAACAGCTTATTCCTTTTAATCAAACAATGAAAGAAGAAAAGATAAATGAATGAAGAAGCTAGCATTTCTCTATGCACGTTGGGGCAATCTATAGACGTTTCCTCTTTCTTTTTTAAAAATAATATATTTATAATTTTATTATATATATTATATAATCTCTCTCTATATATATGTATGTATGAAAAATATGCCAAGTGATCCATATAAATTGGTTAAAAATTGTCCTTGGTTCAGAGCAATATGTAGTATGGAAATAAAGAACTTGCAAATCAACTAGAAGAATCATCTTCTAGATTTTATATATATATATAAAATCTATATATATAATATAAGATATATAAAATGTATATATAATCTATATATAATCTCTCTATATATAATCTATCTAAGTGTGTGTGTGTGTGTGTGTGTGTGTGTGTGTGTGTGTGTGTATATATATATATAGAGAGAGAGAGAGAGAGAGAGACTGGGTCTTGCTCTGTTGCCCAGGTTGGAGTGCAGTGGCATAATCATGGTTCACTGCAGCCTCAACTTCTCAGGCTCAAGCAATCCTCCCACACCAGCCTCCCAAGCAGCTGAGACTACAGGTGCATGCCACCATTCCTAGTTAATTTATTATTATTATTGTTGTTATTATTATTATTATTATTATTATTATCTGTAGAGACAGCATCTCACCATATTTCCCAGGCTGGTCTCAAACTCCTGGGCTCAAGTGATCTGCCCCTTTCGGCCTCCCAAAGTCCTGGGATAATAGGCAAGAACCCATGTGCCCGGCCTATATAATTTTTTGAAACTGCTAAGAAATCTTTCCAAACCCACAGGTTGTCAGATGAGGTAGAAGCCCTATCCCCTCAGTGAATATTCTTTAGGATTTTTAGTATGCTTTGTTTGATTCATTGCTCTTCCACTCTTGCTCTGGGCCAAGGTTGCCTTCTGTGGCTTTCAGGGGTTCCTCCTTTTCATATAAGCAGAATTTGAATTGGGCTCCTAGGTTTAATTGGCCAGGCATTACTCACAAACATATCAATTTTCAAAGTAGCCACATCCAGGACTCATAAATAAGTATCGTAATCACTTCACTAAATAAGTGAGCTTCTATAACCAGAATATCTTATGTCTTTTATTTTTTTCTTTTCTCTCTCTTCTTTATTCTATTTTATATTCTATTTGAATAATGACAGGCAGATAGGATGCCATTATTCTGGGATATTTTTCACGTTATTTGTGTAAGAATTTAAATGTATACTTGCAGGATAGAGTATCTAAATCATTCAATCTCTCTGTTATAAAAATAATGCAGAAAGTCTTCAGTGATTAGCTGTCTCACAACTACTATTGTTGAGTCTTCTGAAGTATGAATTTTATGTGTGAATTCCAAATCTAAGTGCTCCTCTTTTGGATCAAATCACCACCAAAACAAAAACAATAACAACACGAAAGTCTTTATTGTGGCATCTGTCTTTCATAGTTCTCACTATAACCTTGACTTCCTCTCCTTAACTTTTCTAATGACAAAATGTGCAGTGGTCAAACACAATGAAATAAACTGTGTTGACCTCAGATAAGATTGAATTGGGTCACTTCCACTAAATAAAGTGAAGTTCAATTTTGCACTATACAAAAAGCAACTTATTGAGGTTACTTATTTCTGAGAATCTCTCCCAAATTTCCAATCTGACACCTCATTGCTTCTCACATTTGTCTACTGAACATAGCGACGTGAATTTTCTACTGGTAGTATTAGCTGTATTGTGAAGTCATATTTCAGTATTTTCACTTTTAAATATATGTATTTTGTGAGCAGTGAAATGGCGATAGAAGAGAGTTGACCGTGATTAAGCTAAAATACGTAAATGGGCATTTCCCGGTTTGTTTTATTGGGTGGGGGTAGGGGGTGAAGGAAAATATCTGCTTTAAATGATCGAAGGTTCCTCTCAAGAATAAAAACAAAGTGCGGTACAGTGAAACTCCCAAATACCATTTTCCAAGGTACCTTTGTCTGTAGTGAAACGCAAAGTGACTCATTTGAACAGGGTCTATGCCTTGGCATATCACATGAAAGCAAGGCCAACACAACAATTTTCCCCAGAAACAGTGTTCTTTATTAATGCCACCAGGCAGTAGACAAGCTGTCACCAACAGAGTCATTATAATGCCCGAGACAGGGTATCCCGATAACTCTGCTTTATTCTGCTGGAGTCACTCCGTGCCACTGCATGATTGAGTGTCTCCCTCACGTTTAGAAAAGAGTCAGTTCATGTTACCACTGTAAACTCAATCCCTGAACATATTGCCTCCCACCAACAGGACAAAATGCAAATGAGAACACTTTGCACTTTATAAAGACTGTTCCTGGAAAGATGGTCCAAGTGGTTTATAAACTAGAACTGTCTTTTCTGAGAGTAAGCAAAGGCACGGAGTGGTTAGATAATAGTGTCAATGGGACAACTTATTGGAAGACAAAGTAGGAAAAAAAAGCTTTGAAGTGTATTATGACCAACAGGTATTATCTTTACGCAAGCATTCTGAAAACTATCATGAAAAACATGTGAGAACCTGATTTCTAGTTCAGCAGAGAAGGTGTCGTTTCTCCAAAATGACAGGGTGATTCACTGATGAAAAGTGTTCAAATGTTAAACGTCAGTCTTTGGGTGGTACATGAGTCCAATCTTTCATTTCTATCAATGTATACACAAGTTGGGAATCTGACTTATTAATAATATTAACCTGATATTGAGAGGTAGTACATTTGGTTTTTCTCAAACTAGAGTTTTCTTCTCAGGAATTTACCTGTCAGTAGAATGGTGATTCTATAAACTGCTTCACCTTTCCATCAGTTGTGTAGACATGTTCTCCAAGAAATTATTCTTCCTTCAGTGAGCCCAGAACTGATGCAATATGGAGGAAAATTGACTAATGACAACCTTTGAAGATTAACAACAGAGTTGTTTAAGAATAGTAATCCCATGTTTCTGTCATCCTAGTGCTTAATGGTTAATTTATTTAAATGACTATATTGAAAAGTTACAAAAACAAAACTCAGCTTGGTAGACACGTTAGAAAGGGGAGCCTCTCCAGACTTTTAAGGGACGGAAGAAGTAGTTAAGAAGCTACTTTGCTAGCCCCTGAACGGGATGGTCAAGAATTCTGCTCTCAAAGGCTAGTCGATCTGTTTGCTGTTTTATATCACGTGCTACCCTTGATTAGTGACAAACTCTTTTTTTCTTGCTTTTCCCTGTTAAATTGTCACCTATGTAATTACTCATCAACAGGAATTATTTTCCTCTAGTCTCCAATTTTAATTCTGAGAAGCTTTTCTTATTTGTGTTTTTATATTTTTTACAAGACTTTTTTCATTTTTAATTTTTTAAAATGTTGTTCTTATACTTTTCAAGTTGCATGGTTTTACTGCAAAATGAAATGTCCCAGGAAAATTATAATCCGGGTAATCAGAATCACATAACAAATATATTTGATTTTCCATTCAGTGGCTTTTCCCAAATGGAAGCGCACTGAACATACTTGATCTGCAGTCTTTTGACTTAACATACTTGATCTGCAGTCCTTTGCCTTGGTAGTACAGGGCAGGTAATTTGGTCTTAGAAGAAAGAATGTGAAAGAAGCAATTGCTTTAAGTGAGTGACAGTCTTAGTTCCTCAAAGTCCAGGATGCCAGGTCAATAGCTCTATGAAGAGGGTGGCAGGGAAGCTCTTCTTTGAAAACTTCTTTGAAATTGCTGGAGTTATACATCTCTATACTGTGAAAGAAAAAGAGAAAATGAGAGGTGGACAGAGAGAGAGAGAGAAAGAGAGGGAGTGTCATTACAGTTTGAACTAGTGCATACACGTACACATTAAGGTCACTAGAAAAGGCTTATACGAGCGACTTAACAAAGTCATTAGGAATAGGTATCTTTTATAAATAATAATGGATAATAATTATTTATATTACAGGTCCAATGGAGAAGATAGGAACCAGGTTAGACATTTTTGACTGAAATAGTTGCAATCCTCTCAGGATAGATACTTTGTGGGTGAGCCCAGCATCTCTATAATAAACATGTTATTTTTTAGTTTTCTTATTAATTTTTCCCAATGCTTCAAAGACAAAATATTGGAAGGATGTTTTTTCTTGTAGGATATTAAATGAAAAAATAAGAATAAAAAGATAAAAGACATTTTCAACTCCAACTCTTGGGGAGTAAATTAACTAGACAGTGTCATACAATGATAACTACTGCATTCACATTTTGTGAAATGTATAGAATATGCTGACCATCTAGCATCATAAATGAAGTGACTATAAATAAAAAAGATCACCTTCAATAAAAGCTTCAGTCAAGGGAGTGCTACAGGTTTGATTAACCATTTTCCACCAAAAGCAATCTCTTCTCAGTTGAAGATATGGACAACATTAATTGAGTAAACCCTTGTTGTAACTTTGCTATATATATATATTTTATAGCATATTATATATATATATATATGCTATATATTTGTGAAGAGCTAATCCACAATTTTAATCTGAGCAAAAGCAGTATCATTAACCAACAATAGTCACATATTTCCAGAATCATAACAACACTATTACTTGTAGCATCCACAAAATTCTCTACATTTAATGCCATCTAATTCCTGTAATAACAAACCAGGTAAAATACTTTCCCATATTTTATAAATGATCAGAAAACAAAGGCTCTGGGATGCTAAGTAATATTTGCAATTAAAAAGCTTAGATTGGTCTCATTATGCTAAATTATCATTATCTTTTATTCATTTATTTTTTTGTTTCTTTTATCTAGATGTGTTTAGGAATATCTCTTAATTTTTAATTATTAGACTGAAACCTGATTAAAATAAAACTAAACAGTTGCAGGATAAAGCTATGACCTTAAGTACACTAGTGGGTTGGAGGCTAAGAGAGAGCTAAGGGTATGAGAACCAAGTTCAGGAATACGCCAATGCGAAGCTACATGCATAGTCATGGTACAAAATTTCTTGAGTTGCATGGTGACATTTTCAGGGAAATAATTCACTTGCGTCACTAGCTCCAGAATTTCATGTGTAAAAAGTGGATAGCTGAGAATTCTTAGAATGCTTGAAAACTATTAAGACTCAAAATAAAACAACTCTACCTCCATTACACCTGTTTGACTGACATTTGGGAGTCAGCCACTCCCAACATTTAAAACACGTGATTCTTTTAGGAAGCTTTTTTCAACATTTTTCAAATGTGCTACCTTTTGTCAATAAAATTTTGAAATCACATTTCCTTGTCTACCTAATTATACTGTTTCTTCCAGGCATAATTGAAAGCTTTTTTTAATTAAAAATGGAAAATATCTTCTTTTACTTACTCATATTTCAGTACCATGGTAATGTCTAACAGTGCATTCGTATATTGAAAAGTGCTGCATTTGGATTTACATGGCTTTAGGCTTCAGGTTAATCATCACATCCTTTTTACATCTAAAAATAGCTCATGTCTTTCCAAATGGGTACCAAACCCTCTGATTTCTTAGAATTTGTTTTTCCCCCTACTTACATTTGAAGCCACCCACCCGTTTTTTTTTTTTTTTTTTTTTTTTTGTCTCCTAAAAGTGGAAGATGTGAATTCTGCAGAAATTTTCATTCATCTTCGCTAGGAA
>NW_012116500.1:1546010-1550311 GCF_000951035.1 Colobus angolensis palliatus
TTTTTTTTTTTTTTTTTTGTCTTTTCATGGCTAAAAAGTAGTATTCTGCAGAAATTTTCATTCATCTTCGCTAGGAACCAACGTTCCATTACTCCCATTACAGAATGTCTTTGATGTGCACATGGGTGAGAAAGAGCAAAAGAACCGAAGTCAGAGGAGGTTTGAATGTGTGGGGTATGACATTAATTTGCACTTTGAATAATCATCTCAGGATATGGCTACAGGATGTCAGCATATCTGCTTCAAAAGTGGGGAAAAAACCCTGAAGTCAATCAACTCATTGGTCTACCCAGTTTAAAACAACTGATTTGAATTTAAAAAGTAAGTTTATTATTGCTCTGTATTATATAGAGACAAATCTGTATGAATATGGTTATATAACCTTCTCATAGATCTTAATATGTACACATTTAAACAATGTACTTATAATAAAAATCAGGGAGCTTTAAAAGTATTACTATATTTATGTTTATTTCTTAATATATATTTAGCTTTCCTAAACTAGTTTAGTTTCAATGATATTCCTATTTCAATAACTTTTGAAATGAAAGAAAATGTTGTTCGTTTAACATTTATTTCAGATTAAACGTTCTAATAATTTTGGTCACCTACACTTAGAGTTGAAAAATTTACATTAGCATTTTCAAAACATTCAGAAAGTAAAAGAAAATAACTTTTAGAAAATGTTTAGTTTTCTTCTAGTATTAATGCAAAAGAAAGTTATGGGGTTAATTGTAAGCATACAGTGCACTCAGAGTTTTACTTTTAATCTTTTGATTTAGATAAAATAAGGCCAAAACATATCTATTACAGGGCTCCTTATCTTTATGTTGCTTAGGACATTTTTCTACCACTGCATCTTGGGCACAATTTATTTGATAACCTAATGAGGGCTTTTTCTGTTATATCCTATCCACTGGGTAAGAATGAGAGAGAAAATCTGTTGAGTTGAATTGTGTCCCCTAAAATTCATATGTTGAAGCCCTAACCTCCAGTGCCTCAGTCTGAGGTCTTACTTGGAAATAGGATCATTGAAGAGGTAGTTAGTATGGGGTCATACTTCATGGATGAGGGTGGGACCCTAATCCAGTATGACAGGTGTCCTTATTAAAGGAAGCAATTTGAACACAGAGACAAACTCCCACAGGAAGAACAACGTGTGAAGGTAAGTCAGGAATTAGAGCAATGATTCTATAAGCCAAGGGACACCAAAAACGGCCAGGACATGACCAGAGAGAGGCATGAAACAGATTCCCCCCCTCACAGCTTCAGAAGCAACCAACCCCACTGACACCTTGATCTTCAACTTGTAGCCTCCAGAACCGTGAGACAATACATTTCTTTTCTTTAAGTGTCCCTGTCTGTGGTACTTTGTGATGGCAGCCCTAGCAATCTACAAAATCTAATATAAATTCCAACCGGAGGAGGCTCATTCCCTTTCCTTTGAGAAAGAAAACAATATTTTATGTATCCTACGTGATTACTGTCTGCCCTTTCCTTACGTATCTTCATATATAGAAAAATCATATAGAGAGAGCCCATACGACAGACTAGTACATTATATAGAGACTTTGTTCATGCCGCAGAGATTCTCATTGAAAAGAAACTGGATCTTCCATAGCGACACATCATGGTTTTGCAAATCTGTTCTTGACTTTATGGTCCAAGAAGTGTAATCAATTTAGTCCCAATCAACTCTGCACTAATGGCAATACCATCCATATTTCTAAATAAGAAGGGAGCCTCAGTTTCCTCATGCAAAAAAAAGAATAAATGGCATTAAAATTATTCACTTTATTGTACACATTTTTATTTTATGTAAAAACCATTTTGAAATGAAAGTTATATCACTAAAATTTGACTTAATACAGATTTGGATCTTCAGTATTATTACTATCAAAGTTTTTTTTGCTTTCACTAAATTGTACGTGTACATATATTTAATAAGAAATTTGAAAAATGTATCTTCTGAATCAGTATCTAATTAATCTCTCCTTATAGCCTCTTTAAAGGGTAAGAGCTTGTTGAATGAATGAAGAAGGAACAAGAATCAGTTCAAAGTTGGAAAGAATAAAACTGTGTGTGTGTGTGTGTGTGTGCGCGCGCACATGTGTGTGTGTGTGTAGTTGATTGGCTGGTTTGAGAAGGTCTTTATTTTTCCTTCATTTATGTATAAATAAATGTTTTATGTTGAGGTAATCATAGATCCACATGGAGTTGTAAGAACTACGAGAGAGTGAGCTCATACGCTTATACCCAGTTTTCCCCAATGGTAACATCTTGCAAAAGTGTAATACAATATTATAACCAGGACGTTGACACTGGCACAGTCAAGATTCAGAGCATTTTCATCACAGCAAGGATTCCTCATGTTTCTCTTTTATCGTTACACCCACTTCCTTCCTGCATGGATTCCCACCTTAACCCCCTGGCAACCGCTAGTCTATTCTCCATTTCTGTCATTTTCTCATTTCAAGGATGTTATATAAAGGGAATCATACCATATATAATCTTTGGAAACTGACTTTATTTTCAGTCAGCATAGTTCTTTGGTGATACATCCAGGTTGTCGAATGCATGGACAGTTTGTTCCTTGTTATTGGGAGTAGTAATCCATAGTAAGTTGTACTATGTTTTGTTTAACCATTTATTCATGGAGCGATATCTGATTATTTCCAGTTTTTGGTGATTATAAGTAGATGTGCCACAATGTTCAAGTTTGTTCTCATTTCCCTGGAATAAATGCGAAAGAGAACAATTGCTGGGTCATAGATAAATACAGTTGAATATTTAACTGTTTAAAAAACTGCCAAGCTGTTTACTATTAGAGAAATGCAAATTAAAACCACAGAAAAGTATTACTGCACATCTAGCAGAATGACGAAAATAGGGATAAAACAACCACAGCGAGGATGCAGAGGACGTGTCACTGTCACATTACTGGTGCAAAACCAGTTTGAAGAGACATATTTTATCTACATTTCCTGAGGTCATTTATTCTCCATTTTAGATCCACTCTTAGAGACCTCTCGAAATCTACTTGGTGAGCCTAACTTTAAATAAAGGTACACCTCAGAATTAAGGACAAGAATCTACAGTCAGTCCTCATTACTTATGGATTTCATGTTTACAGACCTGCCTACTCCCTAAAATTACCTGTAACTCCCAAATCAATAGCCACAGTCATTTCATGTCCCTTCACAGACATGTGGAGAGCAGCAAAAAAACTGTCACCCAAAGTGCATGTTCCCAGATGAGGTTCAACAACGCGACATTCTGCCTTGCTCCTGTTTTATATCTCATACTGTACACAACTGTCCTTTTGGTGTGTGGTCTATTTAGTGCCACATTTTTCTCATTTTGTGCTTTTTGCTGCTGCTTTCACTACAGTGATATAGTGCCATCTAGTATTCCTAAGTGCAAGAAGGCTTCAAGGTGCCGTATGAAGAAAAGAGATGTGTTTGATAAGCCTTGTTCAAGCGTTAGTGACAGTGCTGTTGGCCATGAATTCAATGTTAATAAATCAATGATGTATGTTAAACAAGGTGTCCTTTAACAGAAACACACATAAAACAAGGTCATGTATTGATTGTTTTATGACAATGTGTGACCAGAGGCTCGAAGGAACGTCCTCTGTGTTTCCCGTGGGAGCAACGGTTCAGTATTTGCTAATTCAGGGCTCACAGCAATGACGTTCTTTAAAGAACATAATTACCAAAAACAACAAGAACTGACTGCGTGTTACTCTATGGAGGAATCACGGTGAAATTATAAGAGCAACAAAAACCAACCTAAAACAAGAACATAATTACCACAAACAACAAGAACTGACTGTGTGTTACTCTATGGAGGAATCATGGTCAAATCATAACAGCAACACAAACCAACATAAAACAAACCTCCCTCCAAAAAATACCTTCCTGATTCCCAACTCACTTTTCTTTTCCCCATCAGGTAGACTTAGGGGACCACACAGCCTAGTTTTGGGGAGAAAGTCTTGGTTTGTCAAATGTATCAACAGTTTGTTTCTTTTCGTTGAGGGTAGTGGTCCATAGTAGACCACTTTTTCATGTACTATCAGTGTCTTATTTTGTAGTCAAAATACCATGGGGTCGGGCACGGTGGCTCACACTTGTAATCTCAGCACTTTGGGAGGCCGAGGCAGGTGGATCATGAGGTCAGGAGTTTGAGACCATCCTGGCTAACATGGTGAAACCCCGTCTCTACTGAAAATTCAAATAAAGTATTATTTGGGAGTGGTGGTGGGTGCCTGTAGTCCCAGTTACCTGGGAGGCTGAAGC
>NW_012116500.1:1556581-1570826 GCF_000951035.1 Colobus angolensis palliatus
GTTTATGGAGAGTCTGTCCTATGTGTTAGGTGCTTTCAGTCATTTGATCCTAGTGGTAATATCGAGATACAGGAATTATGATCACCATTTTACAGATGAAGGAATGGATCTTAAGAGAAGTTAAGTAGACAGTACATAGTTCCAGTGGGGAACTTCATGTATGTTCCATTTGCCACAAGAAAAAAGTAAAACAGGTATGCTCTGGATCCTCTGTTAACAGATATTTAATGTATCACTTCCTTTATTTATAATAATTTGTTTTACAACTTTTTAAGTAAAAGTGAATAAGTACTTACCCAGTTCAATTTGCACTTAGAAGATGTAGCATAATTCTTTGCCTAGACTAGGTGTCCTAAAATTATTTAAGAATTTGTAAGTAAATGAACATACGAATAACACATCTCACACATATATTTAAATGACTGAACAAGAATACTTGAATTCTACAGTTGAATGGACAAAAATTGTTGATGAAATTTCTAACTATAAGACCCCTAACAATTGTATAATAAGTTGAATGGCAATTATCCCACTAGAATGTGATGTGAAAGCCTGAAATCAAGTGTGTGTGTTTTGAGGGGGGTGGTGGGGGAAGCCTGGGCATTTCATTTTATTTTGTTTTGTTTTCTCACTTAACTAATCACCAGTATATATTCCCAATTACAAAGTGTTGCTTTAAATTCCAATTATTCCTTTTTTAAATTAAAAACAGATTTATATTTTAAATTAATATTCATATTCAAATGAGTATTTTGGGGGAGATTGGGGACAGCAAATCTCTTCAGAAGACCTCTGAGAAACACTTTGCTTAGTGGAACAAATATCTTAGGAGTGAATGATGAGTATAGGCCACCGTGGTACACATGCATCTGATAAAGTGGTCTCCCTGCCTCACCTTGGCCCCTTCCTCTCTCCCTCCCTCCTTCCCATCCTTCTCCTCTTCCTTCTTTTTTCAGGGATGCAAAATTTTTTTTTAATAATAATTTTAAGGTTTTATTTTAAAGATGCAGCAAAGCCTGTCATTTCTAACCACCTAAACGTTTCAAAGGAGAGCCAAGAAAGGATAACTACAACACAAAGAGAAACCCAAAGTAGCGGAAAGTGAGGAGGAGAGAGGCTTCAGCAAACAGGAAAGTGAAAAACTGTTCTCGAATCAACCTCTACACAAATTACAGTGCATTGTGCTCAGTTCTCACAAACATGTTTTCTTCCGCAAAAATTTAACATTGAAGCCTTTTCTAGCTAAGCTGCATCTTGCTTTTGGACACATACGTGTCCATCATTTACTTATTTACCCTTATATCTTATACATGAGAGAGAAACCTCAGGATCTCTAGGTTTTATATAATGAATACAAGTTTTATAGAATCATTGATCTTGTACTTTCTTCATTCCCCACATACCTGTGCTTAAATGAAATCTATAATTTTATTGTCTGATAATTCGTGAAAGCACATATAAAGACAGTGTGAAAAAAAAATAAGAGGCTACATATTGCATAACATCATGGATAACTTTGAAGGTAGTTAAAACATTTTAATAGTTTCATTTGACTTCAAAATAAATGTGTGCAAAAGTTAGTAACAATGCTATGAACTTAGTTTAAGTAGCAGCTAAACTGTAGCTATTAATATACCATAGAGTAGTTGCTGCCAGTTGAAAAAGAATGTTCCAGGCCAAATATTAATAGATGCATTTATTCCCACTGAGCAAGCTAAAAAACTAATAAAGTATTAGTTTGGTAATAAAGTAATTAGTAAAACTAATAAGTATTGCCCACAGATTACTCTTGCTAATTCAGGTTTATGAAAACATGAATTTATATTCCACAAGAATATATTCACATGTGGTTACATTGCTTACCTAATTTGATTCAATCTAATGAATATTTCTGTGTATGGTTTATCCCTTATTCCCTATTTTTCTATATAGCATCTTTCCAGCTATGTATTCACCTACTTATCTATCCATTTTATATTTGACACCTAAACTCATTTGATATATTTCAAGAAAGTAAAATTAAACTGATATGGCAGTTATTTGTTGGCAAAATAAAGATAGATTAGTAAAGTCACATTTTCCCAGAAATGTTGTTATTACAAGTAACTGTCTGTCATGATGTCCATACTATAGTTGAAGGTCATGGTCATTTACCAAAGTCATACATTTGGCAGGACAATATTATTATATCAATTGCTCCATAAGAGTGACACTTTTATTCCTACACACCTCTAATAAAACTTTCCATCAAGAGTTCTTACGATATTACTTGGTGATATAATGACAATGTGGGCATTTCCAGAAAATCTCTGTAACTGCTGATGACATTTATACAGCTGTTGAAAATGCACAGAGAATACAACATACAAAATAACATGACATATTTTTACATGCTGTGCTCTGGGCGTTACTAAATTAAACCTATGAATCCCACAAGTTCCTTTTATATGGCAGTGTCCTATCTAGAAGAAAATTTAGACATTACGTAGAACACACAAGTATCCTGCGTTTCAGTTTTTTTAATATGAAGCAAGTTTTATCACATGAAAAATATGACAGTCCTTGACATTTCTTGGTTGTGAAAAGCCAGTTGGTCAAGGAAGTCCTGTTCACCTGGAGAAAACTTAGGACATCACATTTCACACGTGTGCACTGAGCACAGCCACTGAGACCTCGCTCGCGTTCCTCCGATGCTGTTTGGCATCTTCCCTCACCGCTTAAGTGATGGAGCTTTCTCTCATCAGGGTTGCTCACATACCTGAGGTGGGTGACAGCAAACACTTGGGGAGGAGTCTCTTAAACTGAACTCTCCCTCCACTTGGTCTCTAAGGCATGGCCTTCTTCACAAAACCTTTAAATCTGTCGTTAAAACTAAGGATGAAGAAACAAAATGGTTCAGAGAATGCAGCAGGTAATGTAAATTCACACGGAGAAGCAGCCATTGATAGCAGGTAGCTTTTTCTTGCAGGCAGCACGTTAAACAGGTAACAGTAAAACACTTAGGGCCAAAGACAGGAGCTCAAATCTCTCTCAAGTCATTTCCTTCAGCCCCTTCTCCTGTCCAAATTTCTGCTTCCTCATCTCTAAAATAAGGATAGTAACACCAGCGGTTTTTAGAAGCTGAAGGAGATGAAAGTACTTCTAACTCTGAAAGGGCTAACTGACTCTTATTTGATGCCTCGACTTCTATTAACCAATTTGAGAGAAATCTCCAAGACAGCAGCATTCTGAAAAAGTGGTCAGAGTGGACAGAGAGAATTCACTGAGGGAGAAGCGTGGGGAACGGAACAAACAGGGAAACTTAGATTCCTTTCTAGATGGTTTCACTTTCTTCATGGTTTTCCTAAAGCACTTCTGTTTTTGACCTGCTGCAAGAAGTTTCACGTAACCATTAGCAAATGGAAACTTTTGTCAAACGTGGACACCAGAAAGCAGTGTATCCAACTATATCTTAACAGGCAGCAAAGCTGAACAAGCCTGACCAGCAGCAGACACCAGCTTCTATGGCATAACTCACAAGTAACGAACACTCAATCATATATTGATCATATAGTCTGCAAAAATGCATTCCATTCATTTATCATCAGACCTCTAACTTGGAGGGTATGGAACATGCAGTGCACTGTGTACAGAGAATTGGGCTACAATTTAATCCACTTTGGAAATTTTATTCAATCTGTACATGTGCATGTGTGGGTAAACACAGCCAGTTAAAATGAAAAATAATTGAAATCACCATTACATTTAACAGATTTGCTCTATAAATTCTGCTCATTACACATAACTAACACAGACTCTTTGATCAAAGAGAGATCAATGTAATTCAGTGACTCACCTTTCATAAAGAGTGTAATGAAGCAATTTTCACTATTGGCATAACAACTTCTTGCATAAAACCTATTTCAATAATTTTAATCAAATATTTCTGAAAAATAAAGCACATGCACCTTTCTTCTTTTGGATACTATTAAATTATTACCAACAGCCAAAGCAGCAAAAGTCTCTCTGTATTGGCTAGATATATGCAAAATTGAATAATCCAATAATTATTTCCATTTACTGAATTTATGAAAGAAATGGAAACAAAATGCAGTTTGTGGGTAAATAACAACAAAAATCTGAGATTCCTTTTGCTATTTTTTGCCTTTCAACAGTGCTTTCTGAGAATTTAATTATATTATTCCACTTAATGGAATTATATTATTCCATTTAATTCAACACAATCCATTCTAACAAAAAAATATATTCAAATTTTGTTTGAGCGCAGTGCCTAGAGTTCGAACAGGGCCTGGGTGATGTATCATAAGAGTGCATCATAGAAACAAAATATTTTAGTAACATGAAACACTAGAAGTGAAAAATGTGACTGCCTCAAGTGGTGCATACATGTAGTTTAACATAAGATTTCTTTTAATCTTGATGAGTTTTGAACATAAACCCTTATACTGTAAAGGACATAGGGAGTCAGTAGAAACTTTGGGCTAAGCCTTAGACTTGTTGGCAATGCTGCAGTTTATTTAAAATCGGAAAGCATTCCCCACTAGTGAAAAAAGGGAGACAAAACAAACAAAACAAAAATTATACTCAATACGATTACCCAGCACTAGAACAGTAAACTTAATAACCTAATTCTACTCCCTTTATTCAGAGAAAATAGATTTCTTAAAAGTCAAACCCTACTAATATTAATCAGAACTGAGAGAACTATCATTAAATAACTATATTTAGAGAAATGTTTATTGAGCTCACGTGAAGTTCAGCTTCATGGGAACAGAATTCTGTCTTGTTCTCTTCAACTCCTTAGTGTATAGAACAGTAACCAACAAATAGTAAGTACTAGATTGTTACTGAGTGAATCAGTGTGGTGGATTCAATATGCAGTCAAATATATGGAGGATGTTTTGGAGTCCTGAAAAATGTTTAGGTGAAAAAACAGTAAATATTACATATATACCGTGATCATAAATTATTTAGTGGTAAGGGAAATAATTAGAGGGAAATAGCTCCAAAATATTAAGTTGCTTAAGGGGAAAAAAAATACAGTGTTATTTCCCACTCCCACTCAATGTATCTTTGCAGTTTCCAAATTTTCCTCAGTGGGTACAGATTATTTTCACAATAAAATAGTTTTTAACAACATCCTTTCACTTTCTAAAATAACTATTAATGTGAATGGTTGTGGCTACTGACTGGAAAAAAAGGGGCAGTTTAGAAAGGTGAGAATTTGGAAAAAGAAAATGGATCTTTCCTGTGTTTCATTGAAAACAAATGATTAAAATATGATTAATATAAAATAATAATTTGAACAGGCTCAGCTGTGCCTATTTGAGAGGCAGTAAACTGCAGTGACTCAGAACTCAGGAACATGACTTGCTGGATACCAGCTTGGGTGAGCTGGGAAACCCATGGGCTCAGTCTGTTTCAGTTGCTTAACCTGAAGTTACTTAAACCCAATTTCAGGTCTTTTTTTTTTTTTTTTTTTTACCCTGGGCAAAATATAATTATCTATTTTCAAATAATGTGTATATCTGTGTGGATGTGGATGGGAAGGGATTGGGTTTTATAAGCATATTTTAAAGGCTCAAAGGGCTTACACACATCAAATGTTCTTCAAAAACAACAACGTGGTGATTGAAGTGTAAATGAATCATGAAATATATGGATTAAATATGCCTGGGTTTATTACACATAATTAAAAATTTAAGACTTGCTTTGGGCAAAATATGACTGAGGTTTTCTATTGAACCCCAAACACTCAGAAACATTGAAACATTGTAATACCAAATCTTTCCAAGTTTGTAAGGCCTGAGATTTCTATAGATCATATTATATATTTTTCCCTTAGAAATATATCAACACTTACTTTAAGAGGTCTAAAATACAATGTCCGGGAAGAAATAACATTTCCTTGAAAATTCAAATGCAAGTGGGTCTTTTTAGAAATCAAGTATGCAAATTAGAAAATTATTTGCATAGAATTGGATCTGATTGACAGACTTTGGGTATAGAATGAACCATACGTCTTGTAACAATGGACTACATCTAATCAGCTGAAGAAAAGCAAAGCTCAGGATCAAAACTCTTTATGACTTCAGAGCCACACACGTGGGAAACAAAACACAATTTAGGGGTTTTCGTTGATTATTAAGTCGATACACATCTGCAATACGATGGTGCTGCCCTTGAGAAGCTATTTCTACCTCGGACTAAATAAAGAATTAAAGTGTCTGGACACTGCTCCAGGCCAGTCAAAACATGGTTTAGCACTGCGTCCATCACATACTCAGTGAGTTTTTCCAGGGCAATTGGTCTCCATCATGAACAGGTTCCAGATAACTCCTCCTGTAGGAAACTATGAGCAAGCCCAGGAAAATAGCCAGTGCTACAAGGAGATGAAAATTACCTAAAAATAACTGGAGGAAAACAACTTATAAGGGAGGGCCAAATTCTGATTCTTAACAAAGAACTTTCCGGCGGGGCACAGTGGCTCACCCCTGTTATCCCAGCACTTTCAGAGGCCGAGGCTGGAGGGTCGCTTGAACTCAGGAGTTCAAGACCAGCCTGGGCAATATGGCAAAATCCTATCTCTACTAGAAAGGCAAAAATTAGCCAGGCATGGTGGTGCATGCCTGTAATCAACACTCGGGAGGCTGAGGCAGCAGAATCACTTGAACCCAGAAGGTAGAGGTTGCAGTGAGCCAAGATCACGTCACTGCACTCCAACCTAGGCAACAGTGTGAGACTCTAAATAAATAAATAAAAAGAACTTTCCATTGGTTGGAGTTACCAAAATGGGAATGACACTATTGCCTACTGCTCAAGGAATAATTCCCCTTAATCAGAGGTCTTCAGATAAATAATTTGGATGGCTGTAAATGCAATTTATTATCACAAGCAAATAAGTATTTAATAGTTGTCTGTACATTAGTGCACATGAATCATATGCCTTATGTAGTTTCCAAGGCAATCTTAGCTTCCTCAAATGAACCTTTCCTTTCCTTACCATCTAAACATTTTTCACAAGTTGTAATAAATTTGGTGCTCTTGTCTGATAAACCAGGAAGACATGTGACCAAACGCATTTCAGGATAATGTTTGCAAAGTTCTGTTAACTTCGCTCAATAATCATCTTGCACCATTTTAATCATTTTTTAAAAGAATTTTCTCCACGACATCTACAATCCTATTGGTAAGCTACAAAGCCTATCTTTCTTTAGTTTTGAGGCATATTTTCAATAACCAATAGAATTACACTCAGATAGCCCCTAGATGTCAGAACTGTAGGTTGTAACAGCACTTTGAGCTTACATCCCTTGTGAAAGAGAAGAGGGTGCGTGACTAACAGGTTAATTGATATAGGTATTACTCACAATGTATTCCATCCTAAACCCTGAACCATTTGTCATTTTGTTGCAAATCCCTTTTGCTGAGATTTTGCTAGAAAGAGTTCCTTTTCCCAAACCATATTCACATATTTTTAAATATAACTCCATCCCATATAACTCTGGTCAAGTGCTTGAAACAAACCAGAAAGCCAGCAGTGGGTTATATGTCGTATGCTCCAGGCGGTGGCCAGAAGAGTGATAAAAGAACATGAACGGCCGGGCACGGTGGCTGACGCCTGCAATCACAGCACCTTGGGAGGCCAAGGCAGATGGATCACGAGGTCAGGAGATCAAAACCATCCTGGCAAGCACGGTGAAACCCTGTCCCTACTAAAAATACAAAAAAATTAGCCAGACGTGGTGACGGGTGCCTGTAGTCCCAGCTTCTAGGGAGGCTGAAGCAGGAGAATGGCATGAACCCGGGAGGTAGAGCTTGCAGTGAGCCGAGCTTGTACCACTGCACTCCAGCCTGGGCGACAGAGGGAGACTCTGTCTCAAGAAAAAGAAAGAGAGAAAGAGAGAGAAAGGAAAGAAAGAAGATATTGTCATTTTTGTTAGTGGTGAGGTGAGTGGCATCTGAAATACGTATTTTTAAGGTATATAATGAAATTGTGCTTAGGGGAGTTATAATTTATGTATTTTTATATATACTTAAAACAATATATTCTTACAGACTAGCTTCTTTACTGGTAACATACAGGCTGATTTTCTCACTCCATGGATGAATATGGACATAAATCTAGGAGTGGAGGCCCCTTAGTCACCAGCTCACCCCAGGTGTCTTGCTCTTATCTTTCAGAGGGGAACATTGGTTAGGGGTCTCTCTCCACCATGTGCTATTCTCCAGGACTTTGGGTGAGTCCAGGTGTGGGAAAGAAGGTGGCGTCAGCTGTAAGATTCAATGATGTCTCTGGTGCAGCAGAATATAAACTGCAAACTTTGAAATGCCTTCAAAACTCCTTGGCTCCTCCTGGAGGCTCGAACTTGAAGGAAAGCACTGATTAGTTTGAGACTCTGGGCTTGAACACTAGAATAATGAAGCCTCCCTCAGAGCCGTCTTGCGAGGAGTACCTGGGGATATTCCCATGTGAGCCAAGGGGCTCCTAGTGAGGATGCCATCAGGAGCTCCATAAGAGGGACGGGTCTCGGGGATCTCCTGGGCAGCAGAGGTAAAGTGGGGAGAGTAATTCTAGTGACCAGAGTGAGTTTCTGAACTCACAGTTTCTGATGATCAGCACTGTGATTCTCGACTTCCAGCAGTGAGACAGAAAGATGGCATCGGATAGCCTTGCTGTGGCTCCCGGAACCTCAATCCTCAGCCCATAGTCCGTTGCTCCAGAAAGCTACATGTGATTGAAATGTTTTATGCCACTGGAAAATGAAAAAAAAAAAGCAAAAAAACACAACAACAACAAAACTTTGCCACATAACTCCAGTACTAGATTATGACATTGAGAGAACACCTTTATTTCTATAGATCTTGTGGAGGTAAAAAATGATATTTTCCCAGATACTATTGAGAAGTCTATTATATAAATACCTTAAGACTTGACAACGGGGGTGAGAAGCAATTATCCGTGTAATAACAATGCTGAAAATGTAGAGAATTACTTCAAACTGCTATTACTTTGTAAAGACGAGCACAAAGGTTTACTGCTTTCACTCTGAAAAGGGATTTCTGTAAAGTAGACAAAATAAAATTTCAGTTAGTGTTTGGCTTCACTCCACTCCCCAGACTGGAACCTTGCTTTGGTGTTACTTAAGTTAGGAAACTGATCGCAAGGTTTGAAAATGTAAGCAAATTCATCAGTTTCAGAATCATTGTTGGCTTTCCATTGTTATAGAAGCCAGAAGTTAGTGAGAAATAATCTACCATTTCCTGGGAAATTTCATCAATGTATCTATATACCAGAAATGACTACATGTTCATCAACTCTTTAAGTGCATATTTTCTAAAACTCCAGTTAATATCTTTATGAATATTCAGGAAAGACTGATGCTGTATCGAGAAATTTTCTGTAATAGACAAGCTGTGAAATTGCTCTCTCCTTTCTCGCCTTCAAATTTAGAGTGTGGCCCATTGACCAAACTCTAGGCATTGAAATACCTATATCTGCACAATTTATAAGCAACTAGAATTACCAACTTTTAGAAGTGGACCTACCCAGGTAGAATTGTGAATTATTATTTGCATGATACTTAAACAATTTTTTAAAAATTATACACATTGTCGCTTTTGAGTTTGATCATTGCAGGTAAACTGGTTACAGCAAATTTTAAAATTCTTATTATGCAGATTAGGCAACTAAGTGTCAAGAACTTTAGTTCACTTGACTAGTCACACTATTACTAAGTACATAGCATGACTCAATGCATGCTGTTAAAGTAAATGTTGTTTTTCTCTCTATCTCTATAGCACAGATCCTTTTATCCCAAATGGGTGGTCTTTGTTGCTTTACTAATGTCCTCCCTTCCTCTCTTTTCATGGTCCTCTTCTCTTCTTGGTGTTTTGCTGTTAGGATGTTCAGCTCTAGCTTGTCTCCTTAGGGGTGGGAAAACAAACAACTGATTGCTAAAGCTTTCGAGTCTCCAATGCTGTCATTCTTGGTGTTCGCCACATCTTTTTAAGAAGGGCATTAAATCGCAGCACCCACACGGTTATGTCCAAGTTCCTCCTAAATGGCCACCACCCATCCATGCCGTGGTGTGTTGGGCTGGATGGGCAAATGGATCTGTTTTCAGATTTCAATGTCTAGGTCATATTGAAGTAACACCCCAAAACAAAATTTGGTTCAAATTTCCATAACCTTTAATCGTTTTGCAAAGCTAATAAAGTAACATAATCTTGCATCACATATAGACAGAGGAGGAAGGGGGGTGAGGAAATGAATAAGGGCTCATTTATCTTTATTTCTTCTTCTAGAAAGTAAGGGTGTTTATCTAGAAGCTACCTAAGGTGTCTTCCAGCTTTATGATTATATGTTTGATGATATTCTAAGGGTTGGGTTTATACTTACTCATATCCTTCAAACCAGACTTACTGTGATTGACCTTTATTTTGGATATTTCAGCCCCTCCTTCTATTTTTATATCCACTATTGATTTAATATTATAAAAATTTGATAGTTGATACTAACGTTACTCAGAGAACAGTGGTTTTATGGGTTTATTTGGGAAAAGTTTATGTGTCCACTCACGGACTCCCCTCTCCCTTCTTCCCTCTCATTCTCTCTCTCTCTTCCTTCCTTTCTTTCTCTCTCCTTAGGACACATTCTGAGCACATATTATACGCTCAGCACTCTGCTGGGGTCTGGGAACATGATTGTGAGTAGGATACAAAACTTTTACTCTTTTTTGAGACAGAGTCTCACTCTGTCACCCAAGCTAGAGTGCAGTGGCATGATCTCAACTCACTGTACCCTCCACCTCCCAGGTTGAAGCATTTCTGGTGCTTCAGTGTCTCTAATAACTAGGATTACAGGCACGCACCGCCACACCCGGCTAATTTTTGTATTTTTAGTAGAGATGGGGTTTCTCCATGTTGGCCAGACTGGTCTTGAACTCCTGACCTTAAGTAATCCAGCTGCCTTGGCTGCCCAAAATGCTGGGATTACAGGCATGAGCCACTGTGACTGACCCTAAAACTTTTACTCTTTTGAGTGTGAAAATGCCCAGTGAATAAAGAGTGATCTAGGCGCAGAGGACATGCTTTGAGAAGACTAGAGGTAAAATAAGGAAATTAAAGGAAATGGTGTTCTCAGTGTTCCGGTGATATGTACAGAGAAGAGATGTGAGGGATGGTGGTCATTTAGGCTACACAGATGACCGTGGGGGAAGCTGGTGAACCATATTAAGGATTTTGATTTATTCTGAGGGCATGGAAAGCCATTAGAAGATTTTGAAATGAAGAGAGACAAGTTGAAATTTGTGTTTTTGAAAGATTATTTGGACAGCTGTCATGCCAGTGAATTAAATGAGGTTAAGACTAGAAAAAGGAAGAAAATGTAGGCAATATGAATGTAATTTAGACATGAGTTTTTGAATTTGTTTTGGTGGGAGGGGTAAAGAAGTTTAGGTGGGTTGTAGAGTATTTAGGAGACAGAATTCCTAAGATTGCATAACGTAGGTGATGTTCAGGGTGAGAAGGAGAAATTCTCCTCCCTCTGGCCCACAATTCTGCCAGGTTTTCAAGTGGGCAGCTGGGTAGATCATTAATAGTCTTTACAGAGTTCGAAACCTGAAAAGGAGAAAAGATTGTTTTTTAAGTAGGAGGAGGATGGTAGGAAGAGTGCAGGATTTTTTGGAAGGAAGAGTAAATGATAATGGAATTAAATGAGTTCTCTATTTGGTTACGCTGGATTTGAGCACTCAGATGGAGAAGTGCAGCCGGCAATTGAATATTTTGGTTTAAATATCAGGAAAGAGAGAAAGACTGGGGATGAACTTTTATAATGTTTTTGTATGGAAGCTGGTATATAAAAGGAGATTCAGGGCTTTTAAATCTCTTTTAGGCCTTTAGCTAACCACTTTTTTGTCTGTTTGATGAGTCATATGAGTCTATGAAATGGTTATTTAAAATATTTAAACTCTGAGGCACTTTTTAAACAAAGGTTTGACATAGGCATGATTTTTAACTGAGTAAAATATCTAGCCAAGTGTGATATAAAAGTTAAAACCACACCGCAAGAAGAGGCATTTCATTTTTTTTTTTTTTACCCTGGGCAAAATATAATTATCTATTTTCAAATAATGTGTATATCTGTGTGGATGTGGATGGGAAGGGATTGGGTTTTATAAGCATATTTTAAAGGCTCAAAGGGCTTACACACATCAAATGTTCTTCAAAAACAACAACGTGGTGATTGAAGTGTAAATGAATCATGAAATATATGGATTAAATATGCCTGGGTTTATTACACATAATTAAAAATTTAAGACTTGCTTTGGGCAAAATATGACTGAGGTTTTCTATTGAACCCCAAACACTCAGAAACATTGAAACATTGTAATACCAAATCTTTCCAAGTTTGTAAGGCCTGAGATTTCTATAGATCATATTATATATTTTTCCCTTAGAAATATATCAACACTTACTTTAAGAGGTCTAAAATACAATGTCCGGGAAGAAATAACATTTCCTTGAAAATTCAAATGCAAGTGGGTCTTTTTAGAAATCAAGTATGCAAATTAGAAAATTATTTGCATAGAATTGGATCTGATTGACAGACTTTGGGTATAGAATGAACCATACGTCTTGTAACAATGGACTACATCTAATCAGCTGAAGAAAAGCAAAGCTCAGGATCAAAACTCTTTATGACTTCAGAGCCACACACGTGGGAAACAAAACACAATTTAGGGGTTTTCGTTGATTATTAAGTCGATACACATCTGCAATACGATGGTGCTGCCCTTGAGAAGCTATTTCTACCTCGGACTAAATAAAGAATTAAAGTGTCTGGACACTGCTCCAGGCCAGTCAAAACATGGTTTAGCACTGCGTCCATCACATACTCAGTGAGTTTTTCCAGGGCAATTGGTCTCCATCATGAACAGGTTCCAGATAACTCCTCCTGTAGGAAACTATGAGCAAGCCCAGGAAAATAGCCAGTGCTACAAGGAGATGAAAATTACCTAAAAATAACTGGAGGAAAACAACTTATAAGGGAGGGCCAAATTCTGATTCTTAACAAAGAACTTTCCGGCGGGGCACAGTGGCTCACCCCTGTTATCCCAGCACTTTCAGAGGCCGAGGCTGGAGGGTCGCTTGAACTCAGGAGTTCAAGACCAGCCTGGGCAATATGGCAAAATCCTATCTCTACTAGAAAGGCAAAAATTAGCCAGGCATGGTGGTGCATGCCTGTAATCAACACTCGGGAGGCTGAGGCAGCAGAATCACTTGAACCCAGAAGGTAGAGGTTGCAGTGAGCCAAGATCACGTCACTGCACTCCAACCTAGGCAACAGTGTGAGACTCTAAATAAATAAATAAAAAGAACTTTCCATTGGTTGGAGTTACCAAAATGGGAATGACACTATTGCCTACTGCTCAAGGAATAATTCCCCTTAATCAGAGGTCTTCAGATAAATAATTTGGATGGCTGTAAATGCAATTTATTATCACAAGCAAATAAGTATTTAATAGTTGTCTGTACATTAGTGCACATGAATCATATGCCTTATGTAGTTTCCAAGGCAATCTTAGCTTCCTCAAATGAACCTTTCCTTTCCTTACCATCTAAACATTTTTCACAAGTTGTAATAAATTTGGTGCTCTTGTCTGATAAACCAGGAAGACATGTGACCAAACGCATTTCAGGATAATGTTTGCAAAGTTCTGTTAACTTCGCTCAATAATCATCTTGCACCATTTTAATCATTTTTTAAAAGAATTTTCTCCACGACATCTACAATCCTATTGGTAAGCTACAAAGCCTATCTTTCTTTAGTTTTGAGGCATATTTTCAATAACCAATAGAATTACACTCAGATAGCCCCTAGATGTCAGAACTGTAGGTTGTAACAGCACTTTGAGCTTACATCCCTTGTGAAAGAGAAGAGGGTGCGTGACTAACAGGTTAATTGATATAGGTATTACTCACAATGTATTCCATCCTAAACCCTGAACCATTTGTCATTTTGTTGCAAATCCCTTTTGCTGAGATTTTGCTAGAAAGAGTTCCTTTTCCCAAACCATATTCACATATTTTTAAATATAACTCCATCCCATATAACTCTGGTCAAGTGCTTGAAACAAACCAGAAAGCCAGCAGTGGGTTATATGTCGTATGCTCCAGGCGGTGGCCAGAAGGGTGATAAAAGAACATGAACGGCCGGGCACGGTGGCTGACGCCTGCAATC
>NW_012116500.1:1578186-1585104 GCF_000951035.1 Colobus angolensis palliatus
TTGCCCAGGGCAGTATCACACAACATGTAGAAAATTAATAAATGTATATTGATAACTAGATTTACAGAATGCCTCTAGTGAATATTTAGAAAGCTCACTAGGCCTAAATCCAGGAGCTAAAAGGTGAAAATTGTGTTTACCTTCAACGTATGGACAGTTACTGTCTCAATAATGGCAGTTTGTAGCTTAAAAAAATAGTGATATATATATATATATATGTATGTATATCAATCGAGAGAGACAGAGAGAGAGAGAGATAGAGAGAGAGAGAATGTCACTTAAGCCCCACATACTCTGAAGCTACCTGCAGGTATCACATGCAATTAGCCACGAAGTTGTAGTGAGACCTTTCAATTCTTGGCCACATATAGATTTTGCTGTATGTAGGAATACTCTACACAACTACCCAGACAAGCTTCTCAGTTATTCTTGGCATTCTATTTTAAAGATATAGAAAGAATGGACAATTGACTGAGCATAAATTAATTCCCTTACTTTTTGAAAGGTATATATCTTGTCTGACCAACAATAGTCTTTTAGGGGGTCGGAAGTGGTCCTCAAATAGGGAGGCACTCACTGCTAACCATCTCCAAAACTTAAACCAACATCAAACCCATTGAAATCTCAGATTCTGTGAGGTTTCCCAGGTTAAGACAATTAAATACTATAGCTATTTACTACAACCAGAAAGAGGCACCAAGTGTTGGTTCCCAGGTCCTTCCTAAATCTTTTACAGTTTCTAACACTAAGAAAGCACACAATGCTCTTTAGATTAACACACCAAATTCTTAGCAGGATGTTAGAGTATTCCCAGTAAATCCCAAACAGGGCCAGAGGGATCACAGGCTTTCATGTGTGTTTGACCTAAGGCTCTTTCTCTAGTGAAAATTATTTCTCTTTCACCATTAAGAAGAACCTACATAAAGAAGTGCTGAAGGAAAGAGATACCTGCCCATCTCAATCAAATGACCTAGTCTCAGTTATCAATGCAAATGGTGAATATCACCACCATTTTTTCCAACATCCAGGGCAGAGAAAGAATCTGTGTTTAGCTTCAATTAATTTAGAATTGACACTAATGTTTCAACAAGGACAAAGATAACAAAAAGTTAAGTGTCTAAATACATGGTTCCTTAATGCAGATCAATGACTATTCCAGGAATCTTCCTCGCTCTCCAATTTCCAGGATTGAGAAACAGACAAAAATACTTAGAAAGCAAGCCCAGATCATCTGAGTAAGACATTATGCTTCAAGAATAGAAGATTACCTATCAACATTACCATAATCTCAGGTTTCTAGAAACATATGTAATACAACAAAACAAAAGCAAAGCTCACCTTAGGTTGAAGAAGGACATAAACAAAATGTAGTGATGCATTCACTGGGTTTTGGGGAAAATCTACCAGGATGAAACTTGGTGATGCTGATGGCAGACTATTTAGTAAACCAACCAATTCTGTAAGACTATATAACTTTTAACTTTTTAATTTAATTAATTAATTAATTTATTTGTTTGTTTGTTTATTTATTTATTTATTTATTTGAGACGGAGTCTTGCTCTGTGTCCCAGGCTAGAGTGCAATAGCGCAATCTTGGCTCACTACAACCTTCGCCTCCTGGGTTCAAGTGATTCTCCTGCCTCAGCCTCCCGAGTAGCTGGGATTATAGGCGCCTGCCACTGCATCCAGCTAATTTTTGTATTTTTTAGTAGAGACGGGATTTTGCCATGTAGGCCGGGCTGGTCCTGAACTCCTGACCTCAGATGATCCACCCGCCTCAGCCTCCCAAAGCAATGGGATTACAAGCATGAGCCACCACACCCGGTCAACCTTCTTTTTTTTGTATTGAACGCTGTTCACGCTTAAGACTTCCTGATGATTACTAAAGTGGCCTATGTTCCTTCGTACAGTTGACTGTATGTTGAATATACCATTGAAAGAATGGCTAAGAAAAAAGAAAAAAATCCAGCGAGTCAATAAGAAAAAATGTTGAACTCTAAGATTATTCACTTTCTGGAGAATCCTTCTGTACCTCTTATTCTACTTCCTCAAGTAATATTAGCTTATTTTTTTAACCAAGCAAGCAGGAATAAAACCTGTAGCTTCAAGTTTTCTGTTGCACAATTTATTTTGAAGGATGTTATTCTCTGATGTTATATCTAAATTTTGGAAAGAAAGAAATATTAGGAATGTGGATGCTCGAGAATCAGAATTTGAAAAAACAAAACAAAAACAAGTCTTGTTTCCTTTTTAAAGTAATCTGTTGCAGGAGTTTTTTGTGTGTAATGGTATTGCTTTTGGAAGTATAATTCTTTTCATTTTAGGCTGAAACAGTATTGTTTTGGACAAAATTAGAAAGCATATTCATTTTATTCTTTCATTATGCCTTGATGTACATACGAACATCTATCTAGCTGTCAGTTTTTTTTTGCTTTGTTTTTTTTTTTTTTTAAGTCTGTTCTGTGCCCTGAAAGGGAAGTTTGAAAAAAAAAAGTTGTGGCATTTCACCACTCAGCCCTCAAAGTGAGAGGTGAAACACACACACACATACACACAGTTTGCAGAGCAATCTCATCTGTTTCCATTTCCTGCTGTGCAGCAGTACCACCAAGAACCCCTGCCTTGGTTCTCAGCTTGATGTATTTTGCTTTAAATGATATACACAGGCTGGCTATTCAAAAACAGTTTCCCCCGCCCCTCTTGGAAATCAGTGCTGTGTTGATACTGAAATTGAGGTACAGCTCATCTGAGCAGTGCTTTGGTTAGTTTACCACTTAGAATCAACTCATCTTGTTCTACACTTTTGCCCAGGGCAGTATCACACAACATGTAGAAAATTAATAAATGTATATTGATAACTAGATTTACAGAATGCCTCTAGTGAATATTTAGAAAGCTTACTAGGCTTAAATCCAGAAGCTAAAAGGCGAAAATTGTGTTTACTTTCAATGTATGGACAGTTACTGTCCCAATAATGGCAGTTTGTAGCTTAAAAAAATTGTGCCAAAATTCTAGGATTACATTTTTCTAAAGAAAAATCTTCAAGAAGTTTTAAGACCTTATTAATTGAAGTACCAGAAAGATTAAAGCATAGGAAACTTCCTTTCATCTGATGTTCTATGAATCTTTGAAACGTTCATATTTTTGCTCAGTTTAACATTGTTTGAATAAATCTATGAATATTTTATTAAAATAAAGATCAGCTCTGAAGAACAAATTCAGTGCAAAGTACTTCAAAACTTACGAGATAGTAAGGTAATTTTTATTGACAAGTAGCATGGTATATTGTGGGAAGGTACATATGGCAAGTCTACACAGTTACAATTCCAAGTATGCCATTAAAATAACCACAGGAGAGGTAGAATCAACATGTTCTGAATTGTCAAATGAATGAGAAATTCTGAGCCATAAGTGAAGTTTTCTCATTAAGTTATAGTATGTTTATAATTTTCAAGACTGTGATTTTATAGTAGCTATGAAAATATTTTAATATAAATGAAATATATTAAAATAAGCTTAAACTCAAATAACTTAATTATGAATTATTATGGAAGATATCTAGAGCATTCTTTTTTGTTGTTTTTCTTTATTTTATTTTTTGAGACAGGGTTCTATTCTTTCACGCAGGCTAGAGTGCAGTGACACAATCTCAGCTCACTGCAACCTCCACCTGTTGGACTAAAGCCATCCTCCCACCTTAGCCTCCTGAGTAGCTGGGACCACAGGCATGCATCACTACTCCTGGCTAATTTTCTTTTTCATAGCACATTACCTTACTGATTTCCCAGTGTGTAAGTAACCAAGATGCTCAAACAAACAAATATTTTCCTTGAGTGTGACTTAGTATAAAAAAAGAGAGAGAGGCCGGGCGCATTGGCTCAAGCCTGTAATCCCAGCACTTTGGGAGGCTGAGACGGGCGGATCACGAGGTCAGGAGATCGAGATCATCCTAGCTAACACGGTGAAACCCCGTCTCTACTAAAAAAAAAAAATACAAAAACTAGCCGGGCGAGGTGGCGGGCGCCTGTAGTCCCAGCTACTCGGGAGGCTAAGGCAGGAGAATGGCGTGAACCGGGGAGGTGGAGCTTGCAGTGAGCCCAGATCGCGCCACTGCACTCCAGCCTGGGCAACAGAGCGAGACTGCTATACTTTGATACACTTTATAGCGGTTTTTTTTTTTTTTTTTTGCTTTGTTTCGTTTTTTGTTTTGTTTTGTTTTTGTGAAAGAAGTAGATTCTGGCAATTGATTTCCATTTGCAACCTACCTCCCTGATTAAAAGAAAGTCATTTTAAGAGAACATATTTGCTTTGGATTCAAACAATTTAAGGGCTGGGAAGTGGATTGGGGGGTTATATTTAAAGGTGTCAGCTAGTCCAGATGGCCATCTAGCTTTTAAAACTGCCGCCAAGCAACTTAAATATGTTTTATTCTTCAAGAGATTTGGAAGCAATACAAGACATATTCTACTAATGTTCTGAAAGAATAAAGAAAGGGAGAGGAAGGAAGGGAGGGAGGGAGGGAGGGAATGCTTATAAATGAAATAAGTAATACGTCTATATTTTTCTACCCAACATTTGCCCCACATTTTTAAAAATTTTAGCCATCATCATATATGTGATCTTAAAAAGTCACTAGATCTTTTTGGGACTTAGTTGGTTTACCTCTAAATATAGGAACTTCAGCTGGTCTCTACAATGTCATCATAGCATAGAAATCTGCTCTGCATGATTTTATATCAAGGAATGCTATGTTGTCTACCAAACATGAAACTTTGGAACTAGAGGAATTCATGAGTGTCTGGGGAACAACATGTTCTGAGCTACATGATTCTGAATCACCTAGAATTTGGTAGTAAGTGTTTTATGTTATATTCAGATATCTGCAAAATTAGTGATACATATAGCATGTGTCCAAATATTTAGCAAATAAAGATGTCTCATGTGTGCTGAGAATTTTACTCTTTTGATAACAGAATATTTTATAAAATTCCACTTAATGCAGATCTTGCAAATGAAAAGAAAAATTAACAAATCAGTTCTATTGTGATTCCTGATTTTAGCTTACATTGAAATTGATGGTCACATACAGATAATAGTCTAAAAACTCAACCACATACTCATATGTTTGCAAAGATTCAGGATTTGGGCATTATGTAGATAGAATGTGTAAGGCTTACTAATCTAAGACTTTTCAGTCAGTATGCCAAATATGATAGCAGTCAGTCAGTTGGGTTCCTCCAATAAACTTATTTATTTTCACCCAGTCTCCCTTTCATGACTTTAATAATTATTTCCATTGGAATTTCAATAGTATTAAATAAATTATGAATCACACAGGAATAACTCCAACCTTTGTAGCAAGAATACGAGCTTAAATATGTTATATACTTTCTAGCTTATTATCCTCCTGGAATTTTTGACAGAGATGCCTATACAGGAAAACGCACTAGCTTCCTAAAATGTGAACAAACTCTTAAGAACTTACTATAGATTTAGATCATTTAATTACATTTTCAGTCACAGAGGCTTATGAGAAGTAGCTTATTAGATTCTGCTTCAATGCTCTATCTTTAAAATGTTTATTTTCCCAATTTCCGTTGTTCTTATGTTTTCCTCAGACTTCCACTGTTAGTATTCTAATGCATCTTCACAATTACATCTTTCTCTATTAAAGCAGGACTTCTGGAGGTTTTCTCTGGAGTGGTTTTTTACCCCCAAGGTTAGTTATTTACTAGTTGACTTATGTAGGGTCAAGTCAGTAGAAGAATCTCACTTTATTCTACATAAATATATGCATGAAACACCTAAAAGAGATGTAACAGACTTTATATACTTGACGCACCCTACTGGAAATGTCACTGCAGTACATATTAGATTCAAAATTACTAAACCTGCCTTCTCTAACCCTATCTTCCTGTTTTTATCTCTCAAAAGGACAACATGTGTATCTCTTTTCTCTAAGTGTAAAATAAAATAATTTATATCACATAAGTATAATTATATTTGACTAATATAAGTCAAACTAATTTATCATTTATAATTTTATCATAGCCATTTCTCTTTTAGTTGACAACTTTTGTTTTGACATGAACCACAGATCTTGGACATCAAGTTTTCAGATATTTTCACTCATGGGCTCCATATTTTTCTAACACTGCTATTTTAAACTTCTTCAGATTTGACTTTTTGATTCCTCCCTTTAGATAAATAAGTATTATTTTAAACTTTCAGCCATTTTTATGTATCTATAAGTGTAAAATAAATGTGGAAAGAAGCACAAAAAAATGTCTTTTTCTTCCTCCTTTGTGTAACTCAAAATAGCTGAATTGATTTACCTCCAAATATCTACATAGAGTTTAACTTTGAACAGACTTGAAACACACACAAGGTTTTCAGAAACTTGTAAGTGACCAACAACATAGAGGAATAACAAAAGTCATCTTGAAACTTTAAATACACTGGCTTTTGCCACAGACATTTTAATTTACTAGCTGGAGATAGAAACCTCTGAAACAGCCATTTATCTTTTAGTTAAAATGCAGCCTCGCAAATACACGCATCTGCCCTGTGTATGTTTTTTTTTTTTAATCCCAAGTAGTATCATTTGTAAAATAGATTTCATGATATGCTTTACCATTCACCAAAGTATTTAAACGTTCTTTCTTTAGAAAGTAGAATCTTGCAGATTAGAATAACTGTGTTGAAAGCATAAGAAATACCGCTTTACAAATGAGGAGATATCCTGTTTCGTCCTTGGGTTTTATATGATTTAATAGAGGTAATGCTGTCATGCAGATAGTACCATTTAAATAACTTCGTTTAAGGCCTTGATGAGCATTTTGTAATCATTCTCAGGGGGAATCACTACTATATCCATTTCAGTCATATATATTTTATTTTATTTATAAATTTTACTTT